>NC_089594.1:46954664-47306985 GCF_019320115.1 Miscanthus floridulus | reverse complement strand
ACTACTCCACTATCTTCCTAGCATAGTTCTTTCCCATGGGCAAGACTAATGCTCTACGTGGGAGAATTTCAAGTTTTCAATAGTAACATGATGAATCTGTCTCTCTGAGGCATGGGAACGCTTTTAGGACTATATATCAAAATGTCCTGATCATGGGATGGAGAATTGGCTACTCATGCAGACATTCTACCATGGTTGACCAATAGTACCTATGAGACCATGGAAGCTGCTACTAGAGGTGCATTCTTGTCACTTACACTTCCAGCTGTGACCACTCTTGTGGAGAAGATGGCCTCCAACCAAGGCTGGAATGAAGAACATGTTCAGACCTGCAAGAGATGTGGAGGTATGCATCAACTCAAGGAGGTAGACATGTTGTCTGCCAAGATGGATCTATTGATGAAGTGGCTTAAAGATCAATCCAATGAAAAGCAAGAAGTCATGCACATTCATGATTCACGCATGATGTGTGAAGTATGTGGCAACACTGGGCATTGAGGGAACAACTGTCCTAAAACCCAAGAGGATGTGAACTTTGTTAACAACAACTACTATCATCCTCAACTAAATCAAGGATGGAACCAGCAACAAAGGTCGAACTACCAAGGTAACCCTCAAGGTAATAATTATGATAACTTCAATCAACAAACCTTGAGAGAATTAATTGCTGGTCAATCTAGACTTATTGGTGGATTATCTAAGAAGCTAGCCACCAATGATAAAATTCTAGAAAATATAAGTAATAGAATGGATAGCTTTGCTTCTACCATTAAGAACCAGCATAGCTTTAATAAAATGATAGAATCACAAATAGCTTAGCTAGCGACTGTTGTTCCTCTGTCCGATAAAGGTAATATTCAGGCGTAGCCAAAAGATCTAGAAACTACAAATCTTGTCGAAGCAAGTGTGAACATCATGCCTAAGGTAATCTATGATAAAATTAATGGAGATACTTTATTGTACACAAATATGCGTTTGCAGCTTGTAGATCAGTCACTTTGCTACTCCAAGGTAGTTCTTAAAGATGCCATCATCCGAGTGGGACAATCATATGTTCTCGTAGACTTTGTGGTTTTGGAAACAGGTGGAGATGAAATGGCACCCATCATCCTAGGCCGACCTTTCTTGAGCACCGCAAAAGCCATCATCTACGTGGATAGTGCCAAGATCTGTTTCACGATCAAGGATAAAAAAGAGATGTTCTCTTTCAAGAACAACATCTGGCAATTCCTAGTCATCCATAAAAGGCATACCTACCCGAATAGACAACAATGACCAATAAGAGGAACAACAGAAGGAGGAAGAATAAGACTAGCCAGCCATAAGAAGAAATGGTCAACATGATCAACACACTTCGATTTGAGTACGACCACCTCCTTGCTTCACCATTCCTTGCTAAGAAGGATGATCTAGGTGTACCGATGATCAAGTGTACCACTGGAAAAAGAATCTTCCACAAGACCTTCTGTGATATTGGATCAGGCATCAATATAATGTCCATGGTAATGTATGAATATTTATTCGGTAACAAACCTTTGATCCTTACATATATGCAGTTGCAGATGGCGGACCAATCAATCTGATTCCCTGAGGGAATAGCGAGGGACGTTATGGTAAGAATACAAGATCACTATGCCCCTACTGATTTCATGGTCTTAGACATAGGAGAAGAAGAAGACGATACACCCATCATCCTTAGAAGACCATTCCTTAACACCACCAATGTGATCATCTACGTCGGATTAGGACAAGTCCACTTCCAATTCCCTAGAGACAAGGTACGCTATTATTTTAATAGTTATACTACTTATGAATAGCCCAAGAAGAGCCGCTCTAGGAGGAGACATCGATCATCCCAACATCAAAGGAACCAACCCCGATGGAATGAATGGTAAGATGAAGAATCTAAAGTGCTTGTGAAAGATGAACCTACTCCGCCTAAGACAAGTCCATAGTCTAAGTAGGTGTGGAAAGAAAAGGTAACATCATCATTAGAGTCACCATCACAAGATCTGCAGCCATCTAGGTCTCCACCACTGAGATCAGATGATGCAACAAAGGAATGAAGAACTTCTCTCTAGTCTAGTCCTATCCGGAGGACTTAAACATCTAAACCCTCACCGTGAGGTAACAATGGTAGTTATCCGTATTTACTTTCTAGCATTGCATAAATTATTTTTCACTTTAGCATATTTACTTCTCTGCATTTATATTGTGTTAATAAAAGAAAGATAAAAAGTTTTATGACTACATTCATCATTGCATCATAAGGCCCCATGTGAATAAATCTACGATGCGTAAAAACCCAAGGGAATATTCACTATGGTGGAATAAAAATTAAAAATACTATCCATACATGTTTTCTGTTCTGCATATCATAAAATAGAAAATCTAAAAATACTAGATAGACATCCTGCTAGAATTCTATCTCTTCAAAAATATTTCTAAACCTCAAGAACAACTAATCTTCAATTGGCAGACCGCTAACCCCTTATCCTAATCAGTGCCATGAGTTTTGGTGTTCTTGTTGTTATTTTGCAGAATGGAACATATGATCAAGAGCAAGTTCACCCGGTTGTCTTCATCTCACTCCACCCAAAGTACATCTTCCTGAATCAATTTCTAGATAAGTGAAGGACAACCGCTAGCAAACATGCTCTGAGAAGGATCACTTAACTTTCAATATTCTTTCCATGACAACATCTAGCTTGGGGGAGGAACATCCCCCATGTATCTAGCTAAGTATTTCTTCCATTTTGTTATCATTAAGTTTGCTCTACATTTGTTAAAAAAGAGATGCATAGCTAAGAGCAAAATAAAAATTTATCTTTGTCTTACATATATATATTAGTAAGGTGTGATCTAAAAAAGTGAAAAAAATGAAATAAAAGTGTGTGTCTAGTTTTTTGTTTTTAAGAGCTGAATAAAAAGGACTATGGAGATAATCTCTTGAAATGGAAATGATGAATAGTTGCTCTATTGTAATTCCTTTCAAGTACCTAGTTTTTAGCCTTGAATTCTCCCAAGTTTTGGATACGACTGGTTTGATATAAGAATTTACTCTGAACATGAAACTCATGGGTAGCATATGCTTGATCTAAGTCTAGGTAATTGACGGATATGATATGAGAAGGTATGAGTTGTTGTTTATCTTGTTCCTAGTGATACTAGAGTTCCAGAGATTTATCTTGTGAAAAAACATAAAAATTCTACATGATGAGTTCCTTGTATGACAAAGCTTGAATTCCTACCAGAGCCATATATGATATTTAGATTAGGAAAACTTTCACATATATGTTGCTTGCATTGCATTGAGTTTAGTCAAGCTTTGTTGACCCTTATGAGAGGTTTGTCATGCTCTTAAAATCAAGATCACATACACAACACCTACATATGCACTACTCCTACACTAGGGGTAGGCACAACAACATGCCATTCCATCTATAAATATTTTACTCTTACACTGGGAGTGAACACCAAAAATATACCCTATAGGATATCCACCAAATAAATGCCCCAAATTCTTGTTGCTATCTCTCAAAAGTTTTGTTGTAGTCAAAAGAAGCATGAGGCTATGCAAAAGTTATTCATGAAAAGAAGAAAAAAAATAAGAAAAAATGGACAAGTGTCCGAGATATATAAAACAATGGGTACTCCAATGCCTGTCTGAAAAGAAGAAGAGATGAATAATATAGCCCATTTTTTCTTGCAAAGTTGTTTCTAAGTTTCAAAAGACAGATATGTTTTCAAGGAGCAAAGTAAAATTAGGTTAGCCACCATATACATCTACACACATGCACATCTTGATTTGATTGTATGACTTAACTCTCTCTTTGGATCCGAGGTTTTACTTTACAATATATGTATTGTAAGTATGCTCTTTCATGCTTTTTTCACTCCTATGAGCTCCATATAAGCCTTAGTTGTAGGAAGAGAAAGGAATAACATTATTATTGTCTTGGTGAGGATCCACAAATACCACATATATTGAGAGATTTGAGAGTCTCATACAATGGAAGCTCTAAGTTTTATTTTGAAAACCTATAAAAGCTCTAGAATAATGGTTGAGCAAAGAACTTGAGACATAGTTCTTGACTTGATTATTCTATCTTTCAATTGCTCAAGACCCAAGTGAAGGCTAAGGAGCCCCATACTTGAAGGTAATATGGGTAAGTTTCAAAGTCAGATTAGTTTATTTTAATCCAGAGGAGAATTCTTGTTTGAACGCATGTATACTTTTGAGGAGTGAGGGGATTGAAGCAACTCCTGATCCATTTTGCTGAGTTTAGCTTTGCTAAGTGACTAGCAAAGGTTAAGCTTGGGGTGTTTGTTGATGGTAGTTAACAACCATTATAAACCATCAATAAAACATGTATAAGGGCACAATTGAGATCACCAACAAAGGTTTAGGGGTTTAGACTAATAAATTCCATGAGTTTTGGTGAATCTATGAATTATGCAGGGTTTATCTAGAAAATCATTAAGGTGGACCTACATGTCTGGTTTAATTGTGCTTATCCACCGCGAAACAAACACTAGAAGGCTCTAGAAGACTCGAGAGGACTCCACACCAAGGCAGAGAGTGAGGGGCTGCCAGGTGGGATTATCATCATATTCATGTTCTTTGTTATAATGTTCATCATCTACTTTGATTATATACCAAGTATAGTTGGATTATCATCATATTCATGCATATGTTCATATAGCGCTCACCCTAAGGATCCATGGGTGGGTGGTTGACATTGTAAGCTTGGGGCTTATACTGTTGTTTACCTATGGATACACCCTATATTCTTGGTCATGTGGTAGATCACGGACGTGACACTCCCATTGAGTTCTTTGTAGTCCACTCCTCGATGTAGGTAGCATGTAGGATCTAGTTACGAAGGGGGACAAGCTCTGTTCTTAATCTCCCTTAATAATATCTCTTATGTATAGATATGAAGATGATCTTAGCAATGACTATTAGGTGGAATTGCACTAATCAATGTATGCTTTGACTTATAACTAAGAATGACTTACGAATTATTCCTCTAATATTCTACTTGACCATGCTAATGCCATAGAAAGTAGTACTTTGAGTGATTTATCATTATCATTGATCAATACTTATCATATATATATCTTATCCTATGACTTACCCTATTATGAGCAGATCCCTTTTCATTCATATATAATCTTTCTAGTCACAAAAATTAATAAAGAACTACTTAGAGTTATTCTAATAGTAATGCTAGGTAGTACCCACATGTTTCTCTGGCATCATCACTAGGGATGACAATCTAGTAAAGTAATGTTAGGAGATATAGGTTTATAATAGGTGGCTATTAAAACAAGTGACAAGTTAATAAATACCAACAAGCATTTCTAGAGTCGTTGTCGGGGACTAGATTCAACTCTGTTCTTAGTAGCGATTGTATGGAATGTCAGTAGTCATCTCCTTGATATTACATCTACATATAGGTTATTCCAAGCTTCACTAGCACTTGTGAACTTTTGGAGTGTCCACCATATTATCTTGGGTGAACAACATGGATTCAAATTCCCTTAGCATCAACAGTTCATAAACTTGTGTTTTTAGTTGATTTTAAAAAATGTAAACCTAGCTTAGCTCCTCAAATGATTCTCTTGAGTCACTCATATATGTGTTCACCAAGGCATATTATAGTGTTGCCTTCTTTCTTTCCTACTTCTAAAAAGCTTATATGGATCTTTGGTGTGGGAGCTGCCAGCGTGGAGCGAGGGGTTATCGCTAACTTGCCACCACAAGGCCCATAGGAGCACACTTAGCAACTCCTCTTTAGGATCTTTGCATTGACTTACACACACATACCTGATACAAGACATACCGAACAACTCAACTACATGCACGCTATAGTCTCTGACATAGAGCTAAAACATCATTGGTGATAAAATAGAGTCAAGAATTAAAACTATTATTGACAGTAACACTCTACTTAACTACTACCTTCAATCTAGATTACATCTCATTCCACTCATCGGGTTACACGTAGCTCATCTTGGAAAACCTTCCAAGATCTACTAACTATGGCATTCATCAGAGCTAGTCTCTGAGGAATACCTTAACAACCTGCAAAACAAATTAATGGTAGCACCATGAGTACATTTCATACTCGAAGGACTTACTTCGAACACATAGATATTTGGTGGATGCCAAGAGTATTAATAGGCATTTGTACATTTGCGAAAGGTACATGGTGTTTCTTGGATGACATGCTCATGATCCATTTTAAAGAATTAGTATTAACAAGTGCGATATCCAAAGGGATATTAAACATATGTAAGCCATATCCTGAAGTCCCATCATTATGCTACCATGGGTATAGAAAGTAGGAACAACTAAATGGTTCTATCCTGAGGAACTTCAGGCTTTCAAACTCTACGCAGAGGGTACAACTGTACCCACACGGAGAATGGGACTAAGCACCATACCTCATGCACCAGAGGTAAGGGTTGCCTCATGATCTCCAACCTTTCCCTAACCCAGACCAAGTATCCGATGAAAGGTTCAACTAGTTTCTCAGTCAATGTCCCAGACATTCCTGATCGGCGCCAACCCCCATGCTAGTTTTAGGAATAAACCGGTCGCAATTAGTTACTTGGCTTGTGGCCCCCATTTGCGACATGTGGTCTGTATGGGTGGTTACTCAGACTTACATATCCCAATAAACAGTCCTTAACTGCTCCACGAGCTATGTCACTTGAGATCCCACACTCACAGTGACCTACCCCTCGCATGAGCAAACTTATCAAAGTGGTATCCAAGTTTATAACCTTAAGTGAAGTGAATCCTATCCAGATTAGGGAAGTAAATCAAGTTGTATCCGCATTTGTTTTGGTGATTAATTATCCCTATGTACCATCCTACATGCGTGAGAATGAGTTCCCTTCTCAGGCTCAACTTCTACCATTTCTAAGCAACTAAGCAATAAGCAATTAAGCATACCCATCCCCATTGATTAGATGAGAGGCTTCTAATAGATTAATGAGTAATTCTAACTTAGTGAACATCATTAAGTTGATTAATCAAATCTACATGAGATGCATGACTCATAGTGGAACATAATAAGTATCCAAAATAGAGCTTATACTAGTGGGGTGCCTGCCTGATTTGTTGCCATTCAGACATCTATAAGCTGATGAAGATGATTTATACAATTACACGATCCTTACTCGAGATGTTCCTAAAAGAATAGGAGAGACGTGACTGAGGAGATACATCGACGATCGAGATAACGAGAAAGGATATGGGTGTAGAAGTCAACACTAAGAGCTTCAGAAGGGACATCTAACTATGGCTCTACTGTTGCACTATTTGGTAAATGATATAAACTAGTATTGTTAACCTTTTGGGTAAGCTTGCTAAACAATCTCACTCTGTGTAATGTCGGACACTCGGTCCTAGTCGACAGACACTCTGCTGTGCTGGTGCTGAGTTGGGTTGTCTCTGGGTTGGTTTTGTTTAGGTTGGTGGATACTCCGTGGGGATCATGGATGCTCTGATAGGTTTAGGACTTAGTCATTTTTGGGGTTTGCTACTAACATTGGCTAGTTCAATAGACTGACGGATGTTCCGGTAGGTACTAGGTTGTGTCTGGTTGTTGGGTTACTGTAATTTATAATTCATTAGATGCTCTACCATGAGTGACAGATGCTTTGGTATAGGTTGGGTGTTCTTGGGTTTGTTGCCTATAAGTCTTTATAATTGAATGGACACTCCATGGGATATCATGGACACCAAAATCCACAAATTCGACTTTTGGGGAAATCCACAAAATAAGAGCTAATCTCTTGAGCTGACCATGATTGGGTTGAAGATGTTGATGAGATCAAAAGGCGAATGCTGATGCTTCTCTTCTTCTCCGTCCTTTCCTCCTCCATTCCCTTCTCCACTCCTATCGGGTACCATAAAAAGGGGTCCCCTAAGCAAGAACCAAAAAAATCGCTTAGACCCTATAAAAATCGAAGCCAAGGGAGAACTACCCACAAAACCCCACCTTATCCGAGGCTCGACTTGACCGCCCGGCCCACCTTGAATAGTTTTTCGACTCGCCCGAGGCCCTAACCGTAAGGCCTCAGATGAGGTGCCGATTTTTCACCTCGCTTGAGGCCCCGCACGTAAGGCCTCGGATGAGGTGCCGATTCTCCGCCTCGCTCGAGGCCTCACACGTAAGGCCTTGGATGAGGTACCGATTCTCCACCTCGCCTGAGGCCCTGCCTGTAAGGCCTCGAATGAGGTATCGATTCTCTGACTCACCTGAGGCCTCGCCCGTAAGGCCTCGGACGAGGTACCAATTCTCTGCCTCGCTCAAGGTCGGCTCGACAGCCACCCCGTCACCACCGCCTCGACTGGGATGTCACATCCAACTAACGCGGCCAACCACTCCCGTGACATTAGCCGAACGATGGCCCATTACAGTGGAGTGGTCTATGAGATGGGAGTCACATCAATGCCATGCCATCTGGGACAAGATGGGGCGGGGGTTACCGGTCACTGTGCTCGGCACTGTTCCCATGATCGACACCCATGCTGCACTATGCTACCTAACCCCACCTGCTCCAAGGACAGCATGGCGTGGAGAGTCAAGTCCGAGTCCCTATAGCCTCGGAATCAGTGTGTAGGACCAATTGCTCCCTCTGAGCCTCGGCTATCCGCTTCGAGGTCTCGGTAGCCTCAGGATTCGCGCCCGCCGAGCCCCCCACGATGGTTCGGCCTCTGCACTGACTAGGCCTCGGCTCTCTACACTGTCGACATACAGTGACCAGCATGTCATCCATAGCATGTGCCATACCCTGCATCAAGCTATCACTGGAGCTCCCACGTCGCACAGGATTGGGCGTGACCGGCGCGTCGCTCTAGTGCATCAAGGACAAGACCGCTCCATCGACCATGCCGCCATAGTGACAAGCCACAGGGCTCGGACACACCACCTCCGCTCACAAAATGCCACATAGCGAACACATGTATCGCCCTTGTCCCCCCTTCAACTATAAAAGGGAGTGACCTGGGCCTTTTCTAGGGACACAAACACGCACGGACGCATGCACAGACAGAGACATCGCACGCACACACACGCGCAAGCAACGCGCAACACTCTATAATACGAAGACTCCTCCACACTACCTGAGATCAACATCTCAAGCAACCCACACCGCTCCCCGTAGAGACCTGGGACTAGCTCCCTCTCTCGCCTTGCTTGTAAACCCCTACTACAAGCACCTCGGTGCAAGGAATACAAGATCGATCTCTCAGACTAGACGTAGGGCACCTATTGCCTAAACCAGTGTAAACCTTGTGTCTCTTTGCATCACCATCCAGGATTAGGGGCACATAGTACATTTTTAGTAGTTGGTGGAGGTCCCGCTGGTCCAAAACACCGACAACTTCTTTCTCTCTCTAGTTCTAGGGTTCTTCCTTGCTCATGAGAGTTAGAGAGAGGGAGAGGGTTGCAAATGAATGGATGAGGGAGAGAGTGGGTGAGAGGGTGTGTTTCCAACTAAAGGAATATGCCAACCCATGCTAACATGTGGGTCCACTTCCACAATTAGAAAACAGCCCAATTCCACTTAATTCTGCTCTGATTCAGCTTTTGTCGGATGGTCTGGTAACCTAGTGGATGGTCCGGTAGTGTCTGCCTTTACTGAATTGACTAAGTCATTGGGTGGTTGGTTATTGGTGAACAATGCATTGCTCTTGAGTAGCTTCATGGGACTAAGTTGGTGTTGATGATGTCAATAGGATGAACTCTAATCCATGTAGAGGTTCCCTTTCACTTTGGGTGCGAGCCTGACGATGACTGCTTCGCGGTTCGCACAGGGTGCTTTGATGTCTTGCGTGTAATTCATTAGGAATCTTCAGAGTGACTCGATAGGTGGCTTTCCATGATAGTAAAAAATGACTGCCTATGGTGTAACAAATTTGAGTTGTTACAATCCTCCCCTCCATAGAAAAAGCTCACCCTCAAGCTTTCTCGAGGCACTATTGGATATTGCACTTGGAAAAGTTTGGGGTTCCACTTATGCACCATAAGGTGTACTCCTTTTGTGCTCTAATGGCTTATTCCTCTCTGGGGTCGCAAAGCTATGGTGACCTCTTGTTCTTTGGGGCTTCTTTGTCTCATCTTAACACATTTCCTAGGTTAGAGCTTTGGCTATTATCTTGAATTTTAGGAAATGAAATACTTGGGCATTTTTTGTTTCCTGGCGGATAGTCTAGTTCACTCGGTGGATAGTCTATAATCTCGAGGGACTTAGGATCTATGCAGGGTTTAGTTATCTGGTTGATAGAGGATCTGTGGAAATGATGGACTCTCTGTTAGTTCACAAACTATAAATAGGGCGATAGGGCATGTGGTTCTTAGGCTTCCATGTGTGCTTCAACATGTCGGGTGGGTAAGTTTCAATCCCCATTCTCCTTTGCACTTTACCTTGTCCCATTGGTTACTTTGGTTTTGCATTTGGTTAGGGTTAGCACCAAATCGCCTTAGGGGTGTTGTTGAGTACCTTTTTGAGTGTACTAGTGCTTGGATTAATGAATTAGTATCGCTCGGTTGCAAGGATTTGATACTATCAAACTCTTGTGGATCCTATGCTTACTACTATGGTTCCTGACTCTATTGGATGGTCCATAGCTCGAGCAGAATGCTCTGATAGCGTGCTTAGTCAATTAAAAATCATTTTGGCCCTAATTGCAATTTTGACGGATGGTCCGTGAGCTTCATGGACACTCTAGTAGCTTGTCTGTAGCTAGTGAATGTCCTTTATGTAGATTCTATTAATTGTTGGAAGGTTTCGGTAGGCTAGCAGAATATCCCAGTGTTGATAGACTGTTCTCGGGTGTAACCACTCTTGCCTACAATTGCACTGGCGAATGGTCCATGGACCATGATGGACACTCCATCAATGCCTGTCTAGTACTGAATTTGGCTCTAACCCGCTCCAATGGTTATCCAAGCTTATAGGTACCTACTATGGGTAGGGTAGGGTCTGTATACAGGCTGTAGACTACACTATTAGTCCATTCCTATGCTGGTGCTTGTGTATACTTTGAATTTCTATTTTGCTTATCAAGGTCTATCATTTCCAACTATGGTGCCTTTGCCTTGATTTGCTGATTTCATGTTTTCTTAGGCGTTCATAGATTGCCAATTTTGACCTTTTCTCCTTGTTGATGCAAATCCGATGTAGGCCCTAGCAATTGGGTGGGGAGAGTTTCCTTGGTACCTTTTTTGGATGAGAGTGATGATTCCAAAGGACATGGATGTCATCCTGAAGGATCGCTACCGCTAGGTTGCAGCTGAGTTCAGCATATCAGCATTGTCCAGGCACTTTAGACGAGCAAGGGATTCTCCAACTCGCTTCTTCAAGACATTTAGTCAGTACTAGCTATACCGTGGAGGTATCAATGCTAGGCTAATGCACTCTAAGCAACAATGGCTAAGATGGCCTTGTCTTGAGATTTTTGTGTACATGAATAGCTTCGGTTGATTCTCTCAAAGCTATGGTTGGAAGAAAATCTTAGAGTTTCGATAGGACTAGAACGAGGCCATCATCCGACAATTCTATGCCACCTTGGAGGTTCACTGCTCAAAAGGTGAAACTTGTTTGGATGACTGGTACAACCAAGTACAAGGCTTCATTCAGGGATCTAGCAGCTGTGGTGAAGTTAAGTTATGAAGGTATGAAGCGGGGTAAGTTGGTTACCCAACTTCCAAGGTTGAGGGTGGATGTGGTAGCTTGCATTCGCTATCTAGAGACATCTGAGTATGGTCAATAGGGAAACTTGAGGAGGCTTCCCAAGGTGCTTCTTGAGATCCTGAGGCATACTGTTGGGCCTACTATTGGGTGGGATGATAGTGCTCTCAAGTGGCCTTCCATGGAGATAGTCAATGCGGTTCTTTCTTGTGAACTGATCCACTTGTTGGACTGGATTGTGAACCAGATGATGGAGTGCAAGAGAGATGTTAATGCTCCTCTGATACATTATGGCTCTTATGCTTCACATAGTTAGGGACTGTCTGCGGTGTTTGTGAGACCAGTCATGGCGTTTACATATCCTTTCTGGGTCAGGAGCGCTACCTAGCACGAGATTCTTCTCCGATGACTCTCAGGGTTCCAAGGCCTGTTTCTTCAAGTATTTCCAAATGTCCCTTTCTCTTGTACCTCTTTCATTCTAAATTTACTTGTGGTGCTTCTATGATGTCTAACTAATTAAGGGTGCTTACACAAGGTCTGCCTTGCTAGGGAGTTGTTCTTCACGGTCACTCTATGCCACCTAAGATGGTGCCCCCATTGCTGAGGCCGTATGGTGACGCTTCTACGTCCAATTCCAACACTACAGGTATCTACTTGTTTTTCCTCCTCTTCGGCTTTAACCAATGCCATTTGTCACACTTCCAAAAGATCCTACACACCACATGCAAATCTTGAGACCTTCCTTCTATGATCTAGGCCTAGGCTTCCAAAGCTGGCATTCTTAAGGTTTAACTTAGGCATTCCAATCCTTCTAGGTACTTACTCCTATTCTGCCTTTCACTAGTACTTCTCCTATTGGGCCATTTAGTTACCGTGGTCGAAGCTAAGGTTGTGCGGCTTCATGTTGTTGTGGGTCTTGAAATTAACATTCTTGCCTTGGCCGCTGTTCGATTGGTCCATGGGTGGCTCAGATGACCTTGGTTTCTACCCGTCATGTCCTGAACTAAACTTTCTTGTTCGTCGGTGTTGATTGCGCTTGTGTTGATACTATGTAGTGGTTGGAAACATGTAGCTTTTTCTGTGACCTGTTCATCGCGAGGGGGTTGATACACTATCGAACTCATTCTCTTGATTGCTGTGTCCAAAATAGTTGGTACTTATGGTGGGTCTTCCATTACATCATTTCTATTGATGCTTGTACCTTAGGGTTGCATAATAAGGCCATGTTTTTGGGGAAACTCTACAAAAGTTTTCTTCAAGATGAGATGAGAGATAAGGGGCTACTCTTAGGTTTTATAGAGAAATTGGAGAGAACGGACAAGATTTGCTTCTAATGATAAGACAGGTAGGGGCTCAAAAGAGTAGGATGGACTAACGGAATAACTAGAATTGCTCGCCTTGAAAATTCTAATGTGAGACTTCTAATAGTTAGTGTAACACCCTAAAATTTGAATAAATTTAAATTGGCTAAATTGGTTTATTTTTTATTTATGTGAGCATTTAAACATAGGCCAAACATTAAGTTTATAAAAATAAAATCAATATCAAAGTTAAATACATGCTTGAGCATTCATGCTGGTGCATATTTTGTGTTGAGTTAGGTTTGGATTTTGTTCCAGTTTAAAAAGGGAATTCAAATTCATTTGAAAAGGATTCAAAATGCTTGAAAAAAATAAAAAGGAAAATAAAGAGTTAAAGCCTCCCTTTTCTCTTTGCCTGGTACTTGGCCCAGGTAGGCCTGCTCCCTCCCGTGGCCTGCTCCCTCCACCTCAGCCCAGCGCTATGCAGGCCAGCCCAGCAGCCGAAGCCCGCAGCGTAGGCCCGCCTAGTTTCCTTCCCCTTCTCCTCTTTCTGGGCCGAGCCGAGGCCCAACATGCAGCTAGCCGCTCGCGTGCACCGGCAGCCCACTTCTCTCCCTCTCGGTTTCACTGACAGGGTAGGCCCACTCGTCAACTGGAGTCTTCCTCCTTGAACCGGACTTGAGCCGGACATGGCACCAACCAAGCCACGCGCTCCTCGCGTCCTGGTGCAACCAGCACGTCCGCGCGTCCATATATAGTGCGCGCGTCCGCATCCGCATTGTTTTTCGATCTCTGCTGAATCCGCCGCCTTGCTTTGGTGTAACAGCAGCCGCCATAACCTTAAGCAGCCACCGTTGCCGTCGTCCGCCTTCCACCAGCCGCGCGCCGTCCGTGACTAGTCTCCACCTCCATAATCGAGCTAGGTGAGTTCGCCTTGAGATCCTCCAGTCGATTCATCCCACTCCCATGCCGTGTGGTGGCCTGAAGGGCCGTGTCCGAGAACGCCGCCGGCTTTCGGCCATGGCGCCGCCGCGATTCCATCTTCTCTGGTGACTGCGCCGCCACCCGATGCCTTGATCCGATCCCGGCCATCCAAATCACCTCAGACGGCCAGGAATCGAGGGTACCCCTTCGTCGGCAATCTTCATAAAGAGCCCCTGCGGTTTTTAAATATAGAACCCGTAGTCCCATGGCGTATTCCAGTGAATACGTTTTCTCATTTTTGAAAACGTATTTTCTAATTTGCAGATTGAAATGGAAGTTCTAATTAATTACAGTTTTGCCATTGCCTTTATTTGCTCATAACTTCATTCGTTTTAACTCCAAATTGATCCATTCAACTTGCGTTAGATTCATCTTTTCGAGATCTATCTATTCATATAGTTTGTCACCATTTTTTTGAACTTTAAATTTTGAGTTTAGATTTGATCTATTTCTTTAATAGGGAAACTTGTTCTAATCCTAACTTTCTCGTTGTAACTCCGTTTTTCGTGATCTTCACGTCTGTGTGATCGTAGCAATGTGTAGAATAGTGTTATGAACTTTTCAAAACTGTTTGCCTCTATTGGTGTACTGTTCTAATTAAATTTATTTGTTTGCCTCATGTATGATTGCTCGGATGATTGTATGTTGCTGCTTGGTGTTGTTGATCGAGTTCAGACGGTGAGGTTTACGTTGGCGATCAAGAGAACTTCTATGACCAGCAAGACCAGCAAGACTTTTAGGAGAATTCTGATCAAGGCAAGTATAGCTAAGGACCTTCCTTGTTGTCCTATTCATGAGATGCACTAAAATTCATTTGCATGTGTCCACTTTGTTATCCTATGTAGGATATCCTAGAATTTGATCTTGAATACCTTGAAACCTGGATTTATGCATTTGGGTAGTGTATGCTAGCGCTAAACAATAACCATGATCTTGATACTTGACTGATAATTGAGCTTTAAACAATTTAAGATGACTTGTTAGCAATGACAGGAGGGTTTAATTCCCTCTCCTCAAGGACTTGTTTGTAAGTGATCATCTAGGACTTATAGTACAGCTGTGAGGGCCACATGGCTATGGCTTTAGTTGCTTGGGAGACCTCTTCTAGCTGGCTTAGAGGATACTACAAGTCGGGTATAGGACAGCCTCTGTCCTATTGTGCCTTGCTATGAAGTGGCCTTTTATTTTCTTTGGAAGGGGGGTTCCTATATCTGATGACCCTGTGGCCCTTCCCAGTTAGACGAACTTCTGAGTAGCTTTATGTGGTTTTCGGTGTCTAGACGTAATTAACCCATGCACTTGTAAAACCATGACTCACAGTGAAAGTGTACACCTCTACGCAGAGAGTTAATAAACTGGTATACTAGCCGTGCTCATGGTCATGAGCGGCCAAGGGATTCTTACACCATAAATGAGCTCTTGTTTAATTGTGCTTTACTAAGTCTTCTTTAAGCTAATTGTTGTCTCAGTATAATGATCATGTGTTATGGGAATTATGGTACTACCTTGTTGCTAATAAATGCTAAACTTGATCATACACATAAAAGCTACTTGCAGTTCAACCAGTGTCAGCTATTTGTGCCTCATGAACCCTTAGTTATCTTGTTAAGTACGACATGTACTTATGCCTTGCTTTATCTTTTATATTGGAAAAATCCCGGATGGGTAACAGATCAAGATTGGATTGAAGATTATCGTGATGAGTATTAGGCTTGGTGTTCACCAGTTCACATCCCTGCTGGAGCTTCCGCAAGAGAGTTATCTTAGTAGTTATTATATTTATGTTTGAGACTATGTGTTGAATATTTATTCGCTATGTAATAAACATTGTGTTGGTACAATTCACAATTTGTCCACTTATGTGTGCGACCGTTCTTGGGGTGCACGTAAGACTTTTATACATCCTCTTTTGTTCTTAAAATGGGGTGTGATAGATTAGTAGCAGAGCCCTATTGACTGTAGGACGCAAGCCTAGTTAGAATAGTCATTTTTAGTTCCTTTGCTTCACTTGTTTCATGCTTTCCACCTCCATCTTGTTATTTGCTAAGTTTTGTGCTTCTTTTGTCTTATTCTATTATAAAATCAATTGATTCTATTCTAATTAATTTGAAACTTCTGTAGATGACACATGACCGCAAGTCTGCCCGCTTGTACGTTGGATGCTTTCAACCACAGCGTGCTGTGTATGAGCCAATGGAGCCTAGAGAGGACGTCCAGAGGAAGAACTGGAAGAATGAGGTTGGTGAAGAGGTCCATTCTTCGCCAACTCTGATAGCTCAATCCCCAGCACGTGTGGAGGCCATAGACTTGACCAATGATGATGAAGATGAAGTACTCCAACCACTGCCTCGTATAGGTTGGACTGACAAGCTAAGCATCAAGAAGCCTGATGACAATGCCTTCTACCATGACTTGCTGACAATGATGTTGGAGTACTATTATCCAGACCTGCAAGCCACTCTAGAGTATCATACTACGGAGCACAGTCATCCTCTGATTGGCTCATCTTGGGATACTCGGTTGCTGATCAAGACCCTGAATATTCGCAAGATAGATGCAGTTGTCACCCACCATGTCAGTCGAGCTACCGCGGAGAGAAGCATGGAGGATGCTGCTTCCATTGCACTTGCCTACTATCGTGGCCGTCTCTCTGATGATAAGAAGGACGATGGACTTTTGTATTACCCATGCTATCTTCCGAAGGAAAATAGTTGGACCATAGAGGTTGTGGTAAAAGGATCGAAGACTCTTGAGGCCACCGTTGAGTTAAACCGTGAACTCACAAATAAGGTGGGAGTGTTAAAAGAAGAGCTGAAGGAGGCACAAGACATGATCAAAGAATACTAGAAAGAGATTGATGGCCTTAACGCCGAGTTAGGGTGTCCCAAGCTGTTTGAGAAGTTAGATGAGCCCTCCACCAAGAAGAACGCCGCCCCTTAAGTTTATGAAACCATTGTAATAGGCATGTTTTTAGTATCGTGAGTCGAGTCGAGTCTTTTAAGTGTTTGTGAACTAATGGTGTGCTAGCTGGATTATTATTGTGATTTATGTGTGATTTGGATCTTTGTGATGAGTGCGGAAACTTTGTGGGTATGTCCATGAGTTCCTTAGCTAAAATATTAAGGGTAAAAGTGCTTTAATAAATAATTCGGGTTGGTCTATCCTGTCTCCTTGCTTGCTGTTTTCTGGAACAGTCAGTGATGTTTTGGTTATAACTTTTCACCTGCTCGAGCATTGGTCATGAAATTTTACGGGGAGTACATAGACTTCTGTATTTTCCCAATGGCACAAGAATCACCTTTTTATCTGTTCGTATCTGAGAGTTACGACTGTCACAATATGAACTTTGGTGCTGTCTGGAATCTGAGGACAGTTTCTGTTGTGGTCTGTTTTTGATTAATGTAACGTCAGAATCAGAAAATGTGGTCTAAATGAAAGTTGTAGATAATTTCTTAAGCTTTCTAACCGTATAAAGATCATCTTATTTGAATGTCTAGAACTCGAGTTATGACAGTTTTTCTGACCTGCTGATTCTGCATCACGTCCAGAAATTTTCAGAATTGCCTATCTCTTACATGCTGGTGATGTTTCGTGTTGGATTGCAGATGTCTGGTCGTGGAGGAAATAGAGGACGTGGGAGAGGTGCTCCACCACCCCCACCACCACCCATGACCGCAGCAGAGGTGTTGGCGATGCAAGGACAGTTTATGCAGTCCATGATGCAGTTCTTTCAGAACCAACCTATTGGAGCACCAGCACCTCCACCACCAAGAGACAAGCGGAGGGAATTCATGCAAGGACATCCTCCAGTTTTCTCTCATGCCGCTGACCCCTTGGAGGCAGATGATTGGCTACGCGCACTAGAGAAACAACTCAACATCGCTCAGTGTGATGATCAACAAAAGGTGTTGTATGCATCGGGACAGCTTCAGGGAGCAGCTCAGACTTGGTGGGAGTCATATCAGTCTGCTCGTCCCAACAATGCTCCTGCTATCACTTGGCTAGAATTTGTGAGGGATTTCAAGGCACACCATATCCCAGATGGTTTGATAGAGCTCAAGCAGGAGGAATTCAGATCTCTTAGGATGGGTTCTATGTCTGTCAGTGAGTATCACGACAAGTTTGCTCAGTTGGCTCGATATGCTCCTAATGACGTGAGGGAGGATGCAGACAAACAACGTCTCTTCCTCAAGGGAATTTACTATGATCTTAGGTTGCAGTTGCTGGTAACACATATGCTAATTTCCAGCAGTTGGTGAATCGCGCTATTGTGCTTGACAATATGCGATTGGAGAGGGACAGGAAGAGAAAGATGAAGGGACAGGTCTTAGGAGGCAACACACGCCCACGCTATAATAATCAGCAGAGGTATCAAGGTCTAGTTAGTCAATGGAACCATGGTCAGTTTCCACAACGCTCTCAGAACCAACAGTAGAATTGGAACCAGCGTACACCGCAGCAAATGGCAATCAAACTCCACGCCAGGGAACGCCAAACACCACCCCAATGAAGGGCAGTGCACCTAGTACTCCCAATAAGTGTTTTCGATGTGGGGATGTGGGACATTATGCTAACCATTGCCCTCAGAAGCCGAATCAACAGACACCTCAGAAGCAGAATAGCAACCAGAAGCCCGCATACAACACTGGAAGAGTGAACCATGTGGCGCCTAAGACTATGGTTGGAGCACCAGAAGTTATGATGGGTACGTTCAACATCAACTCAATCCCCGCTAATGTTCTTTTTGACTCTGGAGCTTCGCATTCTTTTATTTCACAAGCATTTGTTAGAACACATAGCATACCTTTAATTGCAATGAAGACCCAAATGCTAGTAAATTCACCGGG
Source organism: Miscanthus floridulus (assembly GCF_019320115.1). Taxonomy (NCBI): domain Eukaryota; kingdom Viridiplantae; phylum Streptophyta; class Magnoliopsida; order Poales; family Poaceae; genus Miscanthus; species Miscanthus floridulus. Next base: position 47,288,138 of record NC_089594.1, on the reverse strand, counting down.
GGGATCAATACCTACTGCACATTGTTGCCCTTCAGCAAGTCTTACCTTAAGGGGGGTAGACTTCACAGTCAGTCCTATTGTGTTGAGAACTTTTGGGATCGATGTGATTCTAGGTATGGATTGGATGAAAGAACACCGAGCTGTGATTCAGTGTCAGGAGAGAGTTGTAGCAGTGACAACACCAAAGGGAGATCGAATCAGTGTTGGCAAGATAGTGCAACCACCACCAACAGCTATAGTGAATCAACTAGATGAGGATGCTAATCCCCAAGATCATGTTGTGGAGGAGTTTCTAGATGTTTTCCCCGATGATTTGCTAGGTATGCCACCTGACCATGACATTGAGTTTATAATTGAATTATTACCTGGTACTACACCTATAGCTAAGAGACCATATAGAATGGGGGTTAACGAATTAGAAGAACTTAAGAAACAATTCAAGGAGTTGTCAGATAAAGGGTTCATATGACCTAGTGCATCACCTTAGGGAGCGCCTGTGATCTTTGTTGACAAGAAGGATGGAACACAACGTATGTGTGTGGATTATCGATCTCTTAATGAGCTAACCATAAAGAATAAGTACCCATTGCCTAGAATTGATGACTTGTTTGATCAGTTGAGAGGTGCTTGTGTGTTTTCTAAGATTGATCTGCAGTTCTGGTTATCATCAGTTGAAGATTCGGAATACTGATATACCAAAAATAGCTTTTACTATGAGGTATGGGTTATATGAGTATACAGTTATGTCGTTTGGTTTGACCAATGCACCTGCCTACTTTATGTATATGATGAATAAGGTGTTATGGAGTATCTTGATAAGTTTGTGGTAGTATTCATTGATGACATACTGGTGTTCTCTAAGACTGAAGATGATCATGCTGAACATCTGAGATTGGTGCTACAGAAGCTTAGAGAGCATAGGCTATATGCTAAGCATAGTAAGTGTGAATTCTGGTTAAGAGAAGTCTCTTTTCTTGGACATGTTGTTTCTAATGGTAGTATAGCGGTGGATCCAGGCAATGTGAAGGATGTACTGAATTGGAAGCCACCTACTGATGTAAGTGAGATCCATAGTTTTCTTGGTTTAGCTAGATATTATCGAAGATTCATTGAAGGTTTCTCCAAGCTTGCTAAACCCATGACAGCCCTATTAGAGAAGAATGCTAAGTTTGAGTGGTCTAGTAAGTGCCAAGCTAGTTTTGAGGAATTAAAGAGGCGGTTGACAACAGCTCCAGTGCTGATTTTGCCTGATCTAAGAAGTTCTCTATCTATTGTGATGCATCCTGTCTAGGTTTGGGATGTGTTCTTATGCAAGAGGGTAGAGTTGTTGCATATGCATCAAGGCAGTTGAGGAAGCATGAAGTGAATTATCCTACTCATGATTTGGAGTTAGCAGCTGTGGTTCATGCATTAAAGATCTAGAGACATTATCTGATTGGGCATAAGAGTGATATCTTTACCGATCATAAGAGTTTGAAGTACATATTCACTCAGACAGATCTAAATTTGAGACAACGTCGTTGGTTGGAGTTAATCAAGGATTATGATCTAGAAGTGCACTATCATCCTGGTAAGGCAAACGTTGTGGCCGATGCTCTTTGCAGAAAGAGATATGACGCTAATTTTAAAAAGGGACCTAAGTCAGAGAAGTTATGTGAAGAGTTGAAACACTTGAATCTTGGTATAGTTGCAAATATTATGGAGGTAGAAGTGACTCCTATGTTAGAGCAAGAGATACATAGAGGTCAGTTAGAGGATGAGAAGTTAAAAGAGATCGCAGAGAATGTCGTGATTGGGAAAGCACCCGGATTCACTATAGATGAGAATGGAACGTTGTGGTTTGGGAAAAGGATCTGTGTGCTGGAAGTGAAATCTATTCGTGATGCAATTCTACGGGAGCCACATGAGTCAGCTTACTCTATTCATCCTAGAAGTACTAAGATGTATCTAGATCTTAAAGAAAAGTACTGGTGGTATGGATTAAAGAGAGATGTGGCTGAGTACGTAGCTTTGTGTGACACTTATCAGAGAGTGAAAGCTGAGCACTAGAGACCTCCAGGATTGTTGCAACCAATGAAGATCCCAGAGTGGAAGTGGGAAGAAGTTGGTATGGACTTCATAGTAGTATTACCCCATACCCAGAAAGGTTATGATTCGATATGGGTAATTGTGGATCGGTTGACTAAAGTTGCTCATTTCTTACCTGTTAAGACTACTTATAATGGGCCAAAATTAGCAGAGCTATACATGGAAAGAATAGTGTGTCTGCATGGGGTTCTAAAGAAAATTGTGTCTGATAGAGGATCATAGTTTACCTCTCACTTTTGGAAACAAATCCATAGTTCTTTGGGTACAGCTGTAACACCCCGGTGTTATGCCTACATTTAGGCACTACAAATCACGCATATCATGCATCATCAAGCATCCAAATCATACATGCTTAATCATGTGCATACCAATTGAAACATTGTTTTGAAACATTTGAAACATGCGTGAAACCTGAATGTTGCATACACCTGTTTAAGAATTGTTTTGCCCTGAATTTGTCTTGCTAGGTTAGTAAAACATGTTTGGCTACTATTGTAAATCATCTAGCAATGTTTAGTTTAATTTTTGGAGCAATGTTTGTATTCAAATTAATTCAAAATTTGGCTTCAAAAATAAATTCCCAAAATTAGGGTTTGGAGTCAAACATTGACTTTGATTTGATAATTCAAAATCTAGAAAGAATTTAGCTTTGGTCATAAAAGCAAAGTTGTAGAGAATTAAATTCTAAGCAACTTTCATTTTTGGGACATTTTCAAAAGATGTCATTTTCTTGCTCAAAGTGATATTTGAAAACTAGTAATTGAAAAATTCTTGAAAAATAAAAATGGAAAAGGGCTTTTCTCAGTCGCGGGCCGCCGCCTCGTTTCTGGCCCGCCAGCCGAAGCCGGACCCGGCCTGCCTCTGCGCCCGCCGCCCTGCTCACCCGCCTTCGCCTCGGCCCAGCTTGCTCGCCGTGGCCCTAGTCCACCCAGCGCGCTGTCTTCTCCTCCCGCGCGCCGCACCCGACCGCGTCAGGCACGCCGCGCATCGTGGCGAGCGCATGCCGGTGACGCCGGCCGGGTGGCGTCCCGTGGCCCCCGCAAGCACACGTGCGCCGTGCTGATATCACGCCACCGCAGCTCCGCATTCAGGCTGTCCGAGCGCAGCATTCCGCACTCAGCTAGCCGCAGCAGCTCCTTCCGCACGCAGTGAGCTTCGCCACCGAGCGCCGCAGTCGCTCCACCGGTGATTTGCTCCTCCTCCCGCGCCTCATTCCCCGATTCCTCCCACCGGCAGCTCCGCCTCGTCAAGCCCTTTCGGTTGCGCCCATGTGTGGCTGCCGTAGACGAGGTGAGAGGCCGTGGTGGCCGTTTTCTTCCCCGCTCGGCCGTGGCCAAGCTCGTCGGAGCTCGTGCCCACGCTGGTGAACCGCTCCACCTCGATCTTCCTTCTCTCGCGCATCAGCACCGCTCTGCCCCCGCGACCCTTGTGCGCGCGTTCCCGTGGTTTGCCGTGGCCAGGAAGCGCCCGCCCGCGGGTACGCCGCGCCGCCGTGGTGCCTGGCCGCCGGCGTAGGCGTGTCCCCTTCGCTCGGCCGTTGCTAGGGCCAGGTTGGCCGTGGGCCGAGCCCCGAGCCAGGCTTGGGCTGCGCTGTGGCCATGGGCCAGCGGTTTCCCACGGGCCGGCCCAGCATTGTTTAAATGATTTGTTTTCATTTATTCTTTATTATTTGAAATCTGAAATGGTTTGAAAAATGTTTGGGTGCTCAAATTTGATCCAAATTTGTTGAAACAAATTTTGCTAGGTTCCTTATCATCAGATCTACTTGGGAAAATTATTGCATGTCATTTTTGGGATACTTTTCCCTAGGATTTTATTTAATCATGTATATTGCTGATAACTTGAAAAATGTGTAGAAAAATCTATAGGCTTCAGAAAAATATGATTTCAAGTTTGTTAATCTTCTTATGTCATTTACTTCCTAGGAAAAATATGTTTCATGCATGTACTATGGGAAAAGTTTTAGGTGTAGTTCAAGTACCTTTAATGGCTGATTTTTGTTATTTTTGCTAGAGAGCAAACTTTGTATAAAACATGCATGTGATAATTTTTGGACAGTCATTATATGCTATGAAGAACCTAGGAAAAATATTAATTCTGTTGTTTGACACTTTTCATAGTACAAAGTAATTTCATGCTCATTTTTATGCTATAGCTTGTCATTTTTGTGTAGGATAGTTTACTTATCCAAATGCCATGAAATTTTTATGGTAGTTTGTTTAGGATAGTATTATGCTACTGTAATTTTCTTAGATTTTTAGGAGCATCAGAAATATATGTTGCTATTCAAACCTATTATTAATTAGGGTTTAAGCAAGTGTTGCTTTAAGTATAATTAAGAAATTAGTAAAGCTTTGGTGTATCTTTGAAGCATTTCATAAGATATGTTGACTTAACATATTAGAAGTAGAAGAGAATGCAGTAGATGACATGTGCTTGTAGTATAGTTTCTTGGATGATGTTGACTACCTTGCATTTCGACATATCCATTGCATTCATCTTCTTCGATGCACCATGTGCATAATCACTTACGTGCATTGCATCATACAGGATCGCAAACCGAGAATCCAGTCATCATACCCGAGGAGCCCGAGGAGCAGCTCGAGGTGCAGCAGCAGGAAGTGCCAGAAGCCAACGAGGAGGACGTTGAGGAACTTCCGGAGTGCCCCGATCACCGTCTGAGCTCTTTCGAGAGAGGCAAGCCCTGGAGCATTTTTCTCCCGATTTGCAATTATTTAATTAAATGCTTTACTTTAATTGATGCATTACGTTCAGGAGTTGTTTGCAACCATTGCTGCATTATACCTTGTTTACCTTTGTTATACTATATCCTTGTTACCCTGGTATCCGCAGTGGAGTCAATGCTTAGCTGGCTTAGACCGGTAGAAGTCGGGTGATTTCCTGTCACCTGCGAGCTATAGGTGGTTACCTGGATCTGCTTGGATGACTATGAAGTCATGGTATAACTAAGTGTTAAATGAAGTTGAGACCGGACGGAGACTTGCAGAGTTTTGGACTGTAGTGTTTCCGTCTGTGTCGATTAAGGACCGACCGTTGTTGGGCCTCAAGTCATGTTGAACGCATGCCTTACATTTAGCTGGCCGGATAAAGTACCTTCCGACCGCGAAGCTGGGAGATTTTTCAGGCCGAGTAGATTGCCCGCAACGCACTGTGCCGGAGCAGGTGTGGTAGGACACGGGGGCGGGATGATAAGACCAAAGTGCAGTCGGTCGGCCCCCGGGTACATGTGGTTCCTGGCAAACTCGAGATTTGTGGAAAGTTGACTCGGTGATCAATATCTCACTTTAGCGGGTGAGTGAGGTTTGTGTAAGGAACAAATCACCAACTGGTTAGGAATCGATTCGAATCGCCATCGCTCCTGGATAGTGAGCACTTGACTTGAGTTACTTCATCGTAGTAAATGTTTGTGGAACACTTAGACAGTTTTAATGAATATGACAGTATGGAAGTTATTTAATGATCGTTGGTTATCATTATCTGCTTAATCACATGTTCACTCTAGTATAGGTGCAAATCTAGTCGACAGGTTAATAATAATTAACTTGGCAAAAATGCTTTTCTAAAGGTTCTCGAAATGCTAAAAATGCTTCTTTTTGCAAATGAGTCAGCTACCCTACTATAAAGCCCTTCATAATCCTTGGTGTCATTTATTTTTGGTTATGACGGGTAAGTCTAGCTGAGTACCTTCTCGTACTCAGGGTTTTATTCCCACTTGTTGCAGATGGGCAGATGTATTACGGCTACTGTATCAACTGCCTTTATCCTACGATGGGTGATGCTTAGGACCATAGGCATGGTCATTCCTTACATCTCATCTGATGCTTTTGTTGGAGATGATCATTCGCTGGCACTATATTTAAACTCCGCGTGAGTGTGTGTGTGGTTTGAACAAATGACTTCCGCTACTTTTATTCGAACTGGTTTGTAATAACTATGTTTAAACTCTGATATATCTGTGATGCGAACTTTTATGTAATTTGTGATGGTGACCGCTAAACTTATTACGATCATGGCTAGGACACGAGTTGGTTTGAAATCCTTCGTGATTTCACAGACTACCGGGTTATACGGGCTTAAGTTTGTTCAATCGTCTGCTCTGGTGGATGATTTTCTTACTTAATTTCGTATAATTGGTCGGTTCTGTTACAGCTGGTATCAGAGCATGGTTTAGCGTGTTACTATTCACAAGTGTATTTAAAACAAAAAGGCATTTGGAAAACGTGATTTTAAAACTATAAAGTGTGTCAGTGATCATATCCTTTATGCCTAGTTAAGGACTTTAGGTGGCTTAATTAAGTACTGACTGGGGTTCTTGCATCATATTTCTCTTTTGTCGCTCATACGGCGTGCTATTGTATGAGTGCCACTTGTTTGAGTGGTAATGTATGGATCATTTGCCTCCACGCCTCGGTAAGTGTGAGTTGTGAGAGCATGATCGGATACACCGCTGATCTAGAGTGAATGCTTATATGATGCTGGAGTAATTACATGTTCTACGCATGTTTTACAAAGGTATCTCATGAATGGGTCTTCCGTCTGTTGAGGCGATGCCGTCAATAGGACGATGGTTTGGGTAGTTACTACCGTTGTACACGTATCTGGGGATTCGTGTAGAGCGTGTAGATAAAACTTTACTGCTTTTATGCATTCATTGGAAATTTGGGCTGAAATGAATCTTCTGCAGGTACATAATAACGCTATCGTGTAGAACGTATTAGCTACGTATTGAGAGATCATTGTATGCCACCGAATTCATCGTTAGAAATTATTTATTTCCTAAGTTTGTGAGAACATACGATACGTACATACATCATGTTACTTGTGCATCTCATTCATCTCATGCATTCCTCCCCTTATAAATTGATTATCTCATTTTGATAAAAGTTGTATCACCAAAAATATGTTTCCCCAAGGTAATAAAAGAACTTTTGCTACAGATGGCCCGCACGAAGCAGACCGCCTGTAAGTCCACCGGAGGAAGAGCACCTCGACGTCCATTGGCCCTGAGGGAGCACCGCACCACGGACACCTTCTTGAGCGAGTTTGGCATGCCAACTTTGCTTTGGAGAGTGCTCCATGATGTGGGGTACCCAGAGGGTCAAGAGCCGGTGTACTCATGGAATGAGAGCCAGTTAGCAGAGGATGGACTTGCAGTGGTGGAGATCACGGTTCCTGCTCTCGGTGATGCTCCAGATTGGGATGGTTGGCATTTGGAGTTTGAGGGTCGCACTCCAGCTGAGGGTGCAGAGGGAGCAGCCTTCCGTGTCATCAGGGACATTATGAGCCGATTTCCTAGTGAGCTTGCAGCAGCTCTGGCTGGTACTTTTCCTAGGGATGATCCTCGTGATGCCATTTGGGTTCAGCCTCAAGGAAGTGCGTTAGTCAGAGGTCCAACTGAAGGATAAGCTAGCGACAACCAGGCAATGAGTGCTATGTTCGCCGCCATTAGAGCGTATGAAGGTCTCGAGAGTACCTACTGGACTTTGACTGGCTTGCGTAGTGAGGATAAACTAAAAGGGAAGAGGCAGAAGAAGAGACAGGCACGTGCTATAGCTAGCTTGCAGGAGCAGTTGGCTGATATGAACTTACAGAGAGATCAGGTGGTTGAGAGAGGTGATAGAGCTATGCAGCGAGTGCATACATTAACTCAAGCCAACAACAATGCAGACCGCATGATTGGACAGCTGGTTTAGGAAAGGAATGAAGCCTAGAACGCAAGAAACCTTCTACTGCAGAGGGTCGACGAGCTAGAGGAATACAACGGCTACTTGCACGAGGAGTTTCACGCGCTCTACAATGGGGTTGGCCCATATGCTCCACCAGTCGCTGCTGGCATGGACGTTGACAACGACAACGAGGACGAGCCTGCAGTTTCACCTGGGGGCGATGGTGATGTCTTCGATCCTGATGATGGCCCCGAGGAGTAGGCTAGTTGCCTTGCGCTAGTATCTAGGTCTCATCACAATGGCATTTCTTTTGTTGGCACGTAATCTATCGTATGTTGCTTCGAACATATGAGACTTGGCATGTGGTTGGAACTTGATTTTCGAATGCGATATCTGAACGCATAAAAAGTCCAGTGTATGTATGCTGGCAATGTGATTGTATGGACGCGGTGTTTGCCATTGAAGTAATTCGATTAAGTGCTGTTGTTTTAATTGGGATGCGATTGTTGTGCCTCTGTTTTATTGTATGAGTTTATTCTCTCCAGTAAATTCAGTATGGCATAAATTTTTCCTTCACTTGCAATTATTACAGCTTCACTCAATCGTTACTTGTTGCTGAAATATGCAGATGACAAACACTCGCCGAACCACGTATGAGGCCGCTAAGCCTGGTGCCAATGGTGCGGGGACCGGTGGTGGTGGAAACCATGGCAACAACAATGAACCTCCCCATGAACCGCATTTGCCACCTCCTCCCCCATTTACCCCCGAGATGTTCCTCGCACAGCTGCTCGGGAGTCAGCGCAACGCGGAACAATCCCAGAAGAACATGGAGGATCTTCTTCGAACCATCACCAACAACGTTCAACGTGGTAACAATCAAGGTGGTGGCATGGGAGTGAACCAATATAGCAGCTTCAAAGATTTCATGGACACCAGGCCGCCAGTATTCAAGGAAGCAACAGAGCCACTCGATGCTGAGGAATGGATCAACACGATGGAAGATAAATTCCGTGTGTTGAGGATGACTGAGGTTCTAAAAACAGAGTATGCTGCACTTCAATTGCAAGGACCGGCGGGAATGTGGTGGAAGCACTATCGCACCACCTTCCCTCCAAATGCTCAGATTTCTTGGAGAGAGTTTGCTGAGGCCTTCCGTGGAGTCTATATTCCACTCGGGCTGACCGAAATGAAGTTGGGAGAGTTTCTGGCGTTGAACTAGGGCACCAAGACCGTGACGCAATACCTGCATGCCTTCAACAACTTGTGTCGCTATGCTCCCGACATGGTTGACACAAATGCTAAAAGAATAGCTAGTTTTAAGAGGGGTCTCAATCCAAAAATGATGAAGCATGTTGGTACCAACAACCGCGTCAGATTCAATGACTTTATCAGCGACTATCTGAAGCAGGAGAAGAATAACAACGCCTAGCACCACAGCCAAGACATGCAAGAGAGCCTTTGAAGGTGGGCCGTCTCAAGCTAGAGCACCTATGGGAGGTCATCCTCCATATCGCCCATCAGGCACCTGGCGCTAGATTCAGGCCACCTTAGCCAAGAAGTCAGAATTTCTGTGGACCTCAAAAGCCATACAAGATGGCAGTACAGCCCAACAAAGCAGCTGCAACTACGGTACAAGGTAGTTCCAAGGGAGCTGTGGGATCTGCCGGGACAGTAAGAGGACCCTGCTATAACTGTGATCAACCCGGCCATTTCTCGAGGTTTTGTCCATACCCGCCCAAGAAGAAGTAGCAGACTTATAATGCTAGAGTGCATAGTACGATAGTGGATGAAATTCCAGAGGGAGAGCCCATCACTGCTGGTAAGTTTCCTATCAACGAAAACCCTGCAGTTGTTCTATTTGATTCTGGATCATCGCATTCTTTTATGAGTCAAGCATTTGCACAGAAACATGGACAACGATGCACAGAATTGGGTTATGGGTACCATATAAGCTCAGCAGGGGCTGATGTTTTGACCAACCAGATGGTTCAAGGGGCAACCCTTGAATTAGGTAGCAGGAAGTTCCGAGTGAACTTGATAGTTATGCCTGGGTTAGTCTTGGATGTCATTATAGGGATGAATTGGATGAAGGATTGGGGAGTAGTCATAGATACTGGAAGTCGAGTACTTACCCTTAAGGATCCCCTGGGTGAGGGTACTTTCCAAGTACCATTGCCTCGGAGAACAGACCTGATAAGTGTTACCTGTGCTACGGTAGTCATTCCTATTCATCAGATTCTGGTAGTGTGTGAATTCCTGGATGTATTCCCGGATGAGCTACCTAGTCTTCCGCCAGATAGGGAGATTGAGTTTGGAATTGAGCTAGTCCCCGGAATAGCTCCGATTTCAAGGCGGCCCTATCGGATGCCTCCAGATGAGTTAGCTGAGCTAAAGAAGCAATTAGAAGATTTATCAAAAAAGGGGTTTATTCGGCCAAGCAAGTCTGAATGGGGATGTCCCGCTTTGTTTGTGAAGAAGAAGAAAGAGGGCACGTTGAGAATGTGCGTAGATTATAGGCCACTCAATGCTGTGACCGTCAAGAATAAATATCCCTTGCCACATATTGATGTTCTGTTTGACCAATTATCCAAGGCCAAGGTGTTCTCAAAAATAGATTTGAGATCCGGTTATCATCAGATTAAGATTAGGCCACAGGATATACCGAAAACTGCATTTTCCACCAGATACGGGTTGTATGAGTATCTTGTCATGTCTTTTGGCTTGACAAATGCTCCTGCATACTTTATGTTTTTGATGAATATAGTTTTCATGCTAGAATTGGATAAATTTGTGGTAGTATTCATCGATGACATTCTGGTGTACTCCGAGAACGAGAAAGATCATGAAGAGCATCTGAGAACTGTCTTGACCAGACTTAGAGATCATCAATTGTATGCTAAGTTTAGCAAATGCGAATTCTAGTTGAAGGAAGTTCCCTTCCTCGGTCACATTCTGTCAGAGAATGGAGTTTCAGTCGATCCAAGTAAGGTGCAAGAAGTTATGAATTAGAAAGCACCAACCACAGTTCCTGAGATTAGAAGTTTCTTAGGACTAGCAGGTTATTACCGTCACTTTATACTAGATTTCTCGAAGATCGCCAAACCGATGACAAGCCTCCTACAGAAGGATCACAAGTTTGTGTGGATAGAGGAGTGTGAAGCAGCTTTCCACACTTTGCGAAAACTGTTGACCACTGCTCCTGTTCTAGCACAACCAGATATCGAGAAGCCATTTGATGTGTTTTGCGACGCATCGAAGACTGGATTGGGTTGTGTTCTTATGCAAGAAAGGAGAGTCATAGCTTATGCATCACGTCAATTGAGAAAGCACAAGGTCAACTATCCAACACATGATCTTGAACTTGCTGCAGTTGTGCACGCCCTAAAAATTTGGAGACATTATCTACTTGGTAATGTGTGCAATATTTTCACGGATCACAAGAGTCTTAAGTATATCTTTACCCAACCAGAGTTAAACATGAGACAACGTAGATGGTTGGAATTGATCAAGGATTACAACTTGAATGTGCAATATCATCCTGGAAAAGCCAATGTAGTGGCAGATGCTTTGAGCAGGAAGTCACATTACATGAATGTGCAGCCATTACTTGAAGATGGGTTCGATCTAATGCATCCTGCTGTGTTACATAGTATTCAGATTAGTTGCTCTTTGGAAAGTAAGATCATAGAAGGCCAGAAAACCGACAAGGGGATATTCCATATCAAAGAGAAAATAAAAGAAAAGCCGTCTCAACACTTTAAAGTGGATGAACAGGGCGTGTTGTGGTTTGACAACCGTCTTGTGGTTCCCAAGGATCGAGAGCTTAGGAATAAACTCATGGATGAAGCTCACCTTTCTAAGCTATCTATCCATCTTGGAAGTAGTAAGATGTATCAAGAACTAAGATCTCGCTATTGGTGGACCAAAATGAAGAAAGAAATTACAGCATATGTTGTCAGATGTGACACATGTTGTCGAGTGAAAGCAATTCACATGAAACCTGCCGGTATGTTGCAACCCTTATCAATCCCTAGTTGGAAGTGGGACGATATAAGTATGGATTTTATCACGGGTTTGCCCACTACTCAAAAAGGACATGATTTGATTTGGGTAATTGTGGACCGTCTTACTAAGACCGCTCATTTCTTGCCTGTCAAAACAGATTATCGACCACCTCAATATGCCAAGAAGTATATCGCAGAAATTGTGAGGTTGCATGGTATACCAAAGACCATAGTATCTGATAGAGGCTCACAGTTCACGGCTCACTTTTGGGAACATTTACACAAAGGCTTAGGAACAAGTTTGGTTTGCAGTACCGCTTATCATCCTCAGATAGATGGTCAAACTAAACGAGTAAATGCTATTTTGGAGGATATGTTAAGAGCCTGTGTATTGTCTTCCAAGGGATCATGGGAGTCATGGTTACCGTTAGCTAAGTTCTCTTATAATAATAGTTATCAAGAAAGCATCAAGATGGCCCCATTCGAAGCTTTATATGGCAGAAAATGTAGAACACCATTGAATTGGATCGAGCCTGGTGATAGAAGGTATTATGGCATTGACTTTGTAGAAGAAGCCGAGAAGAAAGTTCATATTATTCAGCAGAATATGAAAGCGGCCCAATCACGTCTGAAAAGCTATGCAGACAGAAGAAGGAGACCCCTTATGTTTGAAGTTGGTGACTATGTTTATCTGAAAGTCACGCCAATGAAGAAGAAAAGGTTTGGAATCCGAAGAAAGCTTGCCGCGAGATTCGTAGGACCATACAAGATCTTGGATCGAAGAGGTCCGGTAGCCTACAAGTTAGAGTTACCTGAAACAATAAGTACTGTTTTCCCAGTTTTCCATGTATCACATCTCAAGAAATGTTTGCATGTTCCAGAGGAAAGAATAGAACCTCGAGGTATTCAACTCAAATCAGATTTGGTGTATCGTGAACAGCCAGTCCGGGTGTTAGACACGAAGGAACATGCTACTCGGAATAGTGTGGTGAAAACATACAAGATATAGTGGGATCATCATGATGAGGGAGATGCAACTTGGGAAACAGGAGAGTATCTACAAAAAGCTTATGAAGAATTTTATAACAAATGGTTCGTAACCCAAATCTCGGGACGAGATTTTTATAAGGGGGGAGGGCTGTAACACCCTGGTGTTATGCCTACATTTAGGCACTGCAAATCACGCATATCATGCATCATCAAGCATCCAAATCATACATGCTTAATCATGTGCATACCAATTGAAACATTGTTTTGAAACATCTGAAACATGCGTGAAACCTGAATGTTGCATACACCTGTTTAAGAATTATTTTGCCCTGAATTTGTCTTGCTAGGTTAGTAAAACATGTTTGGCTACTATTGTAAATCATCTAGCAATGTTTAGTTCAATTTTTGGAGCAATGTTTGTATTCAAATTAATTCAAAATTTGGCTTCAAAAATAAATTCCCAAAATTAGGGTTTGGAGTCAAACATTGACTTTGATTTGATAATTCAAAATCTAGAAAGAATTTAGCTTTGGTCATAAAAGCAAAGTTGTAGAGAATTAAATTCTAAGCAACTTTCATTTTTGGGACATTTTCAAAAGATGTCATTTTCTTGCTCAAAGTGATATTTGAAAACTGGTAATTGAAAAATTCTTGAAAAATAAAAATGGAAAAGGGCTTTTCTCAGTCGCGGGCCGCCGCCTCGTTTCTGGCCCGCCAGCCGAAGCCGGCCCGGCCTGCCTCCGCGCCCGCCGCCCGCTCACCCGCCTTCGCCTCGGCCCAGCTTGCTCACCGTGGCCCAGTCCACCCGCGTGCTGTCTTCTCCTCCCGCGCGCCGCGCCCGACCGCGTCAGGCACGCCGTGCCGCGTGGCGAGCGCATGCCGATGACGCCGGCCGGGTGGCGTCCCGTGGCCCCCGCAAGCACGCGCGCCGCGCCGATATCACGCCATCGCAGCTCCGCATTCAGGCTATTCGAGCGCAGCATTCCGCACTCAGCCAGCCGCAGCAGCTCCTTCCGCGCGTAGTGAGCTTCGCCATCGAGCGCCGCAGTCGCTCCGCCGGCGATTTGCTCCTCCTCCCGCGCCTCATTCCCCGATTCCTCCCGCCGGCAGCTCCGCCTCGTCAAGCCCTTTCGGTTGCGCCCGTGTGTGGCTGTCGTAGACGAGGTGAGAGGCCGTGGTGGCCGTTTTCTTCCCCGCTCGGCCGTGGCCAAGCTCGTCGGAGCTCGTGCCCGCGCCGGTGAACCGCTCCACCTCGGTCTTCCTTCTCTCGCGCATCAGCACCGCTCTGCCCCCACGACCCTTGTGCGTGCCTTCCCGTGGTTTGCCGTGGCCGGGAAGCGCCCGCCCGCGGGTACGCCGCGCTGCCGTGGTGCTTGGCCGCCGGCGTAGGCGTGTCCCCTTCGCTCGGCCGTTGCTGGGCCAGGTTGGCCGTGGGCCGAGCCCCGAGCCAGGCTTGGGCTGCACTATGGCCATGGGCCAGCGGTTTCCCACGGGCCGGCCCAGCATTGTTTAAATGATTTGTTTTCATTTATTCTTTATTATTTGAAATCTGAAATGGTTTGAAAAATGTTTGGGTGCTCAAATTTGATCCAAATTTGTTGAAACAAATTTTGCTAGGTTCCTTATCATCAGATCTACTTGGGAAAATTATTGCATGTCATTTTTGGGATACTTTTCCCTAGGATTTTATTTAATCATGTATATTGCTGATAACTTGAAAAATGTGTAGAAAAATCTATAGGCTTCAGAAAAATATGATTTCAAGTTTGTTAATCTTCTTATGTCATTTACTTCCTAGGAAAAATATGTTTCATGCATGTACTATGGGAAAAGTTTTAGGTGTAGTTCAAGTACCTTTAATGGCTGATTTTTGTTATTTTTGCTAGAGAGCAAACTTTGTATAAAACATGCATGTGATAATTTTTGGACAGTCATTATATGCTATGAAGAACCTAGGAAAAATATTAATTCTGTTGTTTGACACTTTTCATAGTACAAAGTAATTTCATGCTCATTTTTATGCTATAGCTTGTCATTTTTGTGTAGGATAGTTTACTTATCCAAATGCCATGAAATTTTTATGGTAGTTTGTTTAGGATAGTATTATGCTACTATAATTTCCTCAGATTTTTAGGAGCATCAGAAATATATGTTGCTATTCAAACCTATTATTAATTAGGGTTTAAGCAAGTGTTGCTTTAAGTATAATTAAGAAATTAGTAAAGCTTTGGTGTATCTTTGAAGCATTTCATAAGATATGTTGACTTAACATATTAGAAGTAGAAGAGAATGCAGTAGATGACATGTGCTTGTAGTATAGTTTCTTGGATGATGTTGACTACCTTGCATTTCGACATATCCATTGCATTCATCTTCTTCGATGCACCGTGTGCATAATCACTTACGCGCATTGCATCATACAGGATCGCAAACCAAGAATCCAGTCGTCATACCCGAGGAGCCTGAGGAGCAGCTCGAGGTGCAGCAGCAGGAAGTGCCAGAAGCCGACGAGGAGGATGTTGAGGAACTTCCGGAGTGCCCCGATCACCGTCCGAGCTCTTTCGAGAGAGGCAAGCCCTGGAGCATTTTTCTCCCGGTTTGCAATTATTTAATTAAATGCTTTACTTTAATTGATACATTACGTTCAGGAGTTGTTTGCAACTGTTGCTGCATTATACCTTGTTTACCTTTGTTATACTATATCCTTGTTACCCTGGTATCCGCAGTGGAGTCAATGCTTAGCTGGCTTAGACCGGTAGAAGTCGGGTGATTTCCTATCACCTGCGAGCTATAGGTGGTTACCTAGATCTGCTTGGATGACTATGAAGTCATGGTATAACTAAGTGTTAAATGAAGTTGAGACCGGACGGAGACTTGCAGAGTTTTGGACTATAGTGTTTCCGTCTGTGTCGATTAAGGACCGACCGTTGTTGGGCCTCAAGTCATGTTGAACGCATGCCTTACATTTAGCTGGCCGGATAAAGTACCTTCCGACCGCGAAGCTGGGAGATTTTTCAGGCCGAGTAGATTGCCCGCAACGCACTGTGCCGGAGCAGGTGTGGTAGGACACGGGGGCGGGATGATAAGACCAAAGTGTAGTCGGTCGGCCCCCGGGTACATGTTGTTCCTGGCAAACTCGAGATTCCTAGAAAGTTGACTCGGTGATCAATATCTCACTTTAGCGGGTGAGTGAGGTTTGTGTAAGGAACAAATCACCAGCTGGTTAGGAATCGATTCAAATCGCCATCGCTCCTGGATAGTGAGCACTTGACTTGAGTTACTTCATCGTAGTAAATGTTTATGGAACACTTGGACAGTTTTAATGAATATGACAGTATGGAAGTTATTTAATGATCGTTGGTTATCATTATCTGCTTAATCACATGTTCACTCTAGTATAGGTGCAAATCTAGTCGACAGGTTAATAATAATTAACTTGGCAAAAATGCTTTTCTAAAGGTTCTCAAAATGCTAAAAATGCTTCTTTTTGCAAATGAGTCAGCTACCCTACTATAAAGCCCTTCATAATCCTTGGTGTCATTTATTTTTGGTTATGACGGGTAAGTCTAGCTGAGTACCTTCTCGTACTCAGGGTTTTATTCCCACTTGTTGCAGATGGGCAGATGTATTACGGCTACTATATCAACTGCCTTTATCCTGCGATGGGTGATGCTTAGGACCATGGGCATGGTCATTCCTTACATCTCATCTGATGCTTTTGTTGGAGATGATCATTCGCTGGCACTATATTTAAACTCCGCGTGAGTGTGTGTGTGTGGTTTGAACAAATGACTTCCGCTACTTTTATTTGAACTGGTTTGTAATAACTATGTTTAAACTCTGATGTATCTATGATGCGAACTTTTATGTAATTTGTGATGGTGACCGCTAAACTTATTATGATCATGGCTGGGACACGAGTTGGTTTGAAATCCTTTGTGATTTCACGGACTACCGGGTTATACGGGCTTAAGTTTGTTCAATCGTCTGCTCTGGTGGATGATTTTCTTACTTAATTTCGTATAATTGGTCGGTTCTGTTACAACAGCGTTGAACTTTAGTACTGCTTATCATCCTCAGACAGATGGGCAAACAGAAAGACTTAATCAGGTACTAGAATACATGTTGAGAGCTTGTGCTTTGCAGTATGGTACTAGTTGGGATAAAAGTTTACCATATGCAGAATTCTCCTACAATAATAGCTACCAGAATAGTCTGAAGATGGCACTGTTTGAAGCTTTGTATGGTCGTAAGTGTAGAACACCATTGTTTTGGAATCAAATAGGGGAAAGTCAAGTCTTTGGACTAGATGTGCTTAGAAACGCTGAAGACCAAGTCAGAATGATTAGAGAGAACCTTAGAGTGGCACAAACTCGTTAGAAGAGTTATGCAGATAATCGAAGGAGAGAATTAGTTTTCGAAGAAGGAGATTATGTGTACTTGAAGGTGTCACCAATGAGGAGTGTAAAAAGGTTTAACCTGAAAGGAAAGTTAGCACCAAGGTATGTTGGTCCTTTCAAAATTCAAAAGAGATGTGGAGAAGTGGCTTATCAGTTGGAATTGCCTGATAGTTTATCAGGAGTGCATGATGTGTTCCATGTGTCTCAGCTTAAGAAGTGTTTGTGTGTACTGGAAGAACAAATACCACTAGAGGAACTCACTATGAAAGATGATCTTACTTACGAAGAGTTTCCGGTAAAGATTTTTGAGACAGCGGAAAGGGTTACAAGGAGAAGAATTATTAAGATGTGCAAGGTTCAGTGGAATCGGTATTTAGAAGCAGAGGCAACTTGGGAAAGAGAAGATGAGTTGAGGAAGACATACCCGTAGTTGTTTGAGTAAGCACAGCCTAATCTTGAGGACGAGATTCTCTTAAGGGGGGTAGAATTGTAACACCCTAAAATTTGAATAAATTTAAATTGGCTAAATTGGTTTATTTTTTATTTATGTGAGCATTTAAACATAGGCCAAACATTAAGTTTATAAAAATAAAATCAATATCAAAGTTAAATACATGCTTGAGTATTCATGCTGGTGCATATTTTCTGTTGAGTTGGTTTGGATTTTGTTCTAGTTTAAAAAGGGAATTCAAATTCATTTGAAAAGGATTCAAAATGCTTGAAAAAAAATAAAAAGGAAAATAAAGAGTAAAAGCCTCCCTTTTCTCTTTCCCTGGTAATTGGCTCGGTAGGCCTACTCCCTGCCATGGCCTGCTCCCTCCTCCTTAGCCCAGCGCTATGCAGGCTAGCCCAGCAGCTGAAGCCCGCAGCGTAGGCCCACCTGGTTTCCTTCCCCTTCTCCTCTTTTTGGGCCGAGCCAAGGCCTAGCATGTAGCTAGCCAGCTCGCGTGCACCGGTAGCCTGCTTCTCTCCCTCTCGGTTTTGCTGACAGGGCAGGCCCACTCATCAGCGGAGTCTTCCTCCTTGAACCAGGACTCGAGCCGGACATGGCACCGACCGAGCCACGCGCTCCTCGCGTCCTGGTGCAACTAGCACGTACGCGCGTCCATATATAGTGCGCGCGTCCGCATCCGCATTGTTTTTCGATCTCTGCTGAATCCGTCGCCTTGCTTTGGTGTAACAATAGCCGCCATAACCCTAAGCAGCCACCGTTGCCAGTCGTCCGCCTTCCACCAAGCCGCGCGTCGTCCGTGACTGGTCTCCGCCTCCATAATCGAGCTAGGTGAGTTCGCCTTGAGATCCTCCGTCGATTCATCCCACTCCCGTGCCATGTGGTGGCCTGAAGGGCCGTGTCTGAGAATGCCGATGGCTTCCGGCCGTGGCACCGCTGTGATTCCTTCTTCTCCTGTGACTGCGCCGCCACCCGATGCCTTGATCCAATCCCGGCCATCCAAATCACCTCGGACGGCCAGGAATCGAGGGTACCCCTTCGTCGGCAATCTTCATAAAGAGCCCCTGTGGTTTTTAAATATAGAACCCATAGTCCCATGGCATATTCCAGTGAATACGTTTTCTCATTTTTGAATACAGTATTTTCTAATTTGCAGATTGAAATGGAAGTTCTAATTAATTACAGTTTTGCCATTGCCTTTATTTGCTCATAACTTCTTCGTTTTAACTCCAAATTGATCCGCTCAACTTGTGTTAGATTCATCTTTTTGAGATCTATCTGTTCATATAGTTTGTTACCATGTTTTTGAACTTTAAATTTCGAATTTAGATTTGATCTATTTCTTTAATAGGGAAACTTGTTCTAATCCTAACTTTCTCGTTGTAACTCCTGTTTTTCGTGATCTTCGTGTCTGTGTGATCGTAGCAACGTGTAGAATAGTTTTATGAACTTTTCAAAATTGTTTGCCTCTATTGGTGTACTGTTCTAATTAAATTTATTTGTTTGCCTCATGTATGATTGCTTGGATGATTGTATGTTGCTGCTTGGTGTTGTTGATCAAGTTCAGACGGTGAGGTTTACATTGGCGATCAAGAGAACTTCTACGACCAGCAAGACCAGCAAGACTTTTAGGAGAATTCTGATCAAGGCAAGTATAGCTAAGGACCTTCCTTATTGTCCTATTCATGAGATGCACTAAAAATCATTTGCATGTGTCCACTTTGTTATCCTATGTAGGATATCCTAGAATTTGATCTTGAATACCTTGAAACCTGTTAACACTGGATTTTGGTCGATTCTGGAGGATGACAGGTGGACCCGCAAGCGGGAAGAAGGGTGTTCGGCAAACAAAACAAGCAGTCGGCTAAATGCTTGTGCGGTCATTACTCCAGAAGGCGGTGACTTCGTTCGGGAAAACAGAAGATGGCAGGCAAGACCGATCGGAAAGATGAAAGTTGTAATAATAAAGGAATCTAAAAGTTTAGGGTAAGGAATCATAAGTTTCCAAGTTTGTTTAAAAGTTCCTTTGTAAATCGTAGTCCTCTAGGACTCGTGTTTTGTCTAGGGTATAAATATTGACCCTCGACCATTGTAATAGAGGTTCACAACCAAATCAATACAACCGGCCCCGTGCCAACTTTCGAGTCCTTTTGTCGTGTCGTCGAGTTCTTCGAGAGGAGTCATCGATCCGTCGACCTCCGTAAGTTCCGACAACCTTGTTATCATGTTTAGTATCATGCGGTGGATTTAGACGTGATGCAAGTAGTCTTGTTTGTTTTCAATGATCGTGCGGCGGATCTTTGCTTGACAATCAAGAAGTCTTTGCTTATGCTTTGTTTATGAGTAAATACCGTGCGGCAGGCGTTTGCTCAATATGCTTAGTGAAAGCAAGATAGTTATCGGCTCTATTAGATATGGCAAATCTAAATAGATTCATTAAGTTATCCAGTGTTGCATGTTTTAAACATTTTATATATTTGTAACATACTTCTGCCCAATCTAGATTGATATTGTTCGGCTCTCTTTTTCTCTTATGGTTTTATTCATGCTTCAACGATCATTGCTTTTCATATTACCTTTGCAAATAGATAATACGCTCACAATGGCTGAATTATTTTAATCTAGATTGTCACGTGTTGCGGGTTCATGCATGTTAATCACATTTAAGCTTTAACGAAACCAGGTGTCGTGCGGTAGATGTAGGTTTTAGATTAGTTTAATCGTTTTTTTATTTGCACGTTCCTTCCTCATGGACCCCAATTCGGCTAGACTGCCGAGCTTGGTTATGCATTAACTCATAATTAATTTCACTTGTTCAAACATGTCTTCCCATGCACATGCATTCGGCAATTAGGTCTTTACGTGCATTCATCTTACGATTAGCTGAATGATCTATGAGCTTGTTGGCAGACAGCTCTCTATAGCTGTATGTCGTTGTAAGTGGCTTCAGGGCCGTATATGTGGAACTGTCTGGTATTACCCGACATGTTCCGGTTTGACATTTAATTGTTCTATCCCTTGTTAGTTTTCAGGTCAAACTGACTGGCACGCTTCCGGATCGCGAAGCACCCGGGAACCCGATTGAAGCCACGCTTTTCGGCTTGCTGTGTGTGAGGCACAGTGCGTCACATTTTGTGTCAACACACTTTTTGGCACGCCCGGTGGGACAACCTGTTAGTTCAAGATGGCGTCTGAGATCAACAATGATCATGTTCTGGATGTGAGCATGACAGAATTGCCAGATAATTACAGGGATTTAGTGCTACAAGCATGTGAGCAATACCAACGAAAGTGCTTGATGTCTTTTTCCAAAAACAAGAGCAATAAAGTGTTTCAAAAGCAGTCAATGCCAAGGGTTCTTCTTCCGCATCAAACTGATTACACTGAAGAGGAGGATGCTCAGAAGATGGCAGCCCTGGTTTATAAAGCTATGGGAGAAACCATGACAAACCATCACACAGCTTTTCTGAATACCTTTCGAGCAATCATGATCAGTACTTTTGGTCCAATGGTTGATAAATATTTCGAAGAAAATGTTGGACCACTCAGTGGGCCGACGCTTTTCAATGTTCCAAAGCATCAAGAGAAGCCTGTTGGAAAAGAAGTAGCGTCGCCTTCAAATATAGGTGGATTGACTCACACTGAAAAGCAATCACATCCCACCTATGGCCAGGTGACATTTGGTACCACAGGAGAAGTGCCACCTTCAGCTTATAGAGTTTCTCCAGCATCAAACAGATTGCAGAAGAATATGTATGGAGATGGGTATCAAGAATTTACTGATTACAGTGCTATCAATGCTGTGCCAAATCCAGGGTATAGAAGTGTTTCAGGATTGCCTTCTGGAGTGCAAGTACAAGGAAATCAGGATCCAGGCATTGATGTTTTGATGCACAGGATGGCTGATATGATGCAAAATCAGTTCGGCTTGAAGCCAAAGAATCAATCCTATTCATACAAGTCTCCTTATCCAGAATGGTACAACAGAGTGGCGTTACCTCCAAGGGTGAAGCCTCCAACAGATTTGACCAAGTTTTCTGGTCAAGATGATACTAGTACCATAGAGCACGTCAGTCGGTACTTAATGCAGCTTGGAGAAGCTGCTTCAGATGAAGCTTGGAGGATTCGATATTTTCCTTTGTCTCTTACAGGACCAGCTTTCACATGGTTCACGTCTCTACCAGCTCATTCCATTGGCACGTGGGCAGAACTAGAGCAGAAGTTTCATTCATATTTCTATACGGGTACTAATGAGAAGAAGTTGGTTGATCTCATGAGTCTGAGGATGAGAACAAATGAGACACCATTGGAATATCTTCGCAGATTTAGGGAGACCAAGAATATGTGTTATTCTCTAAATTTACCAGATGATCAATTACCTAGAATAGCTATAGCAGGAATGTTGCCGAATATCAGGGAGAAGTTGTTTGGTTTAGAGTTTGATGATCTTGGCCAACTTGCACAACGTTTAGCAGCTATGAGTAATCAAGCCCAAGGATTCAGGAGAGATAATCGCTTTCAGAAGAACAATGCCACTAATGAGGTGTATCAAGGTTTTCTGGATGAAGCGACTGAGTATATTGATGAAGATGAGATAGCTGCAGCTGAGTTAAATTGGGCAAAGGAACCCACTCAAGTTAGTCAACGCTGGTTGAAACAACAAAAGGGAACCTATGATTTTGATGTTACTAAGGCAGACAGACTTTTTGCATTGTTGATAAAGGAAGGACGCATCAAGCTGCCAGAAGGACATCCTATGCTACGTCCTGAAGGAGTGAAAGACAAAAAGTATTGTGGCTTCCATAACACTAATTCTCACTCTATCAATGATTGCCGAGTGTTCAGAATACGAATCCAGAAAGCTATCCAAGAGGGACATTTGAGGTTTGATGGCAAGATGAAAATTGATGATCAGCCTTTTCCACAAAATATGATTTCTTTCTCTGTGAATATGGTCTCTGCCAATGATCTCAAAGGTAAAGGCAAGGTGAAGGTGTTGACTTCTGATAGAGCAAAGGAGAGTGGTGCTGTTGACCCAGATCGGCAAGTCACCAGTAGAGAGCTGCAGCAACGAGTTCGGTTTCAGAATAGCCGAACCGAGAAAGGTCAAACTTCCAAACCCAGAGTTACATCACGTATTTTGCTAAACAAGTGGCAGAGAGAACAAGAGAAGGAATACTGTAAGAAGCAATGGTTTATGGAAGAGTGCCGGAGGTATGAGGAAGAGGTATACCGAAGGGAGCAAGAAGAATACATGACAGAACAGGAGCAGTCTCATTGGGGTTGTTCATTCTTTAGGCATTGTTGGAATGAAGGCTTGAGGTTGCCTGCAAGAAATAATTGTCCGGAGTGTAGTGCTCAGTACTCCGAGTATAGGCAATCTCGAGTCAACCGCCGTCCCGTCTATGAAAGACTTGGAACGAAGGTTCCTGAAGATGATCGGCGATTAAAAATAGATGATTTTGAGAATCAGCAAAGGAAAAGATTTGCAGGTCAAGGTTGGATTCATGATAAGGTGCATGATGAAGAAGCTGATTTCTATAGATACGTATGGCAAAAAGGACAGTGGTGTCCTCCAGGCCTGAGAAAAAGTCAGAAAAGAAGAGTTCAACGGTTGAGGAATAGGGAGTTGGAACAGGAAGTTACCGAAACAAAGCAAATATGGCGTCCTAAGAAGAAGCTTGATGGATCTGGTCCTTCGGCTGATGCTTGCATGGCTTTCTTTCTCCCATCAGAGTTTATAGCTCCCGAAAGCCAAGATGTCCAAGAAGAGGTGTACTCTGATTTTGATGAAAGTGAATGTCAGGATTTGATGGCTCAGCTTGTATTAACACAGCAAGCTGTTTTTGACAAACCAATCAAGAATCGTCACTTGAGACCACTCTATTTAAAAGGATATGTCAATGGCAAGCCTTTAACCAAGATGTTTGTTGATGGAGGGGCTGCTATCAATATCATGCCTTATACTACCTTCAGAAAGCTTGGGATGACTAATGAAGAATTGTTGAAAACTGACATGGTGCTTAGGGACTTTGCTGGCAATCCTTCCGATACCCGAGGTGCTATCCATGTCGAGCTGACTATTGGGTCAAAAACTCTGATTACTACCTTTTTTGTCATTGATGGCAAGGGGGCATATAGTCTACTCTTGGGCAGAGATTGGATCCATGCTAATTGCTGCATTCCTTCAACTATGCATCAAATTCTCATTCAATGGATTGGAGATGACGTTGAGGTTGTACATGCTGATAATTCGGTAAGTGTTGCTGCCACAGAATCTACCTACTGGGAATATGAGGGCGTCGATTGTTTCTCTGGAAAAGTGTGGAAAGAAGGTCCTGTAAATGTTTTCAGCGAGGGTCAACAGCCGATTCAAGCAGTCGGCTCTCATAGCAATTTTTAATGGGAAATCCCAGTCGATGGCAACAAAGGAAAGTTGGGACGTGGTTTTATGTCGGCTGATAAGTTGGAAGAAATTAATGTTGGTGATGGTTCTAAGCCAAGGCCGATGTATATTAGTGCAAAGTTAGACCCAGAATATAAATCAAAGTTGATAGGTCTGTTGAAAGAGTTTAAAGATTGTTTTGCTTGGGATTACACGGAAATGCCTGGATTGGATCGTTCCATTGTTGAGCATCGATTACCCATTAAACCTGGATTTCGTCCTTATAAACAACCTCCACGGAAGATATACAAAGAGGAAGTATTGGCCGATGTGAAGAAGGAGGTTGAAAGATTAATAGAAGCAAACTTCATTCGGACCATGCAAGTATGCAGAGTGGATTTCAAATATAGTACCGGTATACAAGAAAAATGGAAAAATGAGAGTTTGCATAGATTTCAGAAATCTTAATAAGGCTACTCCCATGGATGGTTACCCAATGCCAGTTGCCGATTTACTGGTAGATGCAGCAGCAGGTTATGAAGTCATTAGTTTTATGGATGGTAATGCTGGCTATAATCAAATTTTTATGGCAATAGAAGATATTTCGAAAACAGCTTTCAGATGTCCTGGTCATATTGGTTTGTTTGAATGGATAGTCATGACATTTGGGTTAAAGAATGCCGGTGCAACTTATCAAAGAGCTATGAATTATATTTTTCACGAGCTGATCGGCAAGATTATAGAGATCTACATCGATGATGTGGTGGTCAAGTCTAGAAATCATAAAGGACATTTGGCCGATTTAAGAAAGACTCTGGAGTGCACAAGGAAGCATGGCTTGAAGATGAATCCAAACAAATGTGCCTTTGGAGTTTCAGCCGGTGAGTTTTTGGGATTTTTAGTTCATAAAGGAGGAATTGAAGTTGGGAAAAAGAGCATGGAAGCAATAGACAAAGTTGTGCCGCCAACCAATCTCACAGAATTACAATCATTGTTAGGCAAAATCAACTTTGTAAGAAGATTCATATCCAATCTATCAGAGAGAGTTTTACCTTTTTCCCCTTTATTAAAGCTCAAGAAAGATCAAAAATTTGTATGGGGTGACATACAACAAAAGGCTTTTGATGAGATCAAGCAATATATGAAAGCACCACCTGTGCTGGTACCTCCACAACTTGACAAGCCTTTTAAGTTGTATGTGGCGGCCGATAGCCTAACGATAGGATCGGCCCTTATGCAAGAGTTTGAAGGAAAAGAAAGAGTCATAGCTTATTTTAGCCGAAAGCTGCTAGACCCGGAAACAAGGTATTCGGCTACAGAAAAACTTTGCTTGTGTGTGTATTACTCATGTACCAAATCTCGGCACTATTTGTTGAATTCCGAATGCGTGGTAGTTTCTAGTTTTGATGTAATCAAACATATGCTATCAATGCCGATTTTGAATGGAAGAATTGGCAAATGGATTTTAGCATTGTCAGAATTTAACTTAAGGTATGAATCGGCAAAGGCGGTAAAGGGTCAAATTATTGCCGACTTTATTACCCAACATCGGGATCTTTCTGTTGAAGCGATAAGCATTGTGCCTTGGGCCTTGTTCTTCGATGGATCATCTTGTAACAAAGGTGGTGGTGCTGGTATTCTTTTGATTTCCCCACAAGGAAAAGCTTTTGAGTATGCAGTTCCTATTGAATTTCATGTTACTAACAATCAGGCAGAGTATGAAGCGTTGCTTAGAGGGCTTCAGCTTCTTATAGAAGTAAAGGCCATTGCTGTTGAAATCTTTGGGGATTCTGAGTTGGTGATTAATCAACTGAATGGTCAGTATGAATGCAAGAACAATGTGTTAAGAGAATATTATGAGGAGTGTAGAGAACTTTTGAAGAATTTTCTGGTGGTGACCTTGCATCATATCCCTAGAGAGTACAATGAAGAAGCAAATAAGTTAGCTCAAGCTGCTTCTGGATATCGAGAGAGTCGGGAAGTTTTTGCTATAGAAGAAGGTGTTTTAAATACTGATCAAGTAGATGGTGATTGGAGATACGAAATTACCAATTATCTGAAAGATCCATCTCAAAAGGTTTCCCGAAAACTCAGGTACAAAGCTCTCAAATTTGTGTTTCTTGATGATCAGTTATATTACAAGTCC
This sequence comes from Miscanthus floridulus, assembly GCF_019320115.1. Taxonomy (NCBI): domain Eukaryota; kingdom Viridiplantae; phylum Streptophyta; class Magnoliopsida; order Poales; family Poaceae; genus Miscanthus; species Miscanthus floridulus. The sequence continues at coordinate 47,261,984 of NC_089594.1, read as the reverse complement.
ATCGATGGGGTATTGCTCAAATGTTTAAGTCAAGAAGAGGCCAAGAAAGTGATGTATGAGGTTCACGAAGGATTGTGTGGTGCACATCAGTCAGCTTATCGGATGAAGTGGATAATTAGGAGAACTGGTTATTTTTGGCCAACTATGTTGGAAGATTGTTTTGAATATTACAAAGGGTGTCACAATTGTCAAAAATTCGGCAATATTCAAAAAGTTCCAGCATCTGCTATGAATCCTATAATCAAGCCTTGGCCGTTCAGAGGATGGGGTATAGATTTAATTGGTCAGATCAATCCTCCTTCTAGTAAGGGACACAAATTTGTACTCTTGGCCACGGATTATTTCACCAAGTGGGTTGAAGCTATCCCTTTGAAGAAGGTAACGTCAGAGAATATGATCAGTTTTGTTAAGGAACATATAGTTCACAGATTCGGGATTCCTCAGACTATAACAACTGATCAAGGAACTCAGTTTACTTCTTCAGAATTCTGTGACTTTGCCAAAAGTATGGGGATTAAGTTGTATAATTCTTCTCCTTATTATGCACAAGCTAATGGTCAGGCAGAAGCGTCAAATAAGATTATGATTAAAATCATCCAGAAGAAGATTGATGAAAAACCAAGGAGATGGCACTTGGTTCTTAGTGAAGCATTGTGGGCTTACCGAATGGCTTGTCATGGGTCCACTCAAACGTCTCCCTATGAACTGGTTTATGGGCATCATGCTGTGTTACCATGGGAATTACGGTCAGGATCAAGGCGAGTTGTGTTACAGAAAGAATTGGTGGAAGAGGATTATAAGAATCTAATGATGGATGAATTGGAAGATCTACATTTGATTCGTCTCAAGGCATTAGAAAATATTGAGAAAAATAAAATACGCGTTGCCAAGTATTATAACAAAAGGGTTAGGCTGAAGCAATTCGCAGAAGGAGACTTGGTTTGGAAAACTATATTGCCAGTTGGAACAAAGGATAGAGCGTTCGGCAAATGGTCTCCAAATTGGGAAGGTCCTTTCCGAATAGTAGAATGTGTACCTGGCAATGCATACATATTGAAAACTTTATTTGGAGAGGAGTTTACCAGAGCTATCAATGGAAGATTTCTTAAGAGATATTACCCCAGTGTTGAAGTTGGTTTATGAATGTAGATCAGAAAAGCCGATGAAGGGAAAATCGCCTTTAGCCTAAAAATAAATAAGACTGAGAATAGCCGATATTGTTCATATCGCCTTTAGCACAAAATAGCCGATGCAGTTTGCATCGTCTCTAGCACAAGAATGTTTATGCAAGGCTGGGGTGTTTTCAGCATTTTTTATGACAGTCGCAGGCAGAATTTTACCGAAAAGAATCAAAGAAATAAGTATTCTTCCAAAAGACGAGATTATTCATAGAAGTCCATCCTAATACAAACTACTCCTCAAATAACTTGTTGAGGACGGACTGGGGGTTTGTGGATTCGGCAAGGGCGGCGGCATGATCATCGTAGGCCTCCAGACGCTCGTCTATGTCGTCAATCTCGTCTGGGCGTCCTCCAGCGAAGCCGACTGGCCGGAAGGAGTAGTCCTCGTTGGTTCGGGAGGTCATTGCCGCCAGCCCGAGAGAAGCGCCAAGGTGCACACCTTGGATGACAGGCCTGATCAATGCGGCCGTCCGCAGCATCAAGGCGTGCCTTCGGATGTCTCCCCTTGGGCATTCACCTTGTCGGCGATCTTGTTCGCCGCCGCCTTCAGGTGGTCATTCTCCGCAGAAAGAGCTGAAAAAAAATGGATCAGCAAGCAAGGGAAGCCAGAACGATAAAACCAAATGAGGATATCAAACCGGTGATGGCGTCGCAGAGTTGCTTCCGCTGGTCCTCCCATTCGGCTTGATCGATGCCGAATTTCTTGGAGACGTCGCCTAGCTCCTCCCGGGCTTCGTCCCTCTCCTAGTCGAAACTTGAGCGCCTCCTCGTGAGAGTATGGATGGTGTGCATCTGCTGGTTCCACCGGGCCCCAAGGATTGGAATGGTAAGAGCTTAAAGAGCTGGAAGATCCAGAAGAGCCGGATGATGGAGTTCCCGGTTGAGCTGCTGTTGCCGGGGGAAGGAGATGATATTGGCTAGAGCTGATGAACCTTATCCTGATGAATGAGGAAGGAAAAATCGAAACTAAGAGATGAACAAGGAAATTGCAAGGGGGGCAAAAAGCTGAATCGTACCCACGATGCCGGCAGCGCGATGCTCTGCTTCCTTCAGCCTCTCCGTCGGCAGGACGCTTGCCACGGTTGCCACTGTTCATCATTTGCTTTGATGGAGGTTGGGGTTTTCTTCTGGAATGAATCGAACGAAGGAAGTGGAGGAGATGGATGTGAGAACGCTAAAGCGAAGATAGCGATGAAGGCTAACGGAAGGGTCTATTTATAAGCCAAAGCGAAGGATCATGGCGAATTCCACGGGGTTGTGGGGCAAGAATGCCGAACGGTGGAGTAGGGTTTTTCCCTTTCAGCTGGGCCGCTGCTGGGCTAGGGCCAGGCATGGGTTAAATCGAACGTCGCTCGACTATCTCCCTGATTTGTTGGAGCCAACATTGTTCGGCTATACCCTCACAATATTTAAATTGGATTCGTTCGGCTATCGGAAGAATGGAGACAATCGGCTACATTCTAATTGAGTAATTTAAGGGGAAAAGGCCGATTGCTTTTTTCAAACAAATAAAAATATGTAAACACGAAGTTGATTGGTTAAAGGACAGAGGGTATCACACTTGAGTTTATTACAAGCCCAATGTCTACTTGTTCAGAAGCTGATTGATTGCTTCTATGGCTTCAGTCCTGATTCGGCTAACATTATCTAGCACTTTCTGATCCTCATCTTCAGAGCTCTAGATGCTGGATAACTTAGTTTTGATTTGCTGATCTTCTTTGATGATCGAAGTTATCTTTAGTGAAGCTGCTTCTATGTTCTTCGGCAAGTTGGCTATATGAGCCCTGTGAGACTGAATTTTGGCATTTAGTTCGGCTAGTTGAGCTTCTAGTCTGCTTTTTTCATCCTCCATGGCTTTCAGTTCAGGTTCCAAGGTTGTCAAAGAATTTCTTGTAGTCTAGATATGAGAGTGAAGATCTTTAATCTCTAGCTTTTTCAAAGATCTATCCTTCTACAGAGCAGCCCTCGAAGATATGTTCTTGGTTGCCCTTCTCACCATAGCAAAGTGGTCATCAAGATGGGCTGCAGATTCTAGGGGGGCCTTGAGAGCAGAGGGGATATCTTGATCAATGAGTTCAAGGAGGTCTTTTATCTGATCTGCATCCTGAACCAGATTAATGGTGTCCTTGTTCAGCAGAATGATCACCTCTTTTAGCCGAGCCTGATTTTCCAGCGATAAGGTTTGATGAGAAGTAATCTCTTCGCCTTTCTCAATGATGTAGTCCTCAATAGAGAAGGAGTAACTGGTGGTCGGTTTAGTGATGTTCTTCTAAAGAAAGGGGAAGAAAGAAGGTGTTAGCCGATTGGGTAATTTTGCTAAAATATAGTGTGAGACAAGGCATTACCTGTTGAGCTGATTGATCATCAGGATGGGTTATACCCTGGCTTGCTGGAGAACTTGACTGAAGGTTCAGAAGAGACGGGTTTGGAGCTTGATCAGGAGAAGTTTCCCTTGCCAGTTCATCTAAGATTTCATCTATTCTCAATAAAGTAAATGATAATGAGCATAAGAGATAGATGTTATTTAGAAAAAAGAGAAAAAAGGGAATTGGCTGAACGATGTTACCTATGGTCTCATCAGGTTTGTGAGCTTTTAAACCTTCAGCTTCATGAGTCTCTGAAGTTTCGCTATCATGGATTTCTTCATCTTCAGTAGAAACTTCAGGGGTTGGTTCTACAGGCGCTGAGGTATTGCCCAGTGTGGGAATTTCGACTTGTGGCTGCAATGGAAGTAATGGATGTAGAGGTGGTCAGGTTTACTGCTAAGTGAGGTTGTTAACCTGATAAGAAAATTTAAAGATTCATGCCTTAGGAGATAAGCTGGCTTTCTTGGTCCTTGGTTTCTTGGGTAAGAGAAAATTGTCAGATGTTTTCCTTTTGCTTTTTCCTCTTGAAGATGCAGCGGCTGAAGCAGCAGGGGTTCTCATGAGTGCCTTTAAGGGTACTGAATCCAAAGTCATAGGAGTTTTCATGAATTCCTTTAAGTTTGGAGCATCAAACCCCAGAGCAGGCTTGGGACCAGCCGAATAGTACTGGATTGCTTTGGCTGGGAGAGTAAACTTAAGATCCTGTGCATAACCAGATGTTAAAATAAGAAGTGAGTTCAGGAGCAAGAAATGATGAGCATAATGAAATTACCTCACTATCAGAAGCAAAGTCAGGTTGCAAGTTTTTGCATAGAGAATGAACTGATATATTAAAGATATGAGCATGCCATTCTTGCCACCAAGAGACAAAGAAGGGATGAGCAACATCTATTAGCCCAAATGGAGATGGTTCATATGTTGGCAATTCCCATCCTAATTCAAAGATTTTCTTGGCTTCCATTCTTTCTGTTATTACTTCCCTTGACTTTATGATTGTTGAGAAGAGGAATCTTGGAGGCAGTTGACCACATCCTAATTGTCTGGCCACCATATTTGGATAGTAGAATTCATAGGTGGACTGCACTAACCTCCCATGATGAAATTCGGCTGGCAGAGTGCAAGGTTGGATAAAGGAGTTGAAAATCTCCGTGGATTCTTGACCTGAACAACCAATTTCATAGCTAAACTTGCAGGGCAAAGTCAAATTTTCATTTTCTCTATAAGGAAACCAGAGCACATTGCCAAATCCTTTGAAAAACAGCTTGAAGAAATGACCGATGTCTATGTCAATGCTTATAGATGATGCTGCTTCCCCATAAGTCTGACAAGCCTTAACCTTTGCTGTACTACCTTCAGCATAGTTAACTGAAGGAAAACTTAGATTGAAGAGGCTCACAGAGGTTATCTGATGCATATATAGCTGAAGCCACATTTGAATTAGCCACCAGGGACCATTCACATAAGAGATTTCTCCACCTTGGCGCATCTGAAGAGTAATCTGATGCATCATATGATAAATAGACCCTAAGAGATATTTGCCTAGTGGGATCTGAGTGCCTGCAGCTAAGTCTTCAGCCATTACCATGTGATTCAGGGTTGGTTCATTAGATTTTCCACAGAAGATGAATCTGCATAGCCACATATTCATGAAGGCTTTCAACTCTTTGTCAGAGACGGTGCCAGATGCATTCATGTAGTTCTGAATATGTTTGACCCATCCACATCCTAGAGCTGACGGCTCTTTGATTACTTTTGCTCTTGTACTTATAGGGATATACTGGCAATGATACGTTCAAGCCAGTCATCATGAACACGTCGGCTAGAGTGATGGTCATCATACCATGACCAAAGATGAAGGCATTAATAGTGTCAGACCAAAAATGGGAAGCTGCTATCAAAAGGGAATCATTTCTAGGTGTTTCTGCTAAGGATAATTCCAGACAATGACTGATGTCTTGGCTTTCCCAGTGGCTGCTGCTTTTCTCCAGCATTCTTCTGTACCAATTACGCCATCCGGTGATTGGGGGAGATGGCCAATTCTTGAACGTGTTTGGCCATCGGTTTGGCGAGGTGATCCCAGATTTGAAAGGAATTCTTTGGGTTTCCTTCTCGATAATTTCAGAAGGGTCAGGATTTCCCATTGGGTCGAGGAAATAGGAGTCGAGGTTGGCAGCATAGGGGATCAAAATCTGGTTCTTGTATTCCTTTAGAAGGTGATTGAAATCAAAGAGGAATAAATCAAAAGAGGAGCGGGAGAATCAAATGAAAGTTGCCGAATATAAGTAAAGTTTACCTCTGGGATTTCATCCTGGGTCGCCATTGAAGATTCGAAGTAGGTCCGAGGTTGCGCTGAAAGCTTGAATTTTTGGGCAGCGGCTGCGGTATTGAACGGTGCTGACCTAGGAGGAAGAAAGAGCTTGTGGTCAATTTCAGAATAAAACAACTTTTATCCCGAAATTGAGGGGGCATGTGTTAACACTGGATTTTGGTCGATTCTGGAGGATGATAGGTGGACCCGCATGCAGGAAGAAGGGTGTTCGGCAAACAAAACAAGCGGTCGACTAAATGCTTGTGCGGTCGGTTACTCCAGAAGGCGGTGACTTCGTTCGGGAAAATAGAAGATGGTAGGCAAGACCGATCGGAAAGATGAAAGTTGTAATAATAAAGGAATCTAAAAGTTTAGGGTAAGGAATCGTAAGTTTCCAATTTTGTTTAAAAGTTCCTTTGTAAATCGTAGTCCTCTAGGACTCGTGTTTTGTCTAGGGTATAAATATTGACCCTCGACCATTGTAATAGATGTTCACAACCAAATCAATACAACCGGCCCTGTGCCAACTTTCGAGTCCTTTTGTCGTGTCATTGAGTTCTTCGAGAGGAGTCATCGATCCATCGACCTCCGTAAGTTCCGACAACCTTGTTATCATGTTTAGTATCATGCGGTGGATTTAGACGTGATGCAAGTAGTCTTGTTTGTTTTCAATGATCGTGCGGCGGATCTTTGCTTGACAATCAAGAAGTCTTTGCTTATGCTTTGTTTATGAATAAATACCGTGCGGCAGGTGTTTGCTCAATATGCTTAGTGAAAGCAAGATAGTTATCGGCTCTATTAGATATGGCAAATCTAAATAGATTCATTAAGTTATCCAGTGTTGCATGTTTTAAACATTTTATATATTTGCAACATACTTCTGCCCAATCTAGATTGATATTGTTCGGCTCTCTTTTTCTCTTATGGTTTTATTCATGCTTCAACGATCATTGCTTTTCATATTACCTTTGCAAATAGATAATACACTCACAATGGCTAAATTATTTTAATCTAGATTGTCACGTGTTGCGGGTTCATGCATGTTAATCACGTTTAAGCTTTAACGAAACCAGGTGTCGTGCGGCAGATGCAGGTTTTAGATTAGTTTAATCGTTTTTTTATTTGCACGTTCCTTCCTCATGGACCCCAATTCGGCTGGACTGCCGAGCTTGGTTATGCATTAACTCATAATTAATTTCACTTGTTCAAACATGTCTTCCCATGCACATGCATTCGGCAATTAGGTCTTTACGTGCATTCATCTTACGATTAGCTGAATGATCTATGAGCTTGTTGGCAGACAGCTCTCTATAGCTGTATGTCGTTGTAAGTGGCTTCAGGGCCGTATATGTGGAACTATCTGGTATTACCCGACATGTTCCGGTTTGACATTTAATTGTTCTATCCCTTGTTAGTTTTCAGGTCAAACTGACTGGCACGCTTCCGGATCACGAAGCACCCAGGAACCCGATTGAAGCCACGCTTTTCGGCTTGCTGTGTGTGAGGCACAGTGCGTCACATTTTGTGTCAACAAAACCTAGATTTATGCATTTGGGTAGTGTATGCTAGCGCTAAACAATAACCATGATCTTGATACTTGACTGATAATTGAGCTTTAAACAATTTAAGATGACTTGTTAGCAATGAAAGGAGGGTTTAATTCCCTCTCCTCAAGGACTTGTTTGTAAGTGATCATCCGAGACTTATAGTACAGCTGTGAGGGCTATATGGCTCTGGCTTTAGTTGCTTGGGAGACCTCCTCTAGCTGGCTTAGAGGATACTGTGAGTCGGGTATAGGACAACCTCTGTCCTATTGTGCCTTGCTATGAAGCGGCCTTTTATTTTCTTTGGAAGGGGGGTTCCTATATCTGATGACCCTACGGCCCTTCCCGGTTAGACGAACTTCTGAGTAGCTTTATGTGGTTTTCGGTGTCTGGACGTAATTAACCCATGCACTTGTAAAACCATGACTCACAGTGAAAGTGTACACCTCTGCGCAGAGAGTTAATAAACTGGTATACTAGCCGTGCTCACGGTCACGAGCAGCCAAGGGATTCTTACACCATAAATGAGCTCTTGTTTAATTGTGCTTTACTAAGTCTTCTTTAAGCTAATTGTTGTCTCAGTATAATGATCATGTGTTATGGGAATTATGGTACTACCTTGTTGCTAATAAATGCTAAATTTGATCATACACATAAAAGCTACTTGCAGTTCAACTAGTGTCAGCTATTTGTGCCTCATGAACCCTTAGTTATCTTGTTAAGTATGACATGTACTTATGCCTTGCTTTATCTTTTATATTGGAAAAATCCCGGATGGGTAACAGATCAAGATTGGATTGAAGATTATCGTGATGAGTATTAGGCTTGGTGTTCACCAGTTCACGTCCCTGCTGAAGCTTCCGCAAGAGAGTTGTCTTAGTAGTTATTATATTTATGTTTGAGACTATGTGTTGAATATTTATTCACTATGTAATAAACATTGTGTTGGTACAATTCACAATTTGTCCACTTATGTGCGACCATTCCTAGGGGTGCACATAAGACTTTTATACATCCTCTTTTGTTCTTAAAATGGGGTGTGACAGTTAGGGTGCTTTAGTGGAATCTATTACCCCTCACTTAGGTAGACTAGGACATGACCACTACCTTAGTCCTATGATGACATTAGAGGACTTCCTTATTTTCTTCAAAAGAAACAAAACCATTTGAACACCTCTATTAATTTAGAGTGTTCGGGGAATATAGGCTAGATAAACCTAGAGGAAAGAGTTATAATAATTTAAGGTTTTAGCCTATAGCATAGAACCAAATTTTAAAGTCGAAGGCTCAAGTATACATCAACTGGGTTGATCGATGCCTTGTATGAGGATTGTAAGTGTAAGTCAATCGACTACTCCAATACCAGTCCTGTGGGGGCCACCTATGCGGAGCAGGGGGTTGTCGCTAACTTGCCACCACAAGGCCCCTAGGAGTGCACTTAGCAACTCCTCTTCAGGATCTTTGCATTGAGTTACACACACATACCCGATACAAGACCAACCAAACAACTCAATTACATGCACGCTATAGTCTCCGACACAAAATTGAAACATCATTGGTGATAAAATAAATTCAAGAAGGAAAACTATTATTGACACTAACACTCTACTTAACTAATACCTTCATTCTAGGTTACATCTCATTCCACTCATTGGGTTAAACGCAGCTCATTGATCTTGGAAACCTTTCAAGATCTACTAATCATGGCGCTCATCGAAGCTAGTGTTAGAGGAATACCTTAACAACTTGGAAAACAAATTAACATCAGCACCATGAGTACATTTTGTACTCGCAGGACTTACTTCCAACTCATAGATATTTGGTGCATGTAAATAGTATTAATAGGCATTTGTACATTTGCGAAAGGTACATGGCATTTCTTGGATGACATGCTCATGATCTATTTTAAAGAATTATTATTAACAAGTGCGATATGCAAAGGGATATTAAACATATGTAAGCCATATCCTCATGTCCCATCATTACACTACCATGGGTATAGAAAGTAGGAACAACCGAATGGTTCCATACCGAGGGACTTCAGGATTTCAAACTCTGCGCAGAAGGTACAACTGTACCCACATGGAGAACAGGACTAACCACCATACCTCATGGACTAGAGGTAAGGGTTGCCTCATGGCTCCAACATTTCCCTAACCTAGCCTAAGTATCCGATGAAAGGTTTGACTGTTTTCCCAGTCAATGTCCTAGACATTCCCGACCGGCGCAACCCCCTTGCTAGTTTCATAGATAAACCGGTCATTATTAGTGATGAGGACATGACACCCATGCATATGACCATGTTTGGCACATGGTATGGAGGGGTAGGAGTCCAGTAAGGGTGTCTAAGTCAAGAAGGAGGCCAAAGGCTAATTCGGTTCGAGTCCCCAAGGTGGAGGCCCAAAGCAACTCAAGTTCGAGTCTTCCTCGGCCTCCAGGACCAGTCTGCCTTCAACTGGTCACCCAGGACACATCCAGACTCCATTTTTGACGATCCACATATGGTTAGAAAGCTACTTTCATAAGGAAGCCAATCCGAGTGGTCTCATGTCAAAATACCTTCAGAACAACAGGAATCGTCGAAACAAGTTAGCATCTAGAATCTACCAGGGTGCTACGATACCGTCTTCTAGTCCGTTGGACATTGTATTGTGTTTGGGCCCATTAGGAGGCATGTCTAGGGTAGGCAACGACCCTAAGACCTTTGTAATCATATGCTTCTGCCATCATTAGGTTTTGGGTTTTGCTTAGATTAATCTGTCAAGAATAGTTTCGCCGTTCATCGATTTGTGAGACCCTAACTTCGTGAGATTAATCAATCATCTGCAATTTGGTTGCTTTCTTTCTTGTTCTTGCTTGTGTTCTTCATTGCATATGTAGGGATTAGCCTTCTTGGCAAGGTCAACCAGATCCGTGTCTTTGTTGATAACTAGAGGAGTTGTGGTGCTAAGATTGTAGGGTTCAATCTTTCAATCTGAAAGTAGCGATGAATGACACACCGATCTGGCTTCAGATCGAAAGATTAAACCCTACAATCTTAGCACCACAACTCCTCTAGTTATCAACGGAGACACATATCTAGTTGACCTCGCCAAGAAGGCTAATCCCTACCTGTGCAACGAAGAACACAAGCAAGAACAAGAAAGAAAGCAACCAAATTGCAGATGATTGATTAATCTCACGAAGTTGGGGTCTCACAAACCAATGAACAGCAAAACTATTCTTGATAGATTAATCTAAGAAAAACCCAATACCTAATGATGGCAGTGACATATGATTATAAAGGTCTTAGGGTCATCGCCTACCCTAGACATGCCCCCTAATGGGCCCAAACATGATACACGGTCCAACGGACCAGAAGACGGTGTCATAGCACCCTGGCAGATTCTAAATGCTGACTTGTTTCAATGATTCTTGTTGATTCTGAAGGCTTTTTGACATGAGACCACTTGTACTGGCTTCCTTATCAAATTTGCTTTCCAACTATATGTGGATCATTGAAAACAGAGTCCGGATGCGTCCTAGGTGACCAGTTTAAGGCAGACTGGTCTTGGAGGCCGAAGCAGACTTGAACTTGAGTTGCTTTGGGCCTCCACCTCAGGGACTCGAACCGAATTAGCCTCGGGCCTGCTTCTTGACTTGAACACCCTTGCTGGCCTCCTACCCCTCCATACCATGTGCCAAACATGGTCATATGCATGGGTGTCATGTCCTTATCCGCCGGTTGTACTGCCCACTGCTTGTGTTGGTAAGAACTTTGTATGAGCTTGGTAAGACGCTTCCACTTGCTGTGAAAAGTGACACCACTACAACCACATAGTCATTTGATAGGGATAATACTTTTGTGTTGTCTTTTGCTATCTTCTAACAATGATAGGTTGTTTGTATCCACCGACTAATGATGGTATAGGTGCTGATGAGTACATAGAGTGGGAAATTGCCATAGATAACATATTTGCTACTCGCTTTATGTGTCCAAGGAGGAAGGTAAAAAAATGCAGCTAGTGTTTTGTGATATTCTGCTTTATCTTGGTGGGAGTCTTTAGATCCTTCTGATAAACCTCAAACTTGGAATGATAAGAAACTCCTTATGCGAGAAACCTTTGTTAATCCACCTCCTATTTTGACTTCATATGCTGAGGTGCACCATTTAGAGGAAGAGTCTATTGTTATTCCTCTTGCTATGACTAACCTTCTATAGGATAATGTCCATAAGCGAGAGGATGACATGGAATAAAATGAGGGACTCACAACCTCATATGCAAGTTCAGAACCATCACTTCACAATGCACCTATTACTCCTACTGAGAACACAGGTAATGCTCATGGTGCTACACTCATAGAAGGTGAGAATTGTTTTAATGTACTAAATTTTTCCACAAACCATGCTATCATAGAGCAATTGCTAGTGGAACCCTCTCTTGATTTATCTCTGTCCCATGATAATTTGCTTGAAGTTCCTTGTGATAAAGATGAATTAGTTGATGATGCTTCAGTTTTACATGTTTTGGAACTAGTCACTTGTGATGAAAATAAACATGTTATTCATATTGCTACTAAAACTGATGAGTTCAAACTATTGTCTTCTTTACATACTTTGGGTTACATTGAATTTGATGTTTTATGTAACCTAGATTGTTTGGAGGAGAGCCTTTTTAAATATGCTAATTTGCCTTAGTTTTCTAAACACACATATCATGTTATTGGCAAATATAACAACAGGGGACAATATATGATACATCAAGTATACATTCATAGTAATATGAATTTTCTTTTGTTGTACAAGGTTACGATCATTTGGAGGGCAGCCATAATAATACAAATATTTTCTTATGTTCCTCAAAGAAACAAGTTCACTTCCAAGAAGGGGAGCATTGTTGGTGGCTACCTATGTCCGCTAGACCATCTATTCTTGCATTGTCTTTGGTTAGTTCTAATCTTTTGTAGGATAGTATTGACATACATCGTGTGCATTCAAATCATGGAGTTTACATGCTTGCTGAAATTTCTTGGAAACATGGTCATGTTCCTTCTCACACTTATTTCAGTTCCCTTTGTCTTCAGTAACCCTGTTCTCCTTTATGTTGTGCAAGATCAGTTTCAAGCACAATCGACGCCGAGGATAGCTTTTTATCAAGGGGAGGATGATGATGACATGTCGATAGAATATCATCGGTAGTCCATCGAGGGGTATCCCGCGATGGTAGATTTGTCAATGGGGGTGCACAGTAATCAGGAACCGGATGGTGACACAAGGCGCAGAGACAACGATTTAGATAGGTTCGGGCTGTCTGACCGACATAATACCCTACGTCCTATGTTTTGATGTATTGCATTGAGATGTATGGATCATTGTGTAGATGTATGTATCTTGATGTAGCCCATGCGCTAGGGGACCCCTACCTCTCCTTATATACTCTGGAGGGGTAGGGTTACAAGAAAAGTAGCCTATTTGGTACTATACAATATCTTGTGGTGCACGCCGAGTAGCGCCGTGCACGCCTTGATCTTGTGGGCTGGGTCACCTCTGATGGTGCGGCCCATGTCTTGTCTTGTGGATACCGGGGGCCATACCCCCATAGCTAGTCCCTGAGCCTAACAGTAGGTGACGTAGTCACGTGGTGCTAGGGTTAGAAAGTAGAAGACCAGCTGAGCAGGCAGCCAGTCCCCAGGCGTAGCCACGAGATGAGAAAAAGCACATTCACCGTAAGGTGAAGTGTGCCCACTTAGTCCCCGAGCCTGCTGGAAGATGAAGAATGAATCTTGTAGCAGGGTCAAAGAAAAAGAAGTCTGAAAGCTTGCTGACATCGTCTGACATGCGTATATCAAGACCCCAAATGTGCTACCCAAGATCAGCACCCTGATCTGAACAGCATGGAGTAGCTTGATAGCACACCGATGAGATGTAGCAAGATCTGAGCAGCAAGGGAGTCCTCGGCATTGCTGGCGATGACCGAGCACTGAGGAGCCAGGAGTCCCTGGCGTTGTTGGCGATGTCTGAGCACTGAGGAGCGAGGAGTCCCCGGCGTCACCGGCAATGATCGAGCATCGAGGAGTCCCTAGCGTAGGCAGCATGTCTGAGCACCGAGGAGTCTCCTGGCAAAGCTAGCGATGTCCGAGCACTGAGGAGTCCCCAGCATCATTGGTGATGACTGAGCACTGAGGAGTGAGGAGTCCCCGACGTTGCTGGCGATGACCAAGCACTGAGGAGCGAGGAGTCCCCAGTGTCGCTGGCGAGGTCCAAGCACCAAGGAGCGAGGAGTCCCCGACATCGCTGGCGAGGTCCAAGCACCGAGGAGCGAGGAGTCCCCAGCGTCACTGGCGATGTCCGAGCACCAAGGAGCGAGGAGTCCTCGGTGTCGTTGGCAATGACCGAGCACCGAGGAGCGAGGAGTTCCTAGCGTTGCGGGCGATGACCGAGCACTGAAGGAGCAAGGAGTCCCTGGTGTTGCTGGCAATGACCAAGCACCGAGGAGCGAGGAGTCCCCAGCGTCAGCTAGCGATGACCGAGCACCGAGGAGCGAGGAGTCCTCGGTGTCGCTAGCGATGTCCGAGGACCGTGGAGCGAGGAGTCCTCGGCGTCGCTGGTGATGATCGAGCACCGAGGAGCGATGAGTCCCCTGGCATCACTGGTGATGACCGAGCATCGAGTAGCGAGGAGTCCCCGGCGTTGCTGGTGATGGTCGAGCACTGAGGAGCGAGGAGTACCTGGTGTCGCTAGCGATGTCCGAGCACCAAGGAGTCCCCAGTGTTGTTGGCGATGACCGAGCGCCAAGGAGCGAGGAGTCCCCGGACGTCATTAGCGATGACCGAGCATGAGTCCCTAGCATCGCTGGTGAAAGGTCCTTGTTTGGTTTTGGTAATTGAGTGACAACTTAGGTGGACTAATTGTGTTTATGTGAGATACATAGGTGATTAGTCCATAGGTACATGTGTGTGAGCAACATATGCCATGAAGGTGAAAATGGCTTGGAGATGTTGCAAAGCTCACACATGTGATGATGGAGCTTAAATGTACATGAGACATGACATTGAGTCATGTGATTAAGGTGGAGAAAATCAAGACAAGACTGGGATTGATGGACCCATTACAAGAATGAAGGGCAAGTCAAAGGCTTTGGAGTGATGGACCGCGTGGCGGTGAAGCTTGAGCAAGACTTGGCGCCGATGGACGATGGCAACAGTGAAGAGTAAGTGAAGTCAAGATCGATGAACCAATATGATCACATGTTGATATGAAGTGGATCATATCATTGTTGATCATGTTGGTGCATGTGTTGCATCAACATTGGAGGAGATAGGAATGGAATGCGCAAGGCAAAGGTATAACCTAGGGCATTTCATTTCACCAGGTCATAGGTGTGTAGAGAAGTTTATGACCAGGTTTAGGATAGATGGCCATACTATCAAGAGGGGCAAACTTGTTTGCATATCGGTCATCTAGTGCCACTTGAGTGATCTAACTTTGCATCAGTCGCTAGGGTCTAGTGGCATGGCAAGTTGAGTGGCTAATCCTTTGGAAAATGATGGTGAAAATGCTAACACACATACACATGATGGTGTGCACTTGGTGGTGTTGGCACATTTGCAAAGGAGAAGAAGTTGGTGATGAAAACGAGTGAGTTGCGCTGGTGATAGAGTGACCGAACGCGTCCGGTATGGTGACCAGACACGTCCGGATATTTGACGGCGTACTCAGCGATCGGACGTGTCCGGTCGCCACACCAGGACGCGTTTGGTGTGAAACCAAAAACATGGTGTTCGGTAGTATAGTTGATCGGACACTAGCTGCATCCAGTCTGGTGTAACCGGATGCGTTCGGTCATCAGTCGGTGCTTACTGTACTCGACCGGATGCTAAGGCTCAGCGTCCGATTGGTTTCTAACTGTCACGTCCGGTCGGCAGTGGAGGCTTACTGGACTCGACCGGACACAGCGGGTGAGCGTCTGGTTGTTTTGTGCTGAGCGTCTAGTCATCATGTCATATAGCCGTTGGAGGCAACGGTCGGACACATGGCGGTCAGACAGCTATCGAACATGTCCGGTATAGCGATCGGACGCGTCCGGTATTCGCAATCGGCATGTCCGGTGCAGCATCCGGTGCTGCGTCCGGTCGACCCAAAAAACGCCCAGTGAAGGGGTAACGGCTAGTTTAGCCCTTGGGGCTATAAATAGAAGTGGCCTTTGGCCATGGCTGTAGCTTTGGATAACTAAGCACCTTGGGGGACTTTGTGTCCATGCTTGAGAGTGCTTAGGAGCCCTCCATCTCACACATACTTGATAGTGATCATCTAATTATGTGAGCGAGCGATTCTAGTGCGATTACATCGTGAGGTTGCATCAAGTGGCACTAGGTGATCGAGTTGCAAGCCGATGGTGCTTGTTACTCTAGGAGGTTGCCACCTCCTAGATGGCTTGGTGGTGGTCTCCGTGGAAGCCCACAAGAAGCTTGTGCGGAGCTCCAGAGAAGTGCTTTGTGAGGGGCACTTGTGCTCGCCCCGCGGGAGTCGCAAAGAGCAACTTTAGTAAAGCGTGTCATTGAGCTACCCTCACCTTCGGGGTAGGTTCTTGCGGCGCCCGACGTGCGGGCTTAGCGGGTGATGACAATTAGCCGTCGAACCACCAAGTGAGCGGTCAACACAACGGGGACTAGCGTGTTGGCAAACATGTGAACCTTGGGAGAAAAATCATCGTGTCAACCTTATTCTTCCCATTGGTTTGCATCCCCATTACACAAGTTTGCAATTACTTTTATACATATTAAGCTTGTGTAGTTGCTCTTGTAACTAGTTAGCTTGTGTAGCTTACTAGTTACCTTCTTGCTTGTGTAGCATAGAAGTAGCTCCCTTGCATGGCTAATTTGGTTTGCATAACCTTATTAGTCACATTGCTTAGTTTGTGTAGCTAAGTAATTGCGCTCTCTAATTTGGCATTGGTTGCCTTGTTATTGAGCATTGCTAGTGAGCTTAGTTGGCTTTGTGCTTTTGCTTACTAGCATGTGTAGGAGCTCCCTTGTCGCTTAAAGTACTAGTGGCATAGGTTTGTGTAACCTTGCTTCTAGAATTGGTTAGGAGAGCTCTAGCTAGCCCGGCAGCTTTGTTGCTTGATTAGTATCTTTGCAAGGTGCTAGTGAACATAGATAGAGGGGTGTAGTCTTGGCTAGACCGATAGTTTTAATTCCGCACTTGTTTCGGTTAGCCAACATGATTAAGTTTTAAAAAGGACTATCCACCCCCTCTCTAGTCGCCATCTCAACCCTTTCAATTGGTATCAGAGCCCGGTCTCTCATTTGTGGTCTTCACCGACCCGAGAGGATGGCGTCTAATGGGCTAGATGTTTGTGAGTCACACATTTTTTATGGCACAAACTTTGCACTTTGGAAAAATCACATGCTTGATGGGACCTAAATTTTGGTGGGTTGTCACTAGTGGTCTCACCCATGTCTTGGATCATAGAACTTTAACCAAAGCTCAAAGAGTCCTCTATGAATTTGATGCACATGCTTGTTGTTTTCTATTGGATGCTTTACATTTTGATTTGATGAAGCAAGTAAACTACAAGGGGACGGCTCGTGAGATATGGGAGTCCATCAAGGAAACCTTCGGTGATTCCTCCACATGGGATGATGGCAAATTCAAGAAGGAGGATGAGCCCAAGAAGGAGGTGCATGAGTGTGTTGAGCATAACCACAATTTGGTAATTGTGGAAGATTGCTCCACCTCATGGTCAAGTGATGACGATGATGATCGATCCACTACAAGTTCACTTGACAAGGTTGATGATGGAGCCACAAGTGTTGCAAGTGATGATGCTACCCCATGCACACTTGATGGTGATGATGGTTCATGCTCAAGCCATGATGATGCTACTACATGCTCTCCAACCACACCACATTGTCTCATGTCACAAGGTGACACTAAGGTATCAAATGATAATGTGGTTGATCATGTTGATTCATATGATGAGCTTGTTAGTAGACTTGCTAGCATGACCATGTCTTTAGAAAATGAGAAAGCTAAAACATTGAAATTAGAAAAATGAAAACTCATTTCTAAAGAACTCTTGTGAAGAACATAAGAAATTACTTGATGCATATAAATCTTCACTTGATGAGCTTAAATTGAATCATGAGACACTACTTGCATCTCATGATGAATTATTAGAAGAACAGCTTCTCTCATTAAAGTGTTTACAAAGAAACTTAAAAATAATGAGAGCTCATCACATGGATCAAATGACAAATCACAAATTGTTGCTAATCCTTGTGATGTAGGCAAGAAGCATGTATCCACCTCTTGTGATGATTTATTAGATATGTCATGCTCTTCACAATTAGATGCTTGTTCTACTTCTATGTCTTGTGAGACTAACCTTTTGAAGGAGAACAATGAGCTCAAAAATGAAGTGAAGAAATTGAGAAACAAGTTAGAGAGGTGCTACAACTCTCAAGTCACCTTTGAGCATATATTGAAGACTCAAAGAAACTTTGGTGACAAGAGTGGAGTTGGCTTGAAGACTAGCAAAGTCAATCATCAAGAAAGCCGCAATGACACAAGTGGCATTAGCTTCAACAAGAGCAAGATCAAGGGCAAAAGATGGGGCAAGAGAAGATATGAAAGAGAAATGAAGAAGCAAGAACAAGAGAAGCTCTCTCATTTCATGTGCTTCAAGTGCCATGAAGTGGGACATCTTGCAAATGGTTGCCCAAATGAAGAAATGCTCAAGTTGAAGAAAGAAGAAGAGAGGGTAAGGCATGTTAAGTGCTTCAAGTGCCGCACTTGGGGTCACCTTACCTCAATGTGCTCAACCAAGCAATTGGTGAAGCAACAAGTGAAGCCTCAACCAAAGCCACACGTTGAGCAAGAGAAGACACCCAAAGTTCAAATCAAGATCAACCATGAAGATGGTGGTGATTTGATAATAAAGAAGAAGAAAACAAGAAGGGGTGGAAAGGCAAGGCATCCAATGCAAACTCAAGATGCCAAGATGATGAGCAAGAATGAAGATGAGAAGAAAGATTATGCTCACATTAAGTGCTTCAAGTGTGGAAGTATGGGACACTTTGCCTCTAAGTGTCCTACCAAGCTTGAGAAGAAGGCTCAAACAATCCATGAGAGGTAAGGCAATGAGAAGCACCACATGAGCAAAGAAGAGAAGGCTCAAGCAAAGAGAAAGTGCTACTCATGCCGGGAAAGGGGACACATGGCACATTCATGTCCCCTAGGTAAAATTTCTAAGCCTATTTCAATTGATGATCATGATATGCTTAGAAAGGATGGTGATGGTACCTCTATGGTTGCTATTGCAAAACATCCCGCTACTCATACTAAGGCGTTGCCTAAGTATGTTGCTCCTAACTTGAGAGGACCCAAAGTTGTTTGGGTACCATCAAAAAGTGGATGATTGTTTGTAGGTACCATCAGGCATTCAAGACTTGATTCAATTGATTTCATATTGATCATCATATGTTGAGTCAAGATATGAAGCCTAGTGCACATCCAAACCCAATGCCAAGTAAAAATTAAGTGAAGTCCAAGTGCTATCAACATACAAGTGCTATAATTCAAGTTGTTGGTAATTCATTGAATATATTTGATGACTTGCAAATAATTGAGTTGAAGCTTGCTAGTTGGATGATCATGAGCTAACCAAGGTATATCTCTTGTTGATCATTTCATTTGGGTGCATATGAGCTGATTGAATTAGATAAATATGCAATGTTGCTTGCTATGAGATGTTTGAATGGATAAATTAATTTAGTAGTCAAGTTTGGATTGATTTATGTTGGATAAGTTCATAAGATGACATTTAGTAAGTGGATTGAATGGATTTATGTCTTATGGAAGTATTCAAACAAGTTAGTTTCAAGTTTGATTCATATTTGATGAAGTATAGCTCGATTGTTGAAATATGTCCTATAATTGAGAATCTGAGCTAGCTGTGATCTTAGCCATGTTTGAGTAATCAACACTTATTGGATTGGCATAAAAATTGGTGTACATGCTCTAGACTTATGGTATAAGATGCTGTAGAAATTTCATAAAAATTGGATAAGGAATGCTTCGGTTTTGGAGTAGTTCTTGTCAGCTATAGTGCAGCAGTTTTCAGCATGTAGCAGTGGTGGAAGAATTGATATATGGCAGCAATCTAGAAGTCAAATAGAGCTCAAATTTTTACAGCTGCTAGATAACTTAGTGAAGCACACCTCCACCAAATTTCGTGATATTTAGATTTGTACTTTGGGAAATATGCTTATTCCTTTGAAGGGTGCAAAATCTGTTAGAAAAGTGACAAATGTTGGATTGATCTAGAGTCACTTTGATTGAAAGGTCCTCAAGTTGAAAATATGTTTACAAGTGTTTGAGGTACCTAAGTTTGGTTTTGAGATGATCTAGAAGCATGACAAGATATGAGTACAAGGCTATTTGATTGTGGAGTGTACTTTGCACACATTCGGTACTCAAATTGAAAGATCAAGATCAAACTCAAGATGAAGTTGAAGTTGAAGTTGAAGTTCTAGTGACTATTGGAAATCATTTGGTAGAAATAAAGGGACTTAAACAAGAAGAAAGAAAAGGACTTAAAGAAGGAATCAAGGTTACTCACCAAGTTAAGTCCATCACTTGGATCAATCAATCAAGTTATTTCAAGTGAGTATCAAGAATGAGTCTTGGAGAGAGGTCACTTCTCCCTAGTGTAGGGGCTTGCCGCCTATGTGTAGGTGAACCAAGTGTGGTACTTGGAAGGCTAACATGGAAGTGGTGATCCGAGGAACATTTGAGATGCTTAGTTGAAGCAATCAAAAGGGTTGATCAAGAAAAGCAAGCAACACCCAAAAGAGAGCTAATCATGATATTTCAAGTGGTATTCTCAAATTGATACTCTCATGCAAGCAAAGATCAAAAGATAATGCAAGTCAACCACAACAAGAAAGTGCACTTGATCATTAGTGGTATTCATTTCATATGGGTAAAGAATGGAATTCAACATGATATCTATTGGTCTTCACCAAGCTTATAATTGGACTTCATATTGCTATTGGAGTAATGAATTGGAATCTATGTGACTATCCTCTACTCCAACATAGCAAAGGTATCATTGTAATGTGCATGATCATTTCATCCCTTACTAGTATGTGGTTAGTGCATATAGTACATGCTTCATAGGATTATGCATAACAAATGAAATGCTTAAATTCATAGCCTACCACTATTGTTTGAATGATTACTTGATCCAGTGGTTAGTACATGAATTTGTTCATGAGCTAGTGAACCCAAGTACTTGATTTAATTTGGATTGCCCATAAGTGACAAGTACAACATTGGCAAGATAACCCTTGCAAGAGGTGTGAAGAAGCTTGTCATTGGTTCAGACCAGACTTGGAAGCTTAGGCAAATCAATTTAGTTCAAGTCAACCATAGAAGCTCATGATAGTGATAAGAGTATAAGCACAAGACAACAATGCAAATGGATATCTAGTTTATATGTTTTAAATAGTATCTAGACTCAAGTATTTCATCAAGAATCTACAAATAATGTCTAGATCAACTCACAAGTGATATCCTATAAGTGGTACTCATGAAGATAGAAAATGTTCAAGAAATGGTTCTTATTGAAAAATCCAACAAATTGTTCCACAAGTGATCCTCAACTTTAAGTGATCATCAAATGAAGAATGCATCCCTCAACTACAAGAGCTCAAGTGTATCAAATGGATGACCCATGCTATCACATAGGGGGAGGTGTCCCACAAATTGATATCAAGATCAAAGATCCTATGTGTGGTATCTCAAGAAGCCCTACACAAGATTCAAGTGGTACAACTTTCAATTGGTATCAAATTGGTATCTACAAGTGGGGTCATTCCAACAATCAAGTGATGTCCATAAAAATGCAAGATTCAAGCCTCAACCATCTACCCCAAATGCATACCTTTGCATCAATAAGAAGCACACCTTTTATGGAAATTGATGACAAAGGGGGAGAGAATGTACAAACATATGAAAGCTTAATTGAATGGGGGAGAGATTGTACAATGGGAGAGCTGAGATATAAAAGAAATAGAGGTTGGACATGAACATGGACAAAGAGGGAGCAACATTGGAGAAAAGAGATGGATCAAAATTCTTGGACAAGAGAAGCACACAAGTAGGGGGAGCAAGCTCATGAACTTTGATTGATTGCATTTGATATGTGCATATTCATGTGCTTGCTTGCATTGCATAAGTTTTTAAATTCAATATGCATGCTTGTGCGGTGTATGCTAGTTGTAGAACTTGAATGATGATTTGATAACTAGCATGAATAGGATGATAGCTAGACACTTGGTATGCTTTACAAGTAATGCTAGTACCTTGCTTTTAATGTTGATCTCATGAGGTATCTAGTGATTTTATTTCCAAGTGACATCTAGCTAACCATGGTGCTAAGGATGAAGTTAAAGATGCAACTCTAAGTGGTATCACACTTCAAAGGTTTACTCTATACACCTTAGCATCATTCGGTAGTAATTACTCTCCCACATTTTCAATCTATGCATATGTGCAAACTTCAATACAAACACTCTAGCACATATGTAGGGGAGCTAATACTACCATCTCGGGTTTGTGGTACTTGTCCAAAATCATTTACACATGGTAAAATTGCTTGGGCAAGCAACATGAATCCAAAAGAGCTTAATTTCCACATCTTTGTAGAGTTGTCATCAATTACCAAAAAGGGGGAGATTGGAAGGTCCTTGTTTGGTTTTGGTAATTGAGTGACAACTTAGGTGGACTAATTGTGTTTATGTGAGATACACAGGTGATTAGTCCACAGGTACATGTGTGTGAGCAACATATGCCATGAAGGTGAAAATGGCTTGGAGATGTTGCAAAGCTCACACATGTGATGATGAAGGAGCTTAAATGTACATGAGACATGACATTGAGTCATGTGATCAAGGTGGAGAAGATCAAGACAAGACTTAGCTTGATGGACCGGTTGCAAGCATGAAGGGCAAGTCAAAGGCTTTGAAGTGATGGACCGCGTGGCGGTGAAGCTTGAGCAAGACTTGGCGCCGATGGACGATGGCAACGGTGAAGAGCAAGTGAAGTCAAGATCGATGAACCAATATGATCATGTGATGATATGAAGTGGATCATATCATTGTTGATCATGTTGGTGCATGTGTTGCATCAACATTGGAGGAGATAGGAATGGAATGTGCAAGGCAAAGGTATAACCTAGGGCATTTCATTTCATCGGTCATAGGTGTGTAGAGAAGTTTATGACCAGGTTTAGGATAGATGGCCGTACTATCAAGATGGGCAAACTTGTTTGTATATCGGTCATCTAGTGCCACTCGAGTGATCTAACTTTGCATCGTCGCTAGGATCGAGTGGCATGGCAAGTTGAGTGGCTAATCCTTTGGAAAATGATTGTGAAAATGCTAACACACATACACATGATGGTGTGCACTTGGTGGTGTTGGCACATTTGTAAAGGAGAAGAAGTTGGTGACGAAAACAAGTGAGTCGTGCTAGTTACAGAGTGACCAGACGCGTCCGGTATGGTGACCGGACACGTCTGGTATTTGGTGGCGTACTCAGCGATCGGACACGTCCGGTCACCACACCGGACATGTCCGGTGTGAAACAGAAAACACGATGTTCGGCAGTATAGTCGATCGGACTGATGAGGACATCATTGGCTCAAATATGACCATGCCAACCACTCCTATACCAAAGGTGCAACCATTCTATATGAGGCTTATCATTGATGCATTTGATGAATTGGTGCTCCACCATAAAATGTGTTCATTCTCATTTTCAGAATTACTTACATGGATCAAGGGAAGGCTTGATTGCATATGAAAAGCATGGAAGGTTAATGAAGTTGATTGGGGACCAAATCCAAGTATTCCTAACGTCCTCTGCAAGGCCACCACGTCACTTTAGTTCCAAGGACAGAAAGAGTCCAAGTCCAACACGTTTTGGAAGTTGAATTCGGACTGCAAAATAGTCCCAAATTGCGACGGTCGCCACGACTTCATACGGACTCCGATTGGGACGTTCTAGCACTTTTTGGAAAGCTTATCAAGTCTATTTTCCAACGGATCTTGACTCATGGCTATATCTTATCTGATGCTTCCGCAGTCATCATTTCAATGCCAGGACCTTTTCTGCCTTTGGTGCTACGTCACCCTATTTTGGGCCGATGGTCCATGTATCAAGTTGGGTCCATTAGGGACGCGTCCTAGGGTTGGAGAACGACCCCAACACCCCCTGGTCGTTCCCCTAGGTATTAATAAGGATTAGAGCCACCACAAACAGATTGGGTTTTGTTTTGTTGAAAGTTTAGCCATTGCTACTTCCTAGTAGACGCATGTGTCGACTAGACCATCCGTTCTACTCGATTCAGAACCCCAACTTTGTGATTTCAGATTGGTTTTCATCTCCATATTTGCAATTGAGTTACTTGTTCTTGCTTGTTCCTCGATTGCTTGCAGGAATTACCCTAGTGGTTTGGTTGATCATGCTCCACAAGATCGTGACGGCTGTTGGAGGTGGTGTATCGGTTGCTAAGGCATAGCTTGGAAGGCTGTAGTCGGGCCATGAACGTCATCTCCATCCCCAAATCAAGTTATCCACCTTCTCTCATCGAAAGATCGGGATTCACCCTAGCGGGTTCATATCAGTTGGTGGAGCACCAATTCATCAAATGCATCAATGATAAGCCTCATATAGAATGGTTGCACTTTTGGTATAGAAGTGGTTGGCATGGTCATATTTGAGCCAATGATGTCCTCATCAGGCTACACCACCAAATACTCCCGCCCTGCTAAGGATTGTTACACCCAGGACCGTTATGCTCAGGACCGCAACAGTCAGGACCATTTCAACCGTCCCCGCACAGCGAATGAATGCCCAGCACAGAACCGCTCTGCACCAAGCACTGGAAACTGGAAGGCACCCACGTCAACCCCTACAGGTGGTACGCCTTTCACCTACTTTGCTTGTGGCCAACCAGGTCACAAAGCCGCTGAGTGCCCTCAGAACTCAGCTGCACAGAAGTCTCAGTTCAAAGGATTAGCTACTCATGGACGTCTCAACCATCTGGACGCCGAGGAAGCACAAGCTACCCCTGACGTTGTGTACGGTATGTTTTTAGTTAATGGCAATACTGCATCAGTTCTATTTGACTCTGGAGCAACTTGTTCTTACATATCATCCAAGTTTGCACAAGATCATGACCTATCTGTAACCCCATGTGAAGAGCCTATCATCACTAGCTCACCTTTAGGAGACCTAAAGTGCACCCACATCTGTAAGGGAGTGAGTCTTACCATTGAGGGTCTTATCTTTAGAGCCGACCTGACCCTGCTACCTTCCACTAACCTAGATGTCATCTTAGGTATAGATTGGTTAACCATTCACCGAGGTATCATATCATGTTCACCTAGATATGTCCAAGCGACCCACCCATCAGGCCAAGTTGTTAGATGTGAACCCCAGTCTAGAAAGTCCACCTCTATCCTATGTGCCCTTAAAGCAAATTCAGAATCACAAAAAGAGGAGAAGACAGTTCATGATGTGCCAGTAGTCAGAGACTATCCTGATGTATTCCCTGAAGAATTACCGGGTATGCCACCAGACCGTGATATAGAGTTCATCATTGATCTATTATCGGGAATGGGACCCATTGCAAAGAGACCCTATCACATGTCAGTTGATGAACTGGCTGAGCTCAAGAAATAGCTTGATGAGCTTATCTCGAAGGGGTATATCAGGCCTAGTGCTTCACCCTGGGGATCCCCTGTTCTATTTGTCAAGAAGAAGGATGGCTCAATGAGAATGTGCATTGATTATCGGAACTTGAACGCAGTTACCATCAAGAACAAGTACCCCTTCCAAGGATTGATGATTTACTTGATCAGCTTAGAGGTGCCAAGTATTTCTCTAAGATTGATCTCAGATCTGGCTATCATCAGATGAAGATTTGAGAGGGTGACATCCCGAAGATAGCTTTTGTGACTAGGTATGGTCAGTTTGAGTTCACTATGGTGTCCTTTGGACTCACGAATGCTCCCTGCATACTTCATGAACATGATGAATAAGGTTTTCATGGATGAACTAGATAAGTTCGTGGTGGTATTCATTGATGACATCCTTGTCTATTCAACCACCGCTGAAGAACATGAACATCATCTGAGAACCGTGCTTGAGAAACTAGCCCAACATTAGCTATATGCAAAGTTCAGTAAATGTGAGTTTTGGCTACAGGAAGTTGCCTTCTTAGGCCACGTACTATCAGCTGAGGGTGTCGTAGTTGATCCAGCCAAGATTGAAGCTGTGAAAGAATGGGATCAGCCCCGCAATGTGACAGAAGTCAGAAGTTTCTTGGGATTGGATGGATATTATCGCCGATTCATTGAGAACTTCTCCAAGATAGCCCATCCAATGACCAACCTTCTGAAGAAGACTAAGGAGTTTGAATGGACGCCCACGTGCAAGCAAAGCTTCTAGGAACTAAAACTAAAGCTTACCACAACTCTTGTGCTATCATTGCCTGATATCAGCAAAGATTTCATAGTCTATTGTGATGTATCTCGTCAAGGACTCGGTTGTGTGTTGATGCAAGATGGAAGAGTGATAGCCTATGCTTCTCAACAGTTGAAAGAACACGAGAACCATTACCCTACTCATGATCTTGAGTTAGCAGTAGTTGTGCATGCTTTGAAGATCTAGAGACACTACTTGATAGGCAACAAGTGCGATATCTACACCGATCACCAGAGCTTAAAGTACTTTTTCACTCAAGAAGATTTGAATATGAGGCAACGCTAATGGCTAGAGTTGATCAAGGACTATGATCTAGAAATTCACTATCATCCGGGGAAAGCTAATGTAGTCGCAGATGCTCTTAGTCGCAAGAGTCACTGTCACACCTTGATCACTGAATCAGTACCACCTGAGCTCAAGGGAGAGATTGATGATTTCCAACTAGAGATACTACCGCATGGCTTGCTGAATGAGCTCCGCATACAGTATGATCTCACAGATCACATCCGTCAAGCTCAGAAAAATTATGAAGAGATCGAATATCTCTGTGGTCTGATGAAACTAGGCTACAAGACCAACCACCATGAAGATGAACAAGGAACCATTTGGTTCAAGGACAGAATCTATGTACCTTCTGATCTAGCCTTACGAGAGGAAATTCTGTCAGAAGCCCATGATTCTAAGTATTGTATTCACCCTAGAGGTTCAAAGATGTATCAAGACCTGAAGAAACACTTCTAGTGGAAAGGCATGAAGACAGACATTGCAGGACTTGTGGCACATTGTGACACCTGCAACAGAGTCAAGGCTGAACATCAAAGGCCTACAGGATTGCTAAAGCCTCTTGACGTACCCAAGTGGGAATGGGAGAACATATCCATGGATTTCGTAGTTGGATTGCCCCATTCATAGAAAGGCAATGATTCCATCTGGGTGATTGTTGATCGCTTGACCAAGATTGCTCACTTTGTACCAGTAAAGACCAAGACCAACACCGAGAAATTAGCGGATCTATATGTTGAGCATATTCTCAGACTACATGGAGCTCCCTCTAGTATTGTATCTGATCGTGGTCCTCAATTTGTGTCCCGATTCTAGGAAGCTCTGCACAAGTCTATTGGAACCAAACTTGATTTCAGTACCGCTTACCACCCATAGACAGATGGATAGACAAAATGAGTAAATCAGATCTTAGAAGACATGCTTTGCGCTAGTGTACTGAATTATGGCTCTGATTGGGAGAAATGCCTACCTTATGCAGAGTTCTCTTACAACAACAGCTACCAAGCTAGTATCAAGATGTTGCCATTTGAAGCTCTATATGGTAGACCTTGTAAGACACCTTTGATGTGGTCCCAACTGGGGGAAAGATCATTCTTTGACTCCACTAAGATTCAAGATGCAGAAGAAGGAGTTGCACAAGTGAAGGAGAATTTGAGAATTGCTCGAAGTCGATACAAGAGCTATGCTGACAAAAGAAGAAGAGAACTAGAGTTCAATGTGGGGGACTTCGTCTATCTCAAGGTATCCCCGCTACGTGGAATGGTCAGATTCCATGTGAAAGGCAAGCTTGCCCCTAGATTTGTTGGCCCATACAAGATTTGCAAGAGAATTGGAAAGCTCGCCTACAAACTTGAGCTACCCGAGGAATTGATGGGTGTACACTCCGTATTTCATGTCTCATAGCTATGCAAGTGTTTGAGAGTGCCCGATGAAGTAGTTCCAACTAATACACTTGACATTCAAGACACACTCGAGTATAAAGAACATCCTATCAGATTTCTAGGCAGAGATACCAAAGAGACCCGAAGCAAGACTATCCCTATGTGCAAGATCCAATGGAGCAATCACATAGAGAGAGAAGCAACATGGGAAAAAGAGTCTGACCTCTGGCTACGATATCCTTACCTCTTCGAAGAGTATGTTACGCTTTAATCTCGGGGACGAGATTCTGTTAAGGGGGTAGGACTATAACAACCCAAAAATCCACACACTAAAAATACCAACTATAAAATTTTTCTTAGAACAACCATGTGATGATGAGTGTCATGCATAGTAACCCAACCTAAGAGATGCATTAGGTCTAACCCCAACCCCTAGTTAACACATAAGCATGGCATGTCATTAGTTAATTATGATTATTTAAAATCTAACTAATAAAGTGATGCATACATTGATTATTCAAAATGTGATTTGGATTTCCATTTGAGTTATGATATGCTTAACAACTCCAATAAATTAGGTGCACCAATTTGGAATTCAAATTCTAGAACCAAATTTGAATTCAAACAAAAGAGATGAAATGAAAAACAGAAAAAGGAAACGAGGAAGAAGGCCTCGCAGCCTAGGCTGCTCGGCTTCGTGGCCCAGCCAGCCCAACCGCACCCACCTTGCACCGACATGCCCGTACGCAGCCCACGAGCTGGCCCAACGCATCGCCCACGCTCATGCACCCAGTCTGCCTCGCTCGCAGCCACTGCCCGGTGGACCCCGCATGTCAGCCGTACCCCTGTCTACAGTGTCGTCTTCCTCACCCACGCCTCAACTACCTATGCGACTGACACCTAACAGCTGTGGTAGGGGCGGGCCAGGGGGTCACGCCCGAGGCATGACCTGTCCCCTTGCGCCACGCCCACGGAACCCTGCACCACCAGTCTGATGTGATGCATCTACCTCCACCGCACGATGCCATCCTGCCCTGGGAGGCATGGCACTCGGCTATAAAGCCAGCCCACATGCCGCTCACGCCCGACGCCCTAGCTTCTCCCTCAGCCTTCACCGCCGCTTGGTGGCCCAGCAACCACACCACATCAAGAGTAGAGGGCCGAGAAGGAGATCATGAGGGGAGGATCGGAGCCCCCGCACGCTACCGAAGTCGCCGGAAGCCGAAGGCAACGCCGTCGTCATCATCACGATCATGGGTTGGCACTGCACGGCACTGCTTCCAGAGCTACATGGCCGCAACTCGTCACTGCACCGCTATCCTCTCTTCCACAGCACCCACAGTGAGCCCTAGTTCTTTCCCTGCTTGCCACTAGACCTTGCTACTCTGGCCATGGCGCTCCATACCGTGAGCTGCGTAGGCCAAGGCCATCCCCAGCCTCTAGGCACACCAGCACTAGCACACTCACGTTGACCTGTGACCATCCCTAAGCCCTTGGACGCTGTAGGCCTCTCTAGGTTCCCTAGACACTGTAGCCGAGCACGCATGCCGCGCTCGCAACTGCCGCCACCATGACGCAGCCACCACCGGTCCGAGCACCAGACCACAGGTCCGAGCACCTGACCACCAGTCCGAGCACCAGACCACTGGTCCGAGCACTTGACCACCAGTCCGAGCACCAGACCACTGGTCCGAGCACCCGACCACTAGTCCGAGCACCCGACCACTGGTCTGAGCACTCGACCACCTGGTCCGAACATTAGACCACTGGTCCGAGCACCCTGACCACCTAGTCCGAGCACCCGACCACCGATCCAAGCACCGACCACCGTGGCCAGTACTGCCGGGAGCACCTGGCGCCTCCTTGACTCGCCCATTCCATTTGCTGAAGCCACGGGTAACTCACGTGCATGCCGTGACCACCCCGCAGTAGCCCGTAGTGACCCACGCGCCTCGCCAGTCGTCACCATGTCACCGTGGCTGCCGAGAAGACCCTACCGGCCACCTAGAAACTAGAAGTCCTACCCTGAGCTCTGGATGTCCTCGCCACATCCACATGGCTCTGTAAGAGCCTACATGCCCCACTATGACTCCCTCCGAGGCCATAGCCACCACACCGATGCCGCCGACAGGATCAGAAGGCCGTCCGCCTGTGGCCAAAGCCACCGGAGGCCCTGGAGGACCCCTCGACCTACCCGACATGCCCGCTGGAGCATTGTGACGCCCATGCACACCACAGAGCTAGCCAATGCCGCTGCACCCGCGCCATTCCCGCATGCCGGTTGTGCTCAAGCCGCCGTTCACCGTGACCAGTGACTTAGAATGCACCATCCGTCACCCTGACTCCACCATTGCAGTCATCGTGGCATAGGGAGGCTTTTCCCTACCTCTATTGGATGCCTAAGCCATTGTGGGAGCTTGCCAGTGAGCACGTCGCCGGCAGGAGCACACCATGGAAGAAATAGGGGAGAAGGGGCAAGGTGAGCAGCGTAGCCCTGCACTTGGTGCACATGAGCCGAGCCGAGAAGAAATGATGATGGGCTCTGTCCACCATGGACCCTGCCTTAGGACCATGGACCAGGAGCGCTGGTCCACCGTGAGCCACATGGTGTGAGCCGTGTTGTGGACGAAGCCCAATAAGAGCCCACGGCCGTGATGTGGCTGCGACACAGCACGCCACGTGTTCGCCCCGGCCCGGCCCAGACCGGCCCAACCTAAAGACCAAGGCCCGTTTGAGACCCGGCATGTATTG
Organism: Miscanthus floridulus; assembly: GCF_019320115.1. Lineage (NCBI taxonomy): Eukaryota > Viridiplantae > Streptophyta > Magnoliopsida > Poales > Poaceae > Miscanthus > Miscanthus floridulus. Next base: position 47,231,629 of record NC_089594.1, on the reverse strand, counting down.
ACCATTGACCGATCAATGTTGACCATTGACCTGGCCCCACATGTCAGCAGCACAGACACGCTGGACGCACATGTCAGATGTTGACGTCATGATGATGTCACGAGGGACCCACATGTCTGCGACCCAAGAGCCCCTGGACCCACCTGTCAGCTCGGAACCGGGACAATGACATCATGATGACGTCATGGTGATGTCAGCAAGCCATGTGGACCAACCCCAGCATGACATGTGTCAGCCTAGGATTAATTCAGCCTTTTCCATTTTCAGAAATAGATTTAATATTTAGAAATTCATAACTAATTCATACGACCTCAGAAAAATACGAAACCAGGACCAAAATTCATCTAAAATCAAGCTCTACTGCAATGGACCCATGTTTGAGTGCATTTGACTCTTTTGAATTTTTATTGCTTCTTTGTGCTACTCTATAGACATCGCTAACGTGACTATAATGCAAACATTGTAGACTCGGAGGAGAACCTGACAGACGAGGACCGTGAGTACCATGAGGAGTACGGAGACGACTACACTAAAGGTGCCACATCCCACCCAATCTTGTAGCACCTATTACGCATGGCTAATATAGAACTGCTATCGCTTTACTTTACTACTACAAATATATTATGCTAGGACTTGCATGGTAGTATGCTTGCTTGAAAGCCTTTACCTTGACGCAACCTTACCCCTGCATACCCTGCTATTAGGCTAGACACACACTTACTGCTATATATTTCATTACTTATACTTCTACTACGCTTATACTACATGCGTGGTGGAAACTGGTGTTACCTAGGACTATGGGGAGAGTGCTGCGTGTGTGACTTGGGTGTGTGGAGGGTGAGGGTTGTGTCGACCAAGTTGGAGTATACGATGAGCCTGGGGCAAGTCCTGCTATGGGATGCTACTTGGACACCCCTGGAATGGATACCTGTGGTGGGTAAAATGGTATATGAGGTGGACCTAGGTGTGAACCAATGACGGGTGGAGCCCGGGATGGAGGTGCTGTGGTGGCATGGTAAATGGAAACCCTGATGGAGACATTCTGGCTTGGTCACCCCTAAGGACTTACTAGTACTCAGATTCACCGGGAAGCCTTACGTACCACTCACCCTATATGGTGCGGGATGGCTGGACTACTTGGTAGGATATTGCCACTACTGCTAGGTTGATAGCGGATAGTGTAAGGAGGTACGTGGCATGGAGGATTCCCCCCACACCCTTCTGAGACTTCATGGAGACCTTGTGGACCCGGCTCATGACTCACAGTTTTAGCCACCCCAGACTTGACTTGGGATGAACCAGGGCTGAATGGTAGAGTGGCATTATCCTAGGCTAGCAAGCAGCCAGAATCAGCCTAGTTGACGACGGTCAGCGAGGAAGGCGGATCTTGTGGTTATGTAAAACCTCTGCAGAGTGTATGGTTGATCGATCGATACATGTGCCGACTCGTCAGCTATGGACCTTTCCTAGGTTTCGCTTAAACTAGATAGTGAGATGAGTCCTTCTCTTCTTCCCCCGTGAGAGAGTGTCGGTCGTAGCCAGGGGCTACGGGCCTTGAGACAGTGCCAAGAGGGAGTTGGCCTATCGACTGAGCGATGGTATGGTATGGTGATGGTATGGAGATGGTGGTATGTCGATCCCAGGATCGAAACCTGGCTCGGGAAAGGGAATGGAGTGGAATGTGTGTGGGAATGGTGTTAAAACTTGACAAACTATTACTATTTACTTGATATGCTATTGCATAGGAAACCCCAGCCTTATAGGTTTACTTTGCTTATACCCAACTTGCATCTAATATCCACAAAGCAATGCTCATAGGGGTTGGGAGTGGCCAGTACAAATCGTACTGATAAATTTTGGCACACAGGTTCTGCTGAGGAGTATAGTTCCAAGGAGTTTGATGGATGAGGGGTTCGTGCCTACACTCGAGTTTGGCAATCTTATCTTCGAGCTATTCTGAATGAATGCTACTTTTGATTCTGCCAATACGACGATGTAATAAATTATGTAATTCTGCACTATTTGTACTCTGATATTATCGTTGTATGGATGTGATATTCAACTGGAATTTGGGTAATATGATCTACAACGATCTTATTACACTTCAACGCTATGGATTTCCCTTTGCGGAAATTGGGGTTGTTTCAGTAAGGAATCCAATCGAGCTGTCACACAAACTTAGAAGATAAAAATTCACCAACATGTTAACTCGCTGTTGTCAATCGGGGACAGAATATTTTTGAGAGCTCAAAAGGAGTACTGCATTCAAACTTGAGGCCACTATTTGAGCCACTTAGGAGTTGAATCAGGGCTTGGTCCAAGAATAAAGTTTGTTGTACTCCACTAAAACTTCAACTTTTATTAAAGGTCAAACTTTATATCTTGTACAAAAACCATTGCTTCATCTTGGTCAAAGCACCACCTCGTTAAACCCTGGAATTAGGGTTTTCGACCAATTAAGGCCTTTTCTTGACATTTGCTCAATACGAACCCTTCATGAATTTTGTTGTAAGTTCAATTAGACTCATTTGGGCAAGGTAGCAAGGTTTGGTCGACATGTCATATTCCCATTTACTTAATAAAGCAATTCAAGAAGGATGATAACTTATCATTTCATGTGACTTCTTGGCTCCAAACTTCATGAAACTTTTCCACTGGTCAAGTTCAATGCATGTTGATGTAATGTTAATGAAATAAGCATGTTTAACATTACTCATGCCTAATCTTAACCAGGGTCCACATGTAAGCAAAGTGTATTGTCTGAGTCCAAGTTAGGGCTCATTTTCATAGGTTTGACCTCAATACCTTCATCATTACTTCCAGATTATGAACTAGAGATCATAATCGTTGCTTGACATATCCTACTTAAGTCCAATTTCACTACTTAACTCTTGACTAACACCCAAGGTGTTACAGACCAGGGAATAGGTAAGATGCTCGCTTGTTGATCAACACACAAAAATAGGAACATGATACTCACGGCCCCGCCTAGCGTTCAACAAATCTCAAGTCGGCTCAGCAGCCGATCAGATCCGAGTACACCATAACAAGAATGGCTTCGATCCCTCATAAGGGACAAGATTATTGAGATATGTTCGAATGGATCATGAATAGCCCATATCAGAATCATGGCTTCATTGTTTCCCACCTTACTAAAGATTGCCTTGCTTACCACAAGTGTGTCATTCTAGGGGGCCAAAAGGCGAACAGATCAAGATGGGTACTTGAGAAACCATGATGATGATAAAGGCCTCGATCCAACTGCTAGAGGTGTAACAGAACCGCCCAATTTATACAAGATCAAGTACGAATGTCCCTGCTAACACATTGACACATACATACTTTCACTCATATAAACTCGGTAGTCCGCCGAGTGTCCCAAAAGACCTCGGTAAATCAACATCACAACCAAGACTGCGTGATTAAGCAAATACAAATCACATACATAGGGTTGCAGCGGAAATAATATTACAACTGGGTTCACAATTAAAGGTACCAGTTTGGGTTTCAAAATCGATTAGTGAAAACAACATAGCTTTCAAAAGATTACATTAATATATGTTCCAAATACATTGCTAGCATAAGTGACATCATTCGACAAAAGCATATAGATGAGAAGTAATGATAGAATCACTGAGCCACCAGCGGTTAGCCACCATCTTCACAGGCCGAGAACTTCACCTGCAACATGGTGGGATAAACCATAAGTACGAGAAGGTACTCAGCTAGACTTACCCGTCAAAACCAGAAATAAAAGACACCAAGAGTCATGCAAGGCTTATGAGGTGGGCTAGCTGGGCACAGTTGCATAAAAGAGCTTATGAATATAGTGACCAATTTAAACTTTGCATCAAGTTTATCATCATTTACCTATCCACTAGATTTGCACTTGTACTAGAGCACTCACTTATTAGGAGCAAACAATATTAACCATAGCAGGTATAATCAGGCTGTCATCATCATATCATCATTTCCGAACCATTGTGTTATTTAGTGTATCTACTTTGGAGATAAGCCCGTCAAGTTCTCACTAACCGGGAGAGATGGCGACTCGAATCGAATTACAACTCAGCTGAGGGGGTATTTCTAACTCTCACCCTGGCATACTTAGCAAGGGTAGCCGTGGGTCACCTTTGGGACAACTCAGGAACCAAATTCAGTGGGTTCGATCAGCGCCAGCACTCTCAGGGATTACCCTTCTGCCAGGACGATCAGGACTTTTAAATCACCTACCCATGGACTCACGCCTATGGCTCCCTTCCGAGGCATACTTTATACTTATCGACTCCCAGCCTGAGGTGAGCTACTTGGCTTCGTGGTCGGTCTCCAGACCCAGCCAACTAAGAGAGAGGCATGTGTTCAACATGAACAGGAAAGGCTCCAAGATTCAGTCCTTAAGCGACACAGATGGAGTCACTACAAACCGGCAAGCCTCCGCCCGGTCTTTATTTCAAATTAAGACAGGTTCTTTTCCACGATAGCAAATATAGCCAACCGTGCCATATGTATGTCCCTATATCTTGCAGGTGACAGGAAATCACCTGACTTCTACCGCGTTTAAGCAGGACTAAGCACTACACGAGTCTGAGCTACATAGGATTCAGGGTATCAATATCTGGACAAGGATTGGGTAACCAATGCAACAAGTGTTTGCATCCAACACCTAAACTTAATGCAACAATATATATATGTAACAATAATACTTTAACTGCATTATGGAAATTAGGAGGTTTAATATGCTCCGGGGCTTGCCTGGGATCCAACACTAGGTTAGTGTTTGTTAGATGACACTCGCTAAGTGAGCATCTCCCATCCTAGCACTTGTCCAGTCCTTCCACCTTTGGGATAGGTCCACCATACACCGTCTTCAGGTTCGGCTCCAACATCACATCCTTCACGTGGTGCTTGTAGCGTACCTAGATGAGATGCAATATACAAGTGCATAAATATGAAGAATAGTACCATGAGACGCATCACAAGATAGCAAGCAAGACAAGCATAGTTTACACTAACACACTGAAGTACTTTGCGATGCTTAACTTAACATCACACAATCTATCATGCTAAGATGGCAAAGAAGACGACAACACCAAGCATGACACAAGTTTCTCAAGATCTCAGGTGCTCTAACTCAGTCATCATTCAAGGCATAAGTCACACTTAACAATATACAAGCAAACACTATAATTGGAATCTGCCAATTTCTGGACATGCAAACAGCAGCTACAAGATTTAGCTATAACTAGAGTTACACAAATCCAAATGACTTGCAAGAAGACATTATGGAAAGCTTATGAAATTATCTACATTTCATCTATAACCATCACAGTATGATTCACAAGTTAAGTAGGTCAAAATTATACATTTACCAAAACTGGTCTAAACAAGACAGAGAGCAATCAATTGTATAACCCAACTTTAAACAACTGTAACTCTTAAACTACTTGGCCAAATAAAACCAAATTTTAACAGCACCTAGATACATGAATAATCTATGACTTTTGTATAAATAAGTTTCACAAAAAAAACACATTATCATGAAGAACCTAGCTAAGTTCCTAGATCTGTCCATAAACCACATTTGCAAGAAAATAAATATTAACTTGTGTTGCAAACACATAATTAGGCAAAACCAACTTTACCAGCATGTCACACATGACTAAAGAACACCAGAAAACCTAGTGTATATGACCAAATAAATTCTTTTAATGCATTTCTTAATTTATTTTAGATAACAAGGTGACTTAATGAACATATACCAAAAGTATACAATAAATTCTACAAAAATTACAGTGGCTCACATATCCTCTCAATAGTCTACTGTACAAATTTCACTCCATTTGAATATGTATAACAACCTCTATGAAAAAGACAAGTTGCTAAAGCAAGAAATCATGTGAGAGCAAGATAAACTAATAACTCACTCATACTTCATCCAATACTCATGAAATTTTTACCACACATCAAACATCATATGAGTAGCATGCCACAAAAATTTCACTTCATTTGGAGCCCTACAACTATAGTTATGAAAAAGACAAATATAACTAGAATTGAAAACCTAGATGCATAAATCTATTTTCACAGCTAAAACTTTTAAATAAAACCTGAAATATTATAGATCTACTGCATAGAAAATTTCACAAGGATTCCAAAAAGTCCTCATTTGCTATTTTACGAATTTCCTATGATTTATTATGATTTTCCAAACTTTCAGCTGATTTAACACAAATAGGTCCCTAGGAGCACTATTCATATGAGTCTATACATTGCAGATAGGACCCTCCCTTTCTCCTAATTGTTGCGCAAAGTCCTTGACGTGGATTTGCAGCAGAGCATGTTCTGGAGCTCGCCATTTTGGCCGGCAAGGACGGCGCCGGTGGCGAGCTGCAAGGCCGCGGCGAGCTGTGGGGCTGCGGCAAGCCATGGACCGCGCCTGGCCATAGCTTGACTGGTAGAAGCGGCAGGAGGAGGGCGTGGCTACGAGCGCTCTGCCGGGAGCCGGCCATGGTGGCGTAGACGTGGTCCAGCACTACAACGTCATGAGGCCGGGCAGCAGACAGCGGCCGGCTGTGGCCCTGCTGTGGCCAGCAGCGGCGTGGCTGGTTCGGGCAGAGGAAGCTGGAGCAAGGAAAGCAACGGCAGCGATGGAGTTCCAGCTCACGTTAGCCACGGCGAGCGAGACGCAGAGGAGAGAAAGAGAGAGGCGAGTGAGTGAGAGAGAGCAGAGGGCGCCATTCTCAGCATTTCAGCACAAGAGGGGGCGAGGTGGCGCCTAAGCGGCAAGCACGCCAGACCACGCGGCGCTTGGCTCCTGCACACGATCGGCAGGAAGGCCATGCAGCAAAGATTCAAAATTTCTAATTCTACCCCAAAAACGCGACTGAACATCAATCTTAGTACCTACATATCTCCTAGTACGTTTAGTTATGACACAATAGGTAGTAATCAAAGTTGTAGAGCTACGCGACATCTACAACTTTTCTTAAAGCGTCAAAGTCCGATTCAGCCAGGTTAGAGAGATATATGGCTACGAAGCGGGGTACACAAAAAGTGAAAACTCAGTTTCAGTCCATTAGGGACTTAGCCAAATTTTTGAGCTCCAAAACAGCCATGGATTCCAACTTGAGGGCTTGGTTTGACTTGCTTACAAGCTGATCTAGCTATTGGTCCAAAAATAAAGTTTGTTGTACATAATATGGACTTCAACTTTTATTTAGGTTAAACTGCCATGCAAGCACTGTTAGGCACAGTTCAAACCAAGTTAAAGTAGCGTCACGATAAAGCTTAAATTATACTTTTTGATCTATTGGAGCATTTTCTGGCCACTTGCTCAACATGAACCCTTCATAACTTTTGTTCATGAGTGTAAATAGAGTTGTTTGAGTACCAAGGTTTGGTTGACTTCATAGGTTTCCATCCACTTGATAAAGCAATTCATGCAAAGATATGACTTATCATTTCATGTGATTTTTTGATTCCAAACTTCATGAAACTTTTCCATGGATCAATATAGATGGATATTGATGCGAGACACATGAAACAAGTATATTCAGCATTACTCAAGCATACTTTTTAGAAAAGGCAACATGTAAGCAATGGTGCATGGTCCAAGTTTAAGTGGTGGCTCATTTTCATATGTTTGACCTAACATCTCCATCACCACTTAACATGTCAAGGTTGAGCTTAAACCCATTGCTTAACTGGTGACAAACACCTAGGGTGTTATAGCCCTCCCCCTTAAAGGAATCGCGTCCCGAGATTCGGTGCAAAAGACTTTTAAGGGAAGAGAAACATGTCATCCAGTTTCCAACATTAGTGATAGCATTAGGCCACTTAACTTCGGAGTATCAGAGAGGCTAATTTGGTCACGACACTTTCTGATACTTGCTCTTCATCGTAAGTTGTTGTCTAAAGAATTTCTTTCGTTGGCGTCCATAAAGCATTGTTACATTGGAAGGAATCCAAGATAGCACTATCCTACATACTTCATCCTCGATGTACGAAGAGTGATTCAAGCGTAGACCAAATACTTGTAACATTTACTTCCCTAGTGGATATAGCACAGATCTTATGGACTTTGCACTAGATCATAGTTGGTTGACGGATATTCCTTGCAACGGTGCTATATTTGCTCCCAAGGTTTGAAAAGCAGTTCTCTACTAAAGTGGCTTGAGCACAACTTCTCATAAAGGATGTGATCATAGATGGGGTAAACATCCTTTGAGGGCATGAGAAGCTAGTTAACCAATATCCAACTGGTTGTAGCGGTGCAATCACTCAGATGTCAACTGATGGAAAGCTACATAATGTTCCATGTGTGTAGTGCTCTTTCTCTGATAACAACACGATATTATCTGAGTCTATTGAGTGAGTGGTAAACATAATAGCTAACTCAGTCGGCTCAACATTCTCGATGATCATTCCTTAGGGAGCCTTTGGATCCAAGTTGCAACAGTGATCTGGGTTGAATCTGATGCAACCTATTGGGTAAAAACACATATAAGGTACCAAAGTCATGTCAGCATTAGAGAACCATTGACACAGAAGGATGTTAGCGAGGCTTGAAGGACAACATAAGTTGCAAGTAATCACAAAACTAGGGACTAGTTCACTACCAAGTAGGTTAAGTACAATTTGCCTTCGTGGTGCAGTCGCACAACAAGTTGGGTTTACTTGCATCGTAGCAAAACTAGCTTTCTTAAACTATATTTGACATTGAGGCTTCCATTCTTAGGCCAATCAATATCTCAAAAACCATAATCCAAAAATCTATGGTTTGACACCTTTCCAATTACTTTCGAATTGCAAGGGCACAATTTGACTTCTAGAACACCTTGACTGCTCACGCATTGCTGATCTAAGAGGGCAAAAGCAAGGCACATAGGGGTGCAATTAGCCTTCTCAAGGTTAAGGAGGGTTGTCTAACATCAATACACCTACAAGTTGTAATTTCTTGGTATGAATTACAAACACAACCGTCTAATGCAAAGGATGATCACAGTCACAGCGAAATTGCAGATTTTGTACCCTTTTGTTTTCTATTCATATCTCACAAACTACTCCTCCAATATGCACAAATTTTGGTGGGCATGTATATCCATGGGTCTTCTAACTACTCACCAAAATTCAACTCAACCGAACACCGTTTGACCATCCAAACAATTCATCTACCAAAACTGCTCTATTCTATAATTATAGCGCACCGTATTGACAAAGCATCTCTCAAATCCGATGTTTTACTCAACCAATCCTCAAATAAACTTAAGGCATCGACATGTCCTAAGTGAGGAATGAGGTTACCAAAGTTTGAGGCCAATTCAACTTCGTTTGAGTCACTAATCGCCGGCTTGTTGATAACCGGTTTAGTGCCACAAAATCTGAATAGATTGCGTGTTCTTCCTTTTCTTTGCTTCACACATTGAGGTGTGTGTTTTGCACTCTCTAACCTTTCTCATAGTAGCAGCAGCCTTTCCCTAGCTGAGGATGGAGGCTAGAGTTTTTCCTCACATGCTTCTCTGGTAACACTTCAACCATCGTTCTAGACAGTAACTTGACTATGCGCAAGCATTGGACTTGTGGCTATATTTTCGGGACACAAAACATACTCTTCATCGAGGGACTATCCTACAGAGATAAGGAACCATTTCTATATATCCTTCGGCACTTTGTCCAATAGAGTTTGGACACATGTGTTAGGGGCACCTAGGGCACAAAGATGCTGACTGGAACTAGGGACGTGCTTTCGCTAGCTTCTACATAGCCGATACAACGTCTTGTACTATCTGTGTGATTGTCCAAGATGGAATTGACTTGATAGCATAGGTTTTGAAAAACAAGGCAGTAGTTGCATTACTAATGGCTTGCTGTTACATTGCTTATCATTGCTCTGTGAGACATAACCTTCGTAATTAGCAAAAAGTTGTCACCTAGCCGGAGGTTAAGCTTCCAACTAGTAACTAATCAGTTGTCTCTCAATAGTAAAAGTTCTAAACCTTCACTCTTGCCCACCTAGTTGTGATTGATGCATAACAGATAGTCACCATCGAAGTCAGTAGGCAAGGGGTCACACTAGAGATGGTTGATCTCGACTGTGCAATCCGCATGCACCTAATGATCAAGACTTGGATAGCCAGTTCATAATCATAATATGATGTTCAATTCTTATCTAACTAACAACTTATCCAACATTAAGTGTTGTGCGCCTTTCTAATCCAACAATGATGACATAAGTTGTTCACTAGGTGATGGACATCAATACTGGGACAACCAAGTGGAGTCACTTGTCTACCATCTCTTGTAGTCGGTTAATGTTTATGTCGGTGACCAGTTCTTCAAAGGTTATCCTTTTTGTGACTTCAACAGGAAGCTCTACTACTTTTGGTCTGATATAGGGATCTTCAATAAGATATGGAGAGATAACCAAGGAAGAGCTCACATGAAAATAACACGTTGGTACAGTTTGGCAATGGATCATGACTAGAAACCTCGATACCTAGCGCGCACCCAGCAACACAACCATGCATCGGCCGCCCACAAGGAGGCCCTAGGTTCCGTCGTGGCACCATAGATCACTAATCGTGGCACCATTACTGAACATACAACCCACCAGAATTCTCACATGGCACAAATTTGGTTGCATAGGAGCAAGCATAATGAGAAGGAGGGATAGCAAACAAAGGTAGTCACAAGGTTAGGACTCAACAAGGAGGCGATCAGAAGATCAAAACACAGTCGCAAAAGAACATAGCCTAATTGCCGAAGGCAACTAAGCAGGAGACTCTTGCTTAATTTCCATAAATGCCTCATGTCCACCAAAGTGATTACCAGATAAAGATTAACATGAGATTTGGTCTTGTCGAGCAGCAACATGAGATCAAGACTGATAAACATCTAGGGACTTGAACGAGTTGGAGGCAAAATAAACGAGATTCAAGGGTCAGAGCCAATGTACTAACTATGGATTCAATTGATAAAGCAATGACATGATCTATGCGGAAAAGGTTCCAAAGCTAGGGCAGATAGCGATTAGCGTTGCACTAGCTCATCCATAGGAGAGAGAGCAATAAGGTCCAACAAGGATTTTTGAGTAGGGTCCTCCTACATAGGAGTGGGACAACCACGAAACATGCAAGCATTCAAGGGAACTAAGCTTGGGCCTAAGGTCAAGCAAAGGCATAGATAAAGTCTTCGTAGCACAACGTTCAAGGCTAGCAACCCAGTGTACAGGCTCAGGTTCCTAAGAGAGAAATTAATTGTACATGACAACCCTGAGATTACCAAAACTTGGATGCTACTCTAGGATAGCGCTCTTCCACACTCATATGCTTACCGAGGACAAAAGGGTGACAACTACAGCACTACCTAGATAACGAGCATCCACGCCTACATCATAGGTCTTAAGCGAGCATTTCGAAACACTCAATCCAATTAGCTTAAATGGCTATTACGAAGCACAAAGCTCATACATAACAAGCAGTCACCTACAACAACACCACTACACATATCAAGTAAAACATGGTGGTAAGGCACTTTTATCTTTTGTTTCCTTTTTACTGAGTAGGTGGATATCTCTACAAAATAAGTTTTACTTACTTTAGCAATTTAGTTTTCAAAGAGGTGAACTTTTTGTTAACTATTAACTCATCATCTATTTCCTTTGGAAGCCAACATACGAGGCAAAGCTAATCACACACTAACTTCAAGCATAGCTATTCAAGCAGCATGGGACAAGGCAGTTTGGCTAGCTTCACATAGGGAAAATAGTGACATCACATTGATCACAAGTTACTTAGCATTAGAACAAGGTGAGGGAAGCATATTTATGCATAAGCATAATCATGATGCATGCTCGTCCTATTCGTCCTCACGAAATTGCCTAGCCTAAGGTGGCAATCACGTTCTATGTCGGTGGCATAACACGTACTCTCTCGATATATAGCTAGTCGTCAGCTATATTCAATCTATGCATTTGTGGTTAGCGTACTTGTAGGCAAATTCATTGCAGCCCATCCCCACAAGAGATAAATAAGCACACAATGAAAGCAGTAAACTAAGATACTCTCCATATATACATCCCTCGATGTATATACTTTGGTATCCATAGCTACCCGATAAATATACCCACAATTAAGTACCTTCATATATACATGTGTGTAACATGTAAATATTCTAGTAATCAAAGCTAACTATCCCCTAGACCGACTAGTGGGACGGTCATGCTCTCACAACTCATACTTACCTGGGCGTAGAGACAATTGATCCATACAATAGCACGCCGTATGGACGACGAAAGTAAAAACCCCATGTTAGTACTTAGATAGCCACCTAATAGTCCTTAACTGGGCATAAAGGAGGATGTCGCTAGCATAGTTTTGCAAATTAGTTTTGACAAATTTGCTTGTAGCTAAAGTTTTAGTTAAATAGGCTTTTTAAAACCAAAACTTTGTTTTTAAAACAATGTACATGATAGTATTATGCTTAATCTTGCTCTGATACCAGCTGTAACAGAACCATCCAATTTATACAAGATCAAGTACGACTGTCCCTGCTAACACGTTGACACGCACATACTTTCACTCATATAAACCTGGTAGTCCGCCGAGTATCCTGAAAGACCTCGGTAAATCAACATCACAACCAAGATTGCGTGATTAAGCAAATACACATCACATACATAGGGTTGCAGCGGAAATAATATTACAACTGGGTTCACAATTAAAAGTACCAGTTTGGGTTTCAAAATCGATTAGTGAAAACAATATAGCTTTCAAAAGATTACATTAATATATGTTCCAAATACATTGCTAGCATAAGTGACATCATCCGACAAAAGCATATAGATGAGAAGTAACGATAGAATCACCGAGCCACCGGCGGTTAGCCACCATCTTCATAGGCCGAGAACTTCACCTGCAATATGGTGGGATAAACCCTAAGTACGAGAAGGTACTCAGCTAGACTTACCCGTCAAAACTAGAAATAAAAGACACCAAGAGTCATGCAAGGCTTATGAGGTGGGCTAGCTGGACACAGTTGCATAAAAGAGCTTATGAATATAGTGACCAATTTAAACTTTGCATCAAGTTTATCATCATTTACCTATCCACTAGATTTGCACTTGTACTAGAGCACTCACTTATTAGGAGCAAACAATATTAACCATAGCAGGTGTAATCAGGCTATCATCATCATATCATCATTTCCGAACCATTGTGTTATTTAGTGTATCTACTTTGGAGATAAGCCCGTCAAGTTCTCACTAACCGGGAGAGACGGCGACTCGAATCGAATTACAACTAAGCTGAGGGGGTATTCCTAACTCTCACCCTGGCATACTTAGCAAGGGTAGCCGTGGGTCACCTTTGGGACAACTCAGGAACCAAATTCGTGGGTTCGATCAGCGCCAGCACTCTTAGGGATTACCCTTCTGCCAGGACGATCAGGACTTTTAAATCACCTGCCCTTGGACTCACGCCTACGGCTCCCTTTCGAGGCGTACTTTATACTTATCGACTCCTAGCCTGAGGTGAGCTACTCAGCTTCGTGGTCGGTCTCCAGACCCAGCCAACTAAGAGAGAGGCATGCGTTCAACATGAACAGGAAAGGCTCCAAGATTTAGTCCTTAAGCGACACTGACGGAGTCACTACAAACCGACAAGCCTCCGCCCGGTCTTCATTTCAAATTAAGACAAGTTCTTTTCCACAATAGCAAATATAGCCAACCGTGCCATATGTATGTCCCTATATCTCGCAGGTGACAGGAAATCACCTGACTTCTACCACGTTTAAGCAGGGCTAAGCACTACACGAGCCTGAGCTACATAGGATTTAGGGTATCAATATCTAGACAAGGATTGGGTAACCAATGCAGCAAGTGTTTGCATCCAACACCTAAACTTAATGCAACAATATATATATGTAACAATAATACTTTAACTGCATTATGGAAATTAGGAGGCTTAATATGCTCCGGGGCTTGCCTAGGGATCCAACACTAGGTTAGTGTTTGTTAGATGACACTCGCTAAGTGAGCATCTCCCGTCCTAGCACTTGTCCAGTCCTTCCACCTTCGGGATAGGTCCACCATTCGGGTTCGGCTCCAACATCGCATCCTTCACGTGGTGCATCTAGCGTACCTAGATGAGATGCAATATACAAGTGCATAAATATGAAGAATAGTACCATGAGACGCATCACAAGATAGCAAGCAAGACAAGCATAGTTTACACTAACACACTGAAGTACTTTGCGATGCTTAACTTAACATCACACAATCTATCATGCTAAGATGGCAAAGAAGATGACAACACCAAGCATGACACAGGTTTCCCAAGATCTCAGGTGCTCTAACTCAGTCATCATTCAAGGCATAAGTCACACTTAACAATATACAAGCAAACACTATAATTGGAATCTGCCAATTTCTGGACATGCAAACAGCAGCTACAAGATTTAGCTATAACTGGAGTTACACAAATCCAAATGACTTGCAAGCAGACATTTTGGAAAGCTTATGAAATTATCTACATTTCATCTATAACCATCACAGTATGATTCACAAGTTAAGTAGGTCAAAATTATACATTTACCAAAACTGGTCTAAACAAGACAGAGAGCAATCAATTGTATAACCCAACTTTAAATAACTGTAACTCTTAAACTACTTGGCCAAATGACACCAAATTTTAACAGCACCTAGATACATGAATAATCTATGACTTTTGTATAATTAAGTTTCACAAAAAAAAACACATTATCATGAAGAACCTAGCTAAGTTCCCAGATCTGTCCATAAACCACATTTGCAAGAAAATAAATATTAACTTATGTTGCAAACACATAATTAGGCAAAACCAACTTTACCAACAGGTCACACATGACTAAAGAACACCAGAAAACCTAGTGTATATGACCAAATAAATTCTTTTAATGCATTTCTTAATTTATTTTAGATAACAAGGTGACTTAATGAACATATACCAAAAGTATACAATAAATTCTACAAAAATTACAGTGGCTCACATATCCTCTTAGTAGTCTACTGTACAAATTTCACTCCATTTGAATATGTATAGCAACCTCTATGAAAAAGACAAGTTGCTAAAGCAAGAAATCATGTGAGAGCAAGATAAACTAATAACTCACTCATACTTCATCCAATACTCTTGAACTTTTTACCACACATCAAACATCATATGAGTAGCATGCCACAAACATTTCACTTCATTTGGAGCAATACAACTACAGTTATGAAAAAGACAAATATAACTAGAATTGAAAACCTAGATGCACAAATCCATTTTCACAGCTAAAACTTTAATATAAAACCTGAAATATTATAGATCTACTGCATAGAAAATTTCACAAGGATTCCAAAAAGTCCTCATTTGCTATTTTACGAATTTCCTATGATTTATTATGATTTTCCAAACTTTCAGCTGATTTAACACAAATAGGTCCCTAGGAGCACTATTCATATGAGTCTATGCATTGCAGATAGGACCCTCCCTTTCTCCTAATTATTGCGCAAAGTCCTTGACATGGATTTTCAGCAGAGCATGTTCTGGAGCTCGCCGTTTCGGTCGGCAAGGACGGCACCGGTGGCGAGCTGCAAGGCCGCGGCGAGCTGTGGGGCTACGGCAAGCCATGGACCGTGCCTGGCCATAGCTTGACTGGTAGAAGCGGCAGGAGGAGGGTGCGGCTGTGAGCGCTTTGCCAGGAGCCAGCCATGGTGGCGTAGACGTGGTCCAGCACTACAACATCGTGAGGCCGGGTGGCAAACAGCGGCCGGCTGCGGCCCTGCTGTGCCTAGCAGCGGCATGGCTGGTTCGGGTAGAGGAAGCCAAAGCAAGGAAAGCAGCGGCAGCGATGGAGTTCTAGCTCATGTCAGCCACGGCGAGCGAGACACAGAGGAGAGAAAGAGAGGCGAGTGAGTGAGAGATAGAGCAGAGGGCGCCGTTCTCAGCATTCTAGCACAAGAGGGCGTGAGGTGGCGCCTAAGCGGCAAGCACGCTAGACCACGCGGCGCTTGGCTCCTACACACGGTCGGTAGGAAGGCCATGCAGCAAAGATTCAAAATTTCTAATTCTACCCCAAAAACACGACTGAACATCAATCTTAGTACCTACATATCTCCTAATACGTTTAGTTATGACACAATAGGTAGTAATCAAAGTTGTAGAGCTACGCGACATCTACAACTTTTCTTAAAGCGTCAAAGTCCGATTCAGCCAGGTTAGAGAGATACACGGCTACGAAGCGGGGTACACGAAAACTAAAAACTCAGTTTCAGTCCATTAGGGACTTAGCCAAATTTTTGAGCTCCAAAACAGCCATGGATTCCAACTTGAGGGCTTCGTTTGACTTGCTTACAAGCTAATCTAGCTATTGGTCCAAAAATAAAGTTTGTTGTACATAATATGGACTTCAACTTTTATTTAGGTTCCACTACCATGCAAGCACTGTAAGGCACAGTTCAAACCAAGTCAAAGTAGCGTCATGATAAAGCTTAAATTATACTTTTTGATCTATTGGAGCATTTTCTGGCCACTTGCTCAACATGAACCCTTCATAACTTTTGTTCATGAGTGTAAGTAGAGTTGTTTGAGCAAGGTACCAAGGTTTGGTTGACTTCATAGGTTTCCATCCACTTGATAAAGCAATTCATGCAAAGATATGACTTATCATTTCATGTGATTTTTTTATTCCAAACTTCATGAAACTTTTCCATGGATCAATATAGATGGATATTGATGCGAGACACTTGAAACAAGTATATTTAGCATTACTCAAGCATACTTTTTAGAAAAGGCAACATGTAAGCAATGGTGCATGGTCCAAGTTTAAGTGGTGGCTCATTTTCATATGTTTGACCTAACATCTCCATCACCACTTAACATGTCAAGGTTGAGCTTAAACCCATTGCTTAACTGGTGACAAACACCTAGGGTGTTACAAGAGGCACCATGCTCATCTTTGGTGGCCCTCAAGCCTACCAAGATCGAAGGCTATAGAAACTAACTCATAGATGGATCTATGCGATCGCACCAGCCACCCCGCTATACCTACGCTTGTTAGAACGACCAGTTACTTATGATCAAACCAATCATCCGGACCAGGTGGTTGAGGCAGGCTGATTCTCTCTGGTAGTAATTGTGGTCACCGAGAACATGAGGGTGATGAAGATCCTCATGGACGGAGGCAGTGGCACCAACATCCTTTACAAGGATGCCTTCAACAAGCTCAACTTGGACATAGGGAAGCTAGATGCATCATAGTCCCGCTTCCATGGCATTGTACCCAAGCAGTTTGTTATGCCCCTAGGTACAATAGATCTATCTATGACATTCGGCGATGTAGTACATTACCGAAAGGAGGCACTCTTTTTCAAAATTGTCAACTTCTAGGGACCTTATAGCGCCATATATGGGAGGCCATGTTACGCCAAGTTCATGGCCATCCCAAACTATGCCTACCTTAACCTGAAGATACCAGGACCGTGCGGTGTAATCACGGTGTCAAGAAACTTCGAGAGAGCCTACCAATGCGAGAGGGATGCCATCGAGTATGCGGAGGCCAACAACTTGGACTTGGTGGCTTTGATCTTCCCCTGCTCGAGGCCAGGGAAGAAGCTCTTGTCAATGACTCTGGGACAATAGCCTACTGCCACCATTGACCCGTCATCCTTGACTCCACCGCTGGCTCTAACCCCTGCGGCCCTCATCATTGGATCTTGAGAAGACAGCCATCGACCCACTGGTTACATCGGCCCCTTTATTTTTTTCTAAATTTTGGTTATCATTTACATCTTGCAAAGAACATTTATTTGTTACATAAATAAATTGTGATCTCTTGAGTACCTTACGAAGAACCTCTCTGAGTTGCTCAGGGGCTAACATTTGCTGTTGTTGTGTTCCTATCTAGCACGTTCACATGTTATACTAATTTATCAATGTGCTCGGGAGCTACAATGATAACTATATGTGTCGCCCACTCATACTTTTTCTCGATCAACCAATGTCTCACAGGCCTTGAAATGGTATAAGTGACTTAACAAGACCTTGCGTAGGCTCGATCAAAATATTCCATTTTGGCCGAATAATCCCCAGGTAGTTGGTCCAAAGATTAAACCAGTGTAAAAACTAAAGACATTGAAAGATAGAGCATACAAAGTCCGGTGTGGCACATTACAAGACAGCCTCAAGCACCGCCCTAATCCTCTAATGAATCAGGCATATTGCCCTACACTATCACAGCGAGATCAACATCATGAATGATGGCCTTGGAAGGTTCTATGGCCTATTGCTAAATCTAACTATACAACAAGGGATCCGTGTCAATGGGTTTCCCTCTAATGGAGCTAATGTTTAGGTTAGTGTAGATTGTCCTAACGGTCACCAATGCCATGTGTGCTCTGATGGACAAACCATACTAGGCAATCTCCTCTAGGCAGCTTGGGATCCTCCTTAGCTAGGAAGCCACCTCTAACAAAGAGGCAGGCCCTCTCGGCTAAGCATAGGCCACCTAGCAGGAAGAGCGCCCAACCACAACTATGTTCCCGAGCCCATCCTCAAGGGATGACACCCGCAACATGTAGTTTGCCTCCATGGTCAAAAGGGTCCTTGCATGCAGCCATTCAGCTCCAGCCACCATAGCCTCTAGGTTCACATACTCAGACTTACACTTAGCAAGCTCATCCTTAAGGCATCTTGCCTTAGCCAACTTCCAATGTGATCAAAGTGTATCAGTCCAAAAATTTACATACAATCGTAACATGATTCATTGCCAAAAACAAGACATACCTTGGATCTACTTTTGGAGCTTCTCTGTCTCTTCCTGAGCAATCTCCCACTTCTACCTCTCCCTTCAATATGCGGAAGCCTAAGGCATGAATGCGGCCTTCTCTCCGGATAGCACGATGATAGCCTCAGCGACAGCTGAAAAGGCAATAAAGGTTTTATAAGCCTCACCAAACATTAAGGATGAAGGTCTTGGTAGAAACCCTACCTTGGGTCTCATCCTAATGGCACTTCAGGGTCACCTCCTCTCTCTAGCCTAGCTATCCGCACCTTTGCTTCATGGCTCAACTGAGAGAACCTCTCTCGGATGAACATGGACTTGGCCGAAGAATTCTTCTGAAGATACTATAAGAATAGGATGGCATAAGTCTTAGTTTCAATTAGAATGAATCAACCAAAGACTCGGGGGCTAGACCCATTGGGTCCACTGCATGGCCCCTGAGTGCAAACCAAGGGCACCTGATGCTCGGGGGGCTAGGACAACCGATGTGAATCATACCTCTAAGGTAGCACTAAGGGAATCCCTAGCCTGAGATGCTCTTGGTCTTCATGGCGTCGGCCAGGGCTCGTAGTATAGTAGACAAACTATCTGCATGTTATGCCATCCCATCTAGCTCTCTGAAGTCCGAGACGAGATGACACCGCTCCTCTACATTGTCAAACAAGCTCTCACCTTCAGTGTCGAAAGCTTGTAGTGACGGACTTCCCCTTGCCTGTTTGGTTTGAAACATGAGAGGGACCTAGGCGAACGTCAATCCACATATGAAGGAGAGTTAACTCCTAGTAGCACCCTCTTGAGGCTATCCTCTAGAATAACTTTCAAGGATGACCCCGATGGGTCAAGCCTGCGAACTAGCTAAATGATAGGCTCTTTCCCTTGAGGACCCACATTGGGAACCCAAGTAGGTTCATCCTGCATAGGCCCCTGCCTAGATCACTAGAGAAGCATCTTCTCGAGCATCTTCCAAAGGTGGTGTGCCTATGTTGAAACCAAGTCATGAAGTCATTAAGGGTATCAGCGACCCAAATCTTCTCTAAAATACTCAAATCCTCACTCTCGTTTGGGCAAACTCCTAGAGCTATGATCTTGTTAGCACTGTCTAGTGTGATTGCTTTAGGCAATGTCTTGGTTGATAAGGTCTTTGACCAGGAACTGTGCCTAAAAAGCAAGCATCAGGAACCCATCACCCGATAAAATCATGAGATAGAGGGATTGAACTTACAATTTCTCATCACTAGGAACATCCAAGCAGCCCTAGCTTCTTTAACCGCCTACACAAGGTCCTAGAACCTTGCTCAAAGGGGACATACTCCACCTTCGGGCCAAAGTCACCAATGACTAAGACCAGCCCTAGCCGACGGTTTATCATCGGTGGGCCTAGGCGACCCTAGAGCCCTCGGCACTGTGAACAACTCATGGTAAGCCAAATTTTCATACACCAAGGCTATGGCTAGCCAAGGATAACCGATGTACCTAGCACTACCGATGCATGCACTCAACATTGCCTCTTCTTCCTCTTGGGGGCTTCACCCCCTCATTGGTGCTTATAGACTCTGCTGCAGCCCTGCTGCTCCTTGTCTACACGCCCAAACCCGACAGGCTACGACTAGCACAGCTCGAGCAGGGAGTAGGGACAATGGCACTCAACTCCTCTCAAAGTGCAGGACATCTCACCATTACTAGCGGATGCCTCCACACTATCAGTCCTCTGCTCCAAGATCTTGTGCAAAGGGGCCTTGGAGAGGTATTTTCGATGATCCTACAAAATGGAGCAATTTATATGAGGAAATCAGAATGGGTCATCAATTCACCACTGAACAATTGACACCTTATCGAGTTCTCATTCGTCTCTTGGCTTCGAAGCTCAGGGGCTCCACCCGATGGTCTTTGCCCGTGAGCTAGGATTTTGGACCCACTACCTTGTTGGTAACAACCAGCACTAGAATCATAGTCATCGGCTTGATGGGCTCTCCTAATGGACTTATGGCATCGGGAGAGTCGCACATAAGGGATGCACTTTCCTTCAGGGGCTGGATCCATCTCCAAAAGAAGGCCGCCAGGCAAGCCTGACTGATAACCCTTCTCCTCCGGTGGTAATCCTACAGGTCACTCTCGAGTTTATCCACTTCTTCCTGCTCGGACTCAAGAACTTCCTCCTTCTCTACTGCTGGCAGAGGGGGTGGAAGCTTATGGGAAAAGGCTAGGTCCGAGCAATCATTAACATAAAACCACTTCTTCGCCTAGTTTGGGATGTTGGAAGGGAGATCGATGTGAAAGAATAGAGATTTATTGACCGCCTTGATCCTAAGGCTGCTAGCGACATTCTAGTCAGATTGAGGAAGAACATCGAAGCAATGACAAAACAATGCCTAGTGGGGTTCGATCCCCGCAAAGTCATCACAATAGGAAATGAACATCACCAGAAGCATGATCCCATTTGGGGTTAGGTGGTGTACCTATGTGTTGTGGTATCGGAGGAGATCCTGGATGAACCAGTGGATAGGCACCCTGAATTTGCTGCGAAAGAAGTCAACAAAGACTACAATCTTGTTAGAATCAGGGGCTGGCACATCCTGGCCAAGGGCACACTAGTAACCCAAAAGCTCCCTTGGTGCTAGGAATCCCCAAACACAAGATTCTTGATGTCCTCCTACATCTCCATTAACACCTCCCACAGAAAACTAGGGATGGGACTATGTCCCCCTTTGCCCTTTGATTTCATATCTTCTTCACCTACTGAACTAATGGTTTTGGTTTTCTTAGCCATGATCTTTCTTGGTGCCATGACTGTGACTACCGGCAGCAGGATCTAGATGTGATGACGTCTGCTAGGTCAAGGTAAGCAGATGAGTAAGCACTACTACTTTTGTCGACGGCGACAATGGGGTGGACCATCTCCACCCTTGGCTAACCTATAAGGGTGACTAATATAAGTCAAAAACCCTTATGGACCCTAGGCTTGACGCCCAAAATTGCTGGTGAAACCGGTGGACCAACATTGGGGCCCTACCAAAGCCCGACGTAGCCCACCAAAATGGTAGGTGTAGTCGGTGATTCTAGGATGGAATCATGAAAGCCGAACCCTATCATTTCTAGAGTGAGGGGGATGTTCGGCGGGGTCGCTAGCCGATCCTAAAACCTCTAGACTCGAGGCAATGTAAATCCTTCAAATGTTTGGACGGGCTCCAAGTACCTTATTTCAGTGGACCTGTGCCCTTATGAGGAAACCAAAAATCTTGTCAGCCCATGTCTACAACCAAAGTATGAGCTCCTAAAATCTAGAAAAATAGTTTATGACATGCCCTAGCTGGTTAGGCTTTGTCCTTCCACTTTTGGATAGCAGACGTTCACCTGTTCTACCCATTATTAACTTGATAGAATAACATACACCACCACCCTAGAGGTTTACATGTGTTCACTATTTGACCAAGTAATCCTTGAGCTCTCGAGATTGCTGGCTTCCAGAGCCATGAATGACAGCACTTGGTCGGAGTAAAATTTCAAATCGAGTCACCTTGCATAACCCGTAGTTACACTAACTACCCATTAGGTTAGGAAGGGGGGCCATAAAATGCAAGGTCGGATTCGACTAAACAAAAATCTTCAAACCACCCGATCTGATCGGGACATAGGTAGTAGTGTTCAAAATCAACAAAAGTCATTCTTTTTTTATTAAACTCTGCTACATTTTACATCACCTAGTTTTACAATGACCAAAATCTATCCGAAATTGCTACAGTTATGATAAGCCTTCTAAGTATAGGTTCGACTTTGCCACTTGAGCGATGGACATCTCATGAAGCATAGAAGTCCACCACGCCTTTGACCTTCATGAGTATGAACGATGCTTGGAAGGCGCTTTTGGGAGTTCCAACTCATGGAGCTTCCTCTAACATCCAAGAGGAGGAGCCCCATGAGGAGGATGGCTCATGCCATCTTCTGTGATGTCAGGGAGAAGCAAACGGTGTCGACTTGTTGGCATCAAGCCTTCGAATCGATACACAAGAGCACCTAGGTCAAGATCTATAGGGAAAAGGGTTTCCCAGCAACAACAAGTTACCTTTTTTCCTATAGGATTCCCTACAGATACTCTAACCTGGGGAGCTCCCAAGTGTCAACCACCAGTGAGCCCAGCCACCTGCATCCTCGGTGGCCTGGGCTGCCAATGGTATTGTTCCTCCCCATCTTCGTGGAACTTCCTCTAACACCCAAGGATAATAGCCACCACTAAGCCGCTGTGGAACCCGATCTTGAAAGCCTTCTCCCAGCATCGGTGCAACCACTAGAAATTGCCATGAACCATGGCGCACAACCAGAATCTCCACTCTCACACTCTATCTAAGGCTAAGGGATTTGGGCAAGAAAGGAGGGGTGAGATTCACTAGCCTCCCTACCCCTCCTTAAATAAGCACCCTGAATATGGTGGTAGGGGAGTGGGTGGTTGGCATTAAAAACGCACTCTGTCATTGAGAGGGTTCCACAAAGTTAAAGCATGGGAAACATAATGGATCGAGTTCCCAGGCACCACTATCCTTATCTTATATAGGATTCAATAACGCGCATGTGATGCATTCAAATGGGTGGGAGACTTTGACCCAAAGTAATCCCAAAACTCGGGAAGGCATTACTGCCAGTCAGTGCAACACGCACAGTCGTCCCAATATGCGGGGCCTTCTTATTGTATTCAAGTGTCTCTATACCTAAGAAGTGTTCATCGGGACCTATGGTACCCAAACATTATAGGGACTTACAACACCCGAAGGATGGCATAGCTCTACGAGCCCATCATTAAATTATGCGAGCGCTATTGTCAGAGATATGGGCCTAGGGTACCCTCACGGACCATATATCTAGCCCATCAATGTAGCATGACCAAGGAGGAAACCTATGAGGACTAGGCACAACTACCTACATGGAGATCACGATGTATCAAAGATATCCAATGCCATCATAGCTATGGTAGGATAGAATTGATTTGTTGTAATAGACTCAGAATCCAATATGTAGCACCAATCACCCTCATTGTAACCCTACCCCTCTGCCTATATAAAGGCGGGTAAGGACTTCATGATCGTTAGATCCAATCTTCCACCTATTCCATCTACCTCGTAGCTAGCAGCAACACCCCTTGTAATTGAACGTACGAATACAAGGGCAGCCGCACCACTAGAGTAGGGTTTAGTGTGCACCATGCCCTAAACCAATATATATCTCTATGTCTTGTGTGCTACCATTTGATTCCATCTACGCGATCATGTTGCTTTATATTGTCAGAGCAGAACAATCCAACAGGGTGGTAATTTGGACTTATGTATCATAATAAATGGTCCTTAACTGCTCAACAAGCTATGTCACTTGAGATCCCACACTCATAGTGACCTACCCCTCACATGAGCAAAGTTATCAAAGTGGTATCCAAGTTTATAACCTTAAGTGAAGTGAATCCAATCTAGATTAGGAAAGTAAATCAAGTTGTATCCTTGTTGGTTTTAGTGATTAATTATCCCTATGTAGCATCCTACACACACTAGAATGAGTTCCCTTCTCATTCTAGACTTCTACCATTGCTAAGCAACTAAGCAATAAGCAATTAAGCGTTCCCATCCCCATTGATTAGATGAGAGGCTTCTAATAGATTAATGAGTAATTCTAACTTAGTGAGCATCATTAAGTTGATCAATCAAATCTACATGAGGTGCATGACTCATAGTGGAGAATAATAAGTATCCAAAATAGAGCTTATACTAGTGGGGTGCATAACGGATTTGTTGCCATTTAGACATCTAGAAGCCGACGAAGATGACTTATACAATTACACGATCCTTACTCGAGACGTTCCTGAAAGAATAGGAGAGAGGAAACTGAGGAGATACATCGATGATCAAGATAACGAGAAAGGATATGGGTGCATAGGTCAACACTAAGAGCTTGGGAAGGGACATCTCATTGTGGCTCTATTGTTGCACTATTTGGTAGAGGATATAAACTAGTATTGTTAACCTTTTGGGTAAGCTTGGTAAACAATCTCAATCTCTGTGTACTATTGGACACTCTATCCTAGTCGACAGACACTCCACTATGCTGGGTGCCAAGGTGGGTTGTCTCTGGGTTGGTTCTCTTCAGGTTGGTGGATACTCTATGGAGATCATGGATACTCCGATAGCTTCAGGACTTAGTCATTTTCAGGGTTTGCTATTAACATTAGATGGTCTAATAGACTAACAAACGTTTTGGTAGGAATTGGGTTCTCTCAGGTTGCTGGGTTACTATCCTCTATAATTCATCGGATGCTCTATCATGAGTGATGGACGCTCCAGTATAGGATGGGTGTTCTCGGTTCATTGGCTATAAGTCTTTATAATTAAATGGACTCTCCGTGGGATATCATGGACACTCTAGTGATCCAGGCTGACTAGAGGTATGGCTTCTTGAGGGTTTGATGAACTGTAGGCATGGAAATGCATCGACACATGGCAAGCTAGAAGGATCTGCTTGATGGAGCTGGAGATCCGCTTGGCTTCAACGTAGGGATAACTGATCCTGCATATTCCTCCCGAGGCGTGCTAGTCAATTTGACCCTACAATTAACAAGGAGAGAAAGTTTATCAGTAATTTAAGGTGGAACATGCCGGTCTATGCCTAGACAGTTCCAAGTGTGCTGCTTCAGGAGTAGCTAGACATGAAAAGCGACTAAATAGCTGATATGCACAAAAATCGGCTGTTATGGACTGTAAAGCTCATGGGTAGCATTTTGACTTTATGTTAATAGGTACAGTACACATAGATGTAAATGAGATCATCAGCTAGACAAATGTTACCAGTATAAAGCATTGAGCCAATGAATCTAATGATAAAGGATATAGCATGCGAACAAATCGACTATCTGATACGAATGGACCTACAAACGTCCTAAATCTAAGCTGTTACCACCAACAGTGAGGTTTGACCGGATCGATGGCAGCTATGATGATAGTAACAAACTAAAACTGAGGAATTTGGAAAAACATCCATACTTCGATAGGCTTTCCGAAAGACATTCTATATGTGAAGGCTCTAATGAATCGGCTAAAATAGCCGATTCAGGTGAAAAGAACTACGGTGTGTGAACAATTGACTATTTCACATGGACAAACCTATAGACTCATTAGACCTAACCTGTTATCTCTAATAGTGGGGTTTGACTAGATCGATGTAGCCATGATAAAGACAACAAATCAAACCTTTAAAGTAAATAGATCTATTCACATTTAACAAAATCATGTAAACATGTTGTAGGCATTAACACATAGGCGATCGGCTATTTAGCCGATGCAAGCATAGAAAATAGTCAAGGTCATGTCTAATCAAGAACAGATCTACTAACTAGCATCCTCCAATCTATAGTGCCATCAGTGTGGATTGACTGGATCGTTACAACCATAATAGTGAATCATAGACTAGATTTAACTAAACAACAAACCTCTCCAAGATCATACGTGCCTTAACTACGTACTATGCGCAACCAAGATCAAAATAGAATAGCCGATAAGACATAACCCATCATTCATTGTAAGAAGTATCATATTGTGACAAAGCAAATGACAGACCCAAAGGATGTGAGGCCGATCTAAATCGATCTCGACCGGGCAGGTTGATGTTGCTCCAAACTAATGACGATAAGAACATCAACAAGATCGGTAACTTAATGAATCTACCAAAGATTGCCACTCTTAGGTAGAGCCAATAATTTGACCTTAATCTAGTTCGAGCAGTGGAGGTCGACCGGATTGATTCAGCCATACTTGAACTAGATAAGAGTCGATAACAAGCTTATACTAAGGTTCATAGTGGAGGTCGACTAGATCTATGCAGTCATACAAACCAAAGTATAAACCACGATGGTACTTACAGACAAACCAGAGGTTGGCCAAACTGATGCAGCCCTGCTTGCTGAAGAACTCATCAAGATCTACTCTACTCCTATTTCTAACAGGTGGCCATAGCCGAAAAAGAAAATAACTTGTGTTTGGTTGATTGGATGTCTTTTTACAATAGCCGGGGTTCAATATTTATACCCGGAGCCTAAACATGA
Organism: Miscanthus floridulus; assembly: GCF_019320115.1. Taxonomy (NCBI): domain Eukaryota; kingdom Viridiplantae; phylum Streptophyta; class Magnoliopsida; order Poales; family Poaceae; genus Miscanthus; species Miscanthus floridulus. Next base: position 47,204,757 of record NC_089594.1, on the reverse strand, counting down.
ATCCTACTCGAGCACGACTCATTTACAATCTTTGGTATAAAAGAAAATATTCCTATCATAAGATAACTTGAACCCTAATATTTCCCTTTTTTGTAGAGTCCAATATGTATTTCCCAATGCTAACTGTAGCTCATTATCGTTATCTGCTGACGTCATTCAAAGTGAGCCAATTCCAGTGTTGCATCTGAATTAGCTGATATCGATCCTTATGCAATCGATTCCTTGATCGACACAATTTTAAAAGCTTTGAGTTCCCACATTCTTCTTCCCAAATTTTGGTGTAAACATGGACACTTTGCCAATTGGGCGAATGAACCTATGCTCTTGGGTGATCCTAGGTTCAAGCTTAGATTTGTGGAGTTGTGCATTTTGCATGTGCCAAACATTCCTAGGGTAGCTTAGGTGGCTTACTAGGCTCAAGATAGCTAGGTTTTGAGCTAGTTGTACTAAGTGTGGCTAAGACTTAGGAATTAAACCAAAACTCATGAGAAAGAAATAAACCTTGAGATTGATCTAGAGATCCTTGGCTTTGAGATCGAGAGCTTCTGTAACCAAGAGATTAAAGATCCAACCCTTCTTCCATTCAAGCTCCTTCTTTTCCTAACATGCAAGTCTTCCACCTAGCATCCTCTCCTTGCAAATATCTAAACAAATACCTTCAAGTGGATGTTGACATTTCTTACTATCACCACTGGGATTGGTGTTTCCTAGCAATGGCACCAGAAATGTTGTGACAATATTTTTGAATGAATGTAGAAGGAACCTTCAAGTGCATGGATATATCATTGTAGCATTTCACCCGAAAGTATTCGGGTATCGTTCATTTATATTTTCCTAAAGAAAGTCATGGTGTAAAAGTCTCTAGTAGGAACATGGTCAAAATAACATCACTATATAATAGACCAAACTTCATAATAGGGGTAAGCCAGGATAAATATTGGATAGTGTGACACACACACTCAAGCCAATCTCAAGGATAAAGATAAAAGAAAGAACAAAGAATAAAAGAATAAACCTAAACTGAGCAGATTTAACTAATATATCTATGCTAAGATGAGCAGATGATCATACAAATACATGAGTTTCTAAGGTTAGAGATTCTAAGTAAACATAGCTTTGGTCATTATATACTTACTTCGGGCACTGGAGTGCACCTGGTCTGCTAGGTGATACCGGCCATTAGCACTATGCCGAACCTAAATGTGGTGGATTATGAGGGATGGACAGGCTATCACCACCTACTGCCTAACCCTCAACTATGGGGAGTGAGGCAAACGAAGGTAACTTCTAGCTCAGACACCTTGCCTATGCTATCAGCTACTACTCTAGCGTCGGCTAGGAGCATCCGTCTTTATCAGGAGTCCTCTACTAGAGCATCCACCATGAGGATGGACGATGAACCCGCAAGAATATAATGACCAAAACTAATCTTAAAGTAGAACTCACTACCTCAATGTAGGTCTTGGTCTAAACTACTATGTTATATGAAAGATTAAGCACAAAGTTTCATATGCTAAATGAATAACATAAGAACTTTGCTCTAATTTCATAACATAGCTATATTCACAAAATGACAACAAGAACATAAGGGAACAATTCATATTATTCATACCAAGTTTGCCCCTAGAGGTTCAAGCTCTCTAATGAAGCTTGCCTTGCTCAAACACTACTAAAAAGGGTAAAAGAGTACAAGTATGGATAGAGAGAGAGCTCAAGTGTGGTGTGTGTGGTGGGAGAGCCCTCCCCATCTATTTATAGCCTTGGTATGGTCGGTTTGGAGTATATTTCCATGCAGCCCACATGGAACCATCATTTGGGATCCACTAGGAGGTGCCACATGGAAGGAGGAGGGCGATGCACATGGGGCCCAGGAAGCGCCTCCCCACAACCGCCTTCATGTGGTCGGTTCCTGAGTGGGCCTGGCTCAATTTTTCTCGGTGGTTGGGCTAGATTTGTAAGGTGCATGGGCTTTCTCATTATTCTTTTTCTTGAATTCTGTTTTATGCCTTCTTTGGTTGCACACTTTGATCTCATTTTCAACGTATTCTAGATACATGTCATGCAAAATACTAATTCTCCAATACATGTGGAAACATGTCAATATAAATAACATATGCATGTAAGTCATGCTACTTCACCTCTTTTTGTATCTTAATTGGTGGTCAGATTTGGTTAATAAGGACCACCAATAGTGGATCCATGAGATGATAGCCATGGAAGTGGATAAGGGTCACTTGAGCTTACTCTAAATATGATTGAACCACCCCAGCAAGAGATCTCCAAGCTTCCACCAAAATCCACAAAATAGACTATTAGGGAAAATCCACAAAATAAGTGCTAATCTCTTGAGCTCACCATGATTGGGTTGAAGGTGTTGATGAGAACCATAGGGGGATGCTGATGCTTCTCTTCTTCTCCTTCCTTTTCTCCTCCATTCCCATCTCCACTCCTTTCTCTCACTAGTTCTAGGGTTCTTCCTTGCTCATGGGAGAGGGTTACAAATGAATGGATGAGGGAGAGAGTGGGTGAGAGGGTGTGTTTCCAGCTGAAGGCATATGCCAACCTATGCTGACATGTGGGTCCACTTCCACAATTGGAAAATAGCCCAATTCCACTTAATTCTGCTCTGATTCAACTTCTATCGGATGGTCCAGTAACCTGGCAAACAGTTCAGTGGTCTCTGCCTTTGCTGAATTGACTAAGTCATTGGGTGGTTGGTTATTGGTGACCAATGCATTGCTCTTGAGTAGCTTATTGGGACTGAGTTGGTGTTGATAATGTCAATAGAATGAACTCTAATCCATGTAGAGTTTTTCTTTCACTCTAGGTGCGAGCCTAACGATGACTGCTCGAGGGTTCGCATAGGGTGCTTCAATGTCTTGCCTCATGTAATTCATTAGGAATCTTCAAAGTGACTCAGTAGGTGGCTTTCTGTGATAGTCAAAATGACTGCCAAGGTGTAATGAATTCGGGTCATTACATTTGGGTAGGGAAAGATATGACGGCATACTTATTCTACATATTTTGTTAAGTCAAAGGTCGGATCCAAGGAGAAAAGATGTCATACCCTTAGATCAAAAAGTGCAAGTGTGTGGATAATGATAAACTTATACTATACTCCTTAACATGAATGATCTCTCTCTAGTTTTTATTCTAAGAAAATGGCTACTGCTTTTTCTTTTTTTCAATACATGAGCCTTCATGTGCTCATCATCATTTTTTCAAAACTTTGGGACCTTCATGTGTCCTAATTTTTTTCTTTTGTATTTGGACCTTCATGTGTCCATTTTTTTCAAAATTTTGTATAGCCCATGTCTCTTAAACCACATATTGAGAGAGATCACTATTTTGTAGAACATGGAGTATTTACCTAACAAACATTTTTTGTCTACTCCCAGTGTTGGGGCAGAGTTTTGGGTGGATGGAAGCATGTTTTAGCGTATTCCTAGTGTAGGAATAGCTTAATATATGTGGCATGTATATGATCTTGATCTTAGGGGCATGGCATGATAACTTTCTCAACAAGGGTCAACAAGACTTGATAAAACTCAATGCAGGAATGAGTAGCATAATTTTGGATTTTTTAAGTTCTAAACACTATATATGGCTTTGGTAGGAATTTGCATATCATTGAGGAGCATGCTATTTGAATTTTGATTTATAAAATAAATCCCAAGTTCTTCACATGAGAGAGCAAGGTTCATTTTCGTCCTACTATCACATATTCCAATTACTCAGATAACATGGGATCCCTATCATAGTTTGTTCACAAGGTATAGGAATATTAACGAGGAATAAAGAGTATGCAAATTTAGTCAAAGTATAGCATGGAGATTGAGCATCATTTGTTTTGAATTTTTAATTTGTTTAGTTTTAATCTTTATCCAAATGTAGGGAGAGAGGATGCACAAACCGAGTTTGGAATTGTTGAACTATTATGCATCATTTGTGGGGGAGTTTTGAAAGCTTGTGTGGATCATCTCCCCCACACTTATTCTTGTACCTGTTTATTCAACTAAAAGAAGCAAAATGAAAACAAACAAGGGCTCTTCCAGTTGGAATACTGGAGAGCCTAAATTTTATTGTATTATTATTATTATTATAAAATATGTATATATTTTTTATTACTATTATTTTAGTATTATTATCTATTAGTCTATTATATTTATTATATATATTTTTTTATTATTGTTCACCAGACTTTGTATACTCAAGCAAGGTTAATGTAAAGATGCAGTGTAATTCTAGCCTTGACTTATCTCCATATTTAGATTACTTCCATTATTTATGAAAATAAATACTCAAAGTTCCCTAATCAAATTTCAACACCACGTCAAATTTCGATTAAAGAAGGTCTTTTTAAACTAAGCACCATGCTTAATTTTAAAAGACCTATGGATGTACCAGCTAGATGCATCCAAACTGAGTTTGTATGATCTCATGAAGACAAGTATGAGAAAAAGAGTTTGGTGAATTTTTATTTACCTTTACATAACTAAGTGTATTTTTCGGCAGCATACGTGGATGAAGCTTTAAGGCTGCTGTAGCGGTGGCATGGTTGCATTTGGTCCAACTCAGGTGAGCAGCAAGGCTAGGCCATACACACAAATAGTGTGTATAGGCCATAGGCCTTGGTGGTCGTAGCAAAGGTATAGAAGAGGAGCACCTGTCTTGCGGCTCCGTCCCTTTCTCTTTTTTTCTATATATTTTCTCTCTCTTTTCTTTTCAACATATTTTCTCTCTCTATTTTTTATCATCATTTTATTATTATTATTTTTTTATAGCAAGGTAGAGCTGTCATCATTTTTTTTCTTTTTTAACCTAAGATGACCTTTGGTGTGAATGGAACTTTGTGGTGAAATTTTCACCACACTCCCCCACACTTGGACTTTTGTGTAAAAGTCGAGTGTGCAATGTCGGGGGTCTCCCTTTTGAGTGTGTTCCATCACCAAAGAACATCGACATGTATGGTTGATGCAGCTCCCATGTTCTTTAGCATCATATGCACCTTGTTCCTCTTGATCTCAACCTAAAAGGGTTAGCAACCAAGAATACCCAAAGTGCATACTAACTGAATAACATGTTCTTGATTTTATTAAAGAAGAAATTGTTTTTTATGATATTCTTTTTTTTATGACTAAATTAATATAAATATATTTTTTCTCATGATAACCCAGGGTATCTCCTAGCAGTGCTTTATTTATGGTCACAAGCTCGACCTTGGGAACTTCATCTTGCAGCTATCAATGGTTGTGTAGTTCCCAGCTTCACCACCAAGAATTGAGCATTAACATTCAAGCTGCAAGGTTAGTGCCATAGTGCCACTACGAGATTTGTAATATTTGTGATAAATGAATGCATCCACAGCCATCCTCTTAAAGAGTTTTGAAATGAGGATTTAGAGATTGTTGGAATCCTCATAGTAGCATGTGCCACTAAGCAAGGCATCCATGGCATAGGAGTTTTTGATCTCAAGAGATAAATCATGTAGGATTAACGTTGTATCTCGACCACTATCAAGAACAACATTTTGGCAGCCAGAGGGACATTGCTTAAGTTCAAGCGAGGGTGATGAAGGGAGTTATGTTTCACAAGGAAACCTATGTGAAATGAACGGTGATATATACTTCACCTCCTCAAACGGGTCCTAATTTGGAATATGCTCTGCCACTGGCATGTCTAGGTGAGTGGCGCAAGCAGTTTTCCCAAACTTTTCACTAAGGCTTCTATGGGGATATTTTTCTTGAAAAAGTTTGTCCAATAGGTAGCCTAGTATAGGGGTTTAAACTAATGAATTCAACGAGTTTTTGTGATTTCATGACTACAGCAGGATTTAATCTGAAAACCATCAAGGTGGACCTATTCGTCAAAGTAAATCACTCTTATCCATGATGAAACTGACTTAGGAAGACTCTAGAAGCATCTAGAAGGGAAACCACTAAAGATTGAGCCAAGCGGCTAATAGGGGGGCTGGCCGGCCGGCCTATGGGCCCCACCTATCAGGCCCTCCTTTGTATGTTAGTTTCCCACCGCCTTAAAGATCAAATCAACATCGTTGTTTCAAGCCAGTTTGATCCGAGGGTCTAGAAACCCTAATTGATATCATCCCATAGAGAGCCATCTCTCATTCAGATCAAGATACACCACAAGAGAGAAATCTCCACAAAGCTTTCAAGATGTAGAAGTAGAATAGCTCTAGTTGAGAGTTAGGGAAAGTTGAACCATGCTTAGGTCCTGGAGAAATCTTCGAAGGTCGGGTATATCTTTGTATCTTACCTTTGTAAGACTTATGCTTTAATATAGTTATCTTCTCTATTTACTTTTATGTCTTTCATGTGTATGGTTAATATAGTTATCATATCTTAGCATGGGATCTTCGCTCGCATCGAGTGCTTTAGTTATCATATGTGACTAGAGTAGTAATCCATAGTGTAGACATGGTGTCTAGACTATAGGTTACCTGAGATTGCGCTCAATCCTACATTTGGTTGTGGTAGCCCTAGGGGTGACAGCTCTGTCAAGCCATTGTAATCCACCATGTTAGGATTGGTGTTCGTAGAGCTTTAGGTAGCCTTCACCCAACTATGCTTTCTCACCCCCCTCGAGAGTTGGAAAGGTACTATTGCTCCAAAGTATTATTGTGTGTGATCGCTATATCTATTCATGAATTAGTTATACCCTATAGAACCAAAGTAATAGAGAAGTATTTAGGAACTTTGAACTCACCCATTGTCCTCTCAATTTAGCAAGACTGCTATTGACATTTCTTAGCATCACTCTTAACTAAGTTGTCATCCCTAGCATGATGCCAAAAATACATTGTTGGTAATTATGAGAACACTTGTAAACTATATATATAAGGTATCCACAAGCGCATAGATAATATACCATTGTAGCATTTCACCCGGGAGTATACCGAGTATCATTATTTATATTTTATCCATAGGGAGGAGATATGGGGCTGTGTTGGCATAGAGATATTGACAAATATGTATACTTATGATAAAACCACTCTCATGCTATGGTAGGGGTAAGTCAAGTGATAAGTAAATGATAAGTGTAAGGTAATAATGGTGTTCTAGAGATAGAAATAGATACACATAAAATGTAGTAAGACTAAGCAACAGATTTGTTAAGAGCAAAAGATTCCTAAGTCATTAGTTATCTACTTAGTCTTTTGTACACCCAAGTATATACACTCTCATCTATAGTATGACTAACTTTTGATCTATGCATAAGGAACATTACTAAGGAAGATTAAGAACAGAGCTTGTCTTCCTTCGCAATCATGTTCTACGTGCTCTACAAACAGGGACTGGACTACAAAGGACTCAATGGAAGTGTCACATCTGTGATCTACCACATGACCCAGAGTGCAGAATGCATCCATAGACAAACAATATCTAAGCACCATGCTTACATAATATCTACAACTTAACTGCACTCGAGTACTAAGCTAAGAGCTTTGCGTACATATGCATATATTCATCATCAATCATAACTATATCAAGCATATTACTACAACAAACTAGGAACATAATAAATAGCAACATAATAGTAAAGTGGCACAAAGTCATAAATAAAGAGATACAATGGCTATACCAGTCTCCAAATAGATAATCCTGAGCGATAGCCCAAACTCTACTTGAACCTTGCTAGCTAGCCTATACTAGAAACTTGAAGAATTAGGGTTCTATTCTCTTCTCTCAGGAAACCCTAATTTCTAGTCTACTCTTTACTTATGGCACCATGCCCTGGAGGGGGGCAGGGGCTGGTTATATAGGGCGCAACGTCCAACATGAGCCCTTAGACCAAACCGAGTTAAAGGATGGCGTAGATGCATCCTAGGAGGTAGTGGAAAACCGACATACAAAGGAGGCTAACAGGTGGGTCCCTAGGGGCTGGGCGGCCTCTAGGTGGGTCCAGCTAGCCCCACCTGGTAGTGGCTTGGCCCCCGCTTTGGTGTGGAGTCCTCTCTTGTCTTTTGGAACCTTCTAGAGTTGATTTCATTACGGATAAGCATGATTTTATTTAATGATTTGATCCTCCTTGCTAGTTTTCTGGATAAGCCCTGCTAAAAATTCAGATTCACCAAAACTTGTGGAAATTGTTAGTTTAAACCCCTAAGTCTATATTGGTGATCCTTTTATGCATTTATTTAAGTGAAGTGATGGTTTATGATGGATGTAACTACCATCAACAAACTCCCCCAAGATTAACCTTTGTTCATCCCTAAGCAATGCCAAACTTAACAATGGATCAAAAAGTTAGGATTTTTGAAAACATTGATGCCACTCCTTAAAAGTACACATGCGTTCAAAGAAGAATTCTCCTTTGGATTAAAATTCATCAATCTGACTTTCAAACTTACCCATATTACTTTCAACCATGGGGTTTTCTAGCTTTCACTTGGATCTTGAGCAATTGAAAGACAGAACGATCAAGTCAAGCACTATGTCTCAAGTTCTTTGTTCTACCATTGTTCTAGAGTTTTATAAGTTTTCAAAATAAAACTCAGAGATTCTATTATATGACACTCTCAAGTCTCTCATATATGTGGTATGTGTGGATCCTCACCAAGGCAATGAATGATGTTATGCCTTTTCTCTTCCTATAACTAATGCTTATGTGGAGCTCATAGGAAGGGTAAATGCATGTAAGAGGATACTTGCAATACATATGTTTTAAAGTCAAGCAATGGTTCCAAAGAGAGTTGAGTCATACAATCAAATCAAGATGTGCATGTGTGTGGAATATGGTGGATATATATGATGGTTAGCCTAATTCTACTATGCTCCTTGAAAATATATCTCTCATTTTAAACTTGGAAACAATTGCAAGAAAACATGGGCTATCTTATTCATCCTTTTTTTAGGCGGGCATCTAAGTACACATTGTTTTAATACTTCAGACACTTGTCCATTTTTTCTCAATTCTTCATTCTTCTTCCCTTTTTTATGAATAACTTTTGCATAGCCCATGCCTCTTTTCTGCAGCAAACTTTTGAGAGATAGCAATAAGAACTTGGAGTATTGATTTGGTGGAAACCTATGAAGCATATTTTTGGTGTTTTCTCCCAATGTAGGAGTAAAACATTTGTGGGTGGATCTGGATGGAAGGCATGTTTTTGTGCCAACCACCAGTGTAGGAGTAGTGCATATGTGGGTGGTGTGCATGTGATCTTGATTTTAAGAGTATAGCAAACCTCTCATAAGGCATCAACAAAACTTGACTAAACTCAATCCAAAACAAGTAGCATATAAGTGGAAGTTTTCCTGGCCTAGATAAACATGTTTGGCTCTGGTAGGAATTCAAGCTTTGTCATACAAGATCTCATCATGTTGCTCTTTTATGTTTTTCAAAAGAAATCTCTAGAATTTAGTATCACTTGGAACAAAATAAATAGCAGCTCAAACTTTCTCATATCATGTCCGTCAATTACCTAGACTTAGATCAAGCATATGCTACCCATGAGTTTCAAGTTTAGAGCAAATTCTTATGTCAAATCAATCTCATCCAAAACTCGGGAGAATTCAAGGCTAAAAACTAGGTACTTGAAAGGAATTATAACAAAGCAATTATTCATCATTTCCATCATGTGAGATCATCTTCAAGTTCTATTTATTTATTGACTCTTAAAAACAAACTAAAGCACACCTTAAGCAAACTATATACACACTCTTTTTATTTGGTATCCATCATTTTTTACTAATACAAATTCAAAAATTAAATAAACTAGAAAGAAAACTTAGCTTAGGTAAATTGGGGTTCCTCCCCCAAGCTGGGTGTTGATATGGTCCTTCATCAGGGCTGGGTGGTCAATGTGGAGATGGCCAAACAAGTAGTTCTAGTTGTCATTCTCCTGTTGATGTTGTTGCTGGATGGCGATAAGGCATTGTCCTGCTTCTTCTTGCCACTGTGAATGTTGGTGAAGAGTGTTCTGGATCTCCTATTGGTTCTCCTCGATGGTGGTGAGCCTGGTGTTGAAACAAGCATACTCCATCTATTGTTCATGATAACCTATGTGATGGTCATGGTAGCCACAGGCAGATAAGGACATGTGTCCTCCCTAGTGGCCACTAGAGACCTCCTCATAAGACTACTACTGGTAGTAGTCAAAATTGCCATCCTACCATTGCCCACATGGACCCTATTGTCAGGAACTCTCTGAATGATGCGGAGAAGGCTGCTCCCACCCAGCATGCTCAAGTTGGCGCATATAGGAAGATCCCGACTGGTCCTAACCTACATGCTGAGGATGGTGCACCTAGGAAGGTCCTGCTTGATCAAATCCTGTGTAGCCGGTGAAGGCAGGGCCTTCTGGAATGGGGTCGTCTCCACGATACCGAGGCTACGGGTTGCGAGTGATCCTTGCAGAGGCACTCCTGTGAGGTGCTTCCTCTATTTTCTACAAATCAAAGACAAACTAATCTACCACATACAGACCAAGGTTCCAGCCTAGTAACAAAAATTCATTTATGTAGTCCATATACATCATGACTATTTTCCCATCCTTGCCCTTTTTTAACATGTGTGCATGATTAAAATAGCCATAATCAATAATCCATCAGGGATTATCAATGTATGTAATAGAAGTGTTTGCTAGTAAACCCAAATTTCTAGCTATGCAGGTGACCAAAGAAGTGCACCCAACATCTCCCTTATGTCTAGGAATTTTTGCCCATTGTGTCATCATGAATTTTACAAGTGAAACCTTCTTTATTTTAACCATAGCATAGAGCAGTATAAGTTCATCATTCCTTACTATGCAGAAATCATTTCTAGGAAAACAAGAGAATCCTAGCCATTTATGCATGAACTGCAAAGTAGGGTGGTGAATGTCATTGGTGCGAGTGCGGTAGCAAACAATTTCTTTCGATATCTGCCTCCAAAACTTATTCTTATCAAAGTCTTGTATAGCTGAGTCGACATCAATTGTGCACTGAGCAATGAATCCTAGAAGCTCACTAAAGTTCTAGGGAAAAGAAATTCTTTCCCAAAGAACCTAAATGAGTCTTCTGAGTTAGTGTCGACACAGAATTTTCGTCCCATGCCAAGGACACATGTAGCAAGCCGGAAGGGTCCGCTCGATGGAGTAGATCTGCCTAGCTTTAGCATAGGGGTGGTCGATCCTGCGCGATCCTCCCGAGACATGCCAGTCAATTTGACCCTGCAATTAACAAGGTGAGAAAGTTCATCAGTAATTAAGGGCGGAACTTGCTAGTGTTGCCAGACGGTCCCGAATGTGCGGCTATGAGAGTCGATATGAAAGGAGATCGACTAAATAGTTGATTCCAATATATTCATGAGAATAAATCAATTAGAGCTCATGGGGTTGTGTAAGAAGAATCGGTTATCATTTAGGATAAATATCATTAATCGAACATATATTAATCAATGGCAATAAGATGTCAACAATGATCGGTTTATGCTGAGCCAATGATTATAATTAACTGGACCCCTTTTTATATAAAGAAATAATTCAACACCACTTAACCATTTAATAAAGATAAATCTAATGAACATGTTAGATCCCATCTATCATCATGACTAGTGGGTCGTGAGGCAGAATCATGCAGGCCATAGAAATAACAATAGACTCGATGACCCTAACTCATTACTAATATCAGTGGGGCATGAGGCAGAATCATGCACGCCATAATACAATAATAAGATCATGGGGCTAACATATTTTTCAACCTATCTTTACTTCAACGGTCTCATGATGTGAACTGTTCGTGAAAGCGATCAATATCGGCTAAAATAGTCAATTCAGGCATAACACACAGTTATAGTCATGCCTTACCAGGAATAGATCTACTAAATATCGATCCCCACTCCATGGTGCTAATAGTGGGGTGTGAGGTAGAATCACATAGGCCATGATAGCGGGCTATGGAACCATTCTCTCTAGCCACTAGATGTACTCAAGACACAACATGCCTTAACAGCACGTTATGCACGATCAAGATTGATATAAAATAGCCGATAAGACATAACTCGCCGTTTAAGATTGGATCAGTTTTTAGGTTAGCAAACAATGGGTCAAATAAGATATAAGGCCAATCTAAATCAATCTCAATTGGGTAGAGTGATATTGCTGTAATTAGATAAATAATGAAAGAAATAAGCAATATCGGTAACTTAATGAATCTACCAAAGACTACCATTCTAAGGTAGAGCTGATAACTTGACCTTGATCTAATTCAAGTAGTGGGGTGTGAGGCAGAATCACATAGGCCATACTTGAATTAAGCAAGAGTCGATAACTATCTTATACCAGAGCCATAGTGGGGGTCGACCGGATCAATGCAGCCATATGAACAGAGGTATAAACCATGACGGTACTTACAGACTAGTAGTGGAGGTCGACCGGATTGATGCAGCCGTACTCGCTGAAGAATTCACCAAGATCTACTCTACTCCTACTCCTAAGGGGTGGCCAAAGCTAAAAAAGTAATTGACTTGTATTTGGATTGATTGATTCTTTTTTACAATAGCCGAGGTTTGGTATTTATACCCGGGCCCTAGGCATGACTCCTGTCTAAGCATGACTTATTACAATTTTTGACCCTAGAGAAAACATTCCTAATTTAAGTTAACTTGGACTCTAATCTTTCCTTTTTGTAGAGTCCAGCATGCTTTGTCCTGGCACCGAACGTAGCCTCTGTTGTTATCCACTGGCGCTATCTATGGAAAGTCGATTTCATTTTCTGCATCTAAATCAGCTGGTCCTGATCTGCATGTAATTGATTCCTTGGTGACTTGATCTTGGAAGCTTTTGAGTCCCTGCAACATCTTCTTCTAAATTTTGGTATAAACACATGCCCCCCAATTTTGGGATAAAAGTAATTTTATTCCAAAATTATCATGTTTGTATTCCTGATTGGTCCACAGTCATGAGTAGAGGACCTTGATCTAGGGTCCACTGTTTGTCGTTGCCTGCATCCACCCATGAGCCTATGCCTCAAAACTTTTCACAAGAGCGTCACTACTTCACGAGCACTTGGATTCATCTTCCTAAGCCGGCTATAAAAAGCACATCTGACCCTAGCGAGAGCAGCTCAACAATTCAGCCATGTTTTGCTTCCATCTACTCCCTCGAGTGCCTCTAGTTCCGCTGGACCCTCCATGGTCCACTCTCTTGCCATGAAGATCTTAAGCGGTTAGAAGAATTCTTGTGCATAGGGTCATTGTGTCGCTCATTCTAGCGCCTTGTCAAGCAAGAGGATCAACTATTGTGGCTAGGAGAAGTCTTGTGACATCACCTGTGTCTTCTCACCATGCTCGCAGAGTTGTTCTAGTGTTTGTAAGGGCCAAAATGTGTGGACACTTTTCCCTTGTTTGTTCCACTAAATGCCCACTGGGAAAGCCACAGGCTTCTTTCCCATAGTCTCTCGATTTACCGAGGAATCGGCTGAGCACATGTTGAGCGGGTGATTTTTCTCTTCTCGGGCACAATTTTATCAATGGGCCAATGTTGATTCGTTTCATGACGACCTTCGGCCTTGTAGGGGTCTAGACTCCCTTCAATCCAAAGAAGCCTTGATAGGTTGATTTCTAGTAAATGTAAAATCTTCGAATCCGTTTCACGACATTTCATAATTCAGGGAGGCAATAAGTTTGAATCTGTTATCTCTTTGTTATCCGTCCCCTGAATTCCCGGAGTGTCATACCGCCTCCATTTTCGACTCCAAATTCACACCTTCGGTGAAACCTGTCTTCTCGCCTTCTTGGGCTATATATACATGGGCAACGGTCGTGGATCGAACAACAGCCCGCTTTGCCTCAAACTTTCTGCATCCTTAGTATAGCTTCTTTTCTTCTATAGGTTTGAGATCATGGAGAATAGCAAGAGGTCCATTGAGGAGGCCTTCGATGGATCTGCATCATTGCGCCAGCACATCCACTACTAAGAGGGTGCAACTTGTGATGCTTCCATCATCCTAGAGCAGAGGGCCAAATCTACTCAGCCTTTGGGGTCATCTTCAGTGCCAATTTGTTGTCAGCTCCCCTATTACCCAAGGAGGTCGAGAGATAATGACGACCTAATCACTTCTATTGACTGGACTGGTAAGAAACTTGCCGACTGTCTTTCTATTATGGAATCGGCTCTGGCCATAGTTCAAGGCCGATCACCCCCTAAGGCCAACCTGGCATAGGAGAGGCTGGTCAAGGCTAAAGCTAGAATTGCTGGTGAGACGTTTACCACTATTTTATGTTTCTTCCTCAACTTTTATTCCTCGAAATCCTGCTCACCTCTTCTTCAAATCCTCTAGATCTATCGACTCAGCTGGAAAGCCTTTGTTTGGCTGCGGACCATGCGGCATGATTCATCAATGCTAGGGGTGCCGCTCTAGTGGCTCATTTGCATGACATCTCAAACCATGTCAGAGAAGTCACTCTTCATGGCATTCGTCATGGGGCTGCCATGGCGTTGCCTGCTGCGCAAGTTCACTCCAGCCATGATCTTTGGCTTCTTCCTCATGGAGCTCTAGTTACCGGATACCCTAGGGATTATGAGTGACTGGTTAAGGATTTCTTTGATGCTACCAACTTTGTAGCTCTGACCTCCTAGGCTGATGACATAGTAAATAAAGCATTTTCTGATCTATAGCTTGTAATAAATGATATCAGTGAACAACTCCTTCATCTCCAATGATCCTCACTTCATCCATCACTGTGTTCGTATTTACCTTACTCCTGCAGGCGATACACATTGTACTAGCTTTTACCCTTCTACGTTTATCTTCGTACTAGAAGCGATATCCTTCCGGTATCTGCTATTAGAGTTGGCAGCCGAGCAACTTGGCTATCAAGTGTTAATCCAAACATTAGGGTAACATTCCTTCAAATATTTCCCATTTGATTGCTCTATCAAATCCTTTTCCCCTTTCAGTGTTTCCAAAGCTTAAACATCACCAAGCACACAACGCTTGATCCGATAAGGTTTCTCTCGATTATGTAACCGTGCCGGCTATCTTGCTTTTGGCTGTCAAGGGTAATCCATCCCTAGCTTTCTCTAGAGTCTCATTGCCATTGACCATCATAAGTACGTCTTTGAGAGCATCCCCAGATCAGCTGATGAAATTAAATAGATCGTGAGAGATGATGCCATTTGGCTAGAAACATTGAGAGCAATCCATGATGTTCTAGACTTGAAATCTGCATGTCAATGCATGTCTTGTGTAGAATCGATCATACTCTCCATTCTTTAACTATGCTTCTTTTTCTGGCTAAAGAGCCGATTTGATACAACCGATCCCAGACTTCAAATCCAATCGAGTCTAAAAACATAGCTTTTATTAAAAGAACCCTTCAATTTCCTACCTTCAATTGCTCAACGCCGCACTCCTATCGGCATTAGTGAAGTAGTGCTTCAACTCCTATTAATTGAGGTTGCCTTTTACATGTCCTAAGGCGTCCGCCTCTTCGCTTCAGGTCCTCAAATACCAGCCGGTGGTTTTGGCCTCGAACACATCTCCACTTGCAACTGTTCTTTTGCTCTTCTCTACCTGCCAAAACCCTATAACAGTTTTCCTTCTCTCCTTCATAGATCTAACCATCCTTCATGGCTGGTGAAGACAACCGAGGCAAGCATGCGGTGGCGGAAATCCTGGAGGAGAATATGCCGATGAACCAGCATCTCCGACGCATGAGGTGAGATTGACATTTCTTGTTTATGATGATGAACAGTTCTGACTCATCGACCTGCCTATAGGTTTGTTGTGAATGACAGTCTTTGTCCCCTTCCTAGGGCCAGTGGGCCTTCTGACACCGCATCTTCTATGCCGGCATCGTCGTCGAATTCTTTTGACTCCTATAATGGCGATGATGCCTGGCGCTACCTTCATGAGTGGAGAATGGCTCAGAATTGCTATTCTGAGGCCACTTGGGAGAACGGTCAACTTGAGATTCGCCTTGGGGTCTGTCAGGCTACCCTTCATGTAGTTGAGGAGGAGGCTAGCGCCATCCAAGCGTGGCTAGCCGAGTCTGATGCCATGGTGGTAGGTAAGACAAACTCCAAGAATGCTTCATTCTAATTTCCATTATCTTTATCTTGATAGTCTTTTGTTCTTGTGACTGTCAGCCCTAACGGTGCAGTTGGAGTTTCTCCAACTAGCGGCAAATGCGACCATAGATGCCATCAATGCGCGGGGTTCCTCTA
Source organism: Miscanthus floridulus (assembly GCF_019320115.1). NCBI lineage: Eukaryota > Viridiplantae > Streptophyta > Magnoliopsida > Poales > Poaceae > Miscanthus > Miscanthus floridulus. The sequence continues at coordinate 47,188,589 of NC_089594.1, read as the reverse complement.
TCGCTGCTTATCTCTGGGATGTCCCGGTCCACGTTCGAGAGATCACCCTTCATGGTGTCCATCATGGTGCGGCGGTGGCGCTGACCACGGCACAAGTCCAAACTAGGTACGAGTTCCATGCCATGGAGACTGGTTTCCCTATGGGCGATGACCCCAAGGAGCACAAGGACCTGCTCAAAGAATTCACCATGGCAGCGGAGGCCATAATAGACATCACATCCGCTCAGGATGTGGTGAACAAGGTCTTTGATTAGTTTGTACTTAGGGTAATCTGATGAACAAAGACTCCTGCTCTTTTATGAATGTGTCTTAGTGCAATGCCCTTGTATATAATTGCTTTTGTGCTTTTTACTCTATAGGCGATACATATCGTATCGGCTTTTGTTATCTTTGAAGATTTTCATTTTTTGAACTAGAGGCGATACCCTCCTGGTACCGGCTATTTATAGCCGAGAATGAATCGGCTATCAAATATTGACCGGGTGTCAGGATAACGTACCACAAAATTTTTCATATCAAAAGTCGAATGATTAATCAACCTAGGTCAAGCATCCTATTAAGCGAAACAGAACTTCTTAAGAAATCCATTAACTCTGAATCACACCCACACTTTGACTCAGCATTCACATACGTCGGCCTAAATCCATCTCCAAGACTCAACGATTATTTTCCTTTAATCCAATGGCCGACGTGAAGTTGCGATTTTCCTACTAAAACAAGCTTTTAGAGCCGATCGCTTGCATCAGTTGTTGGCTTTCATTGCTGATCTTAATGAAGCCTCCTTCCCATGACTTACTAGAAAAACATTCGAAGTCTCCTAGTTCCCAAAAGACTAGATCAGATGTTGCGATATTCACGGACTCATCAGCACGAGCCAGTTCAACGTCATCCCCATGCCATTGAATCAAACACTGATGCATGGTTGATGGTATGTAGCAATTTGCATGAATCCAATCATGACCGAGGAGCAAACTATAAGACCCTTTCCCATCGATGATGAAGAATGCAGTGAGCAGAGTCTTGAGTCTTGCTTTTGATTGTTAGCTCGACATTTATTGCCCCCTGAGTCTTAGATGTATTACCTCTAAAATCCTAAAGCATCATGTCAGTCTCCATCAGATCTTCTGGTCCTTTGCCAAGTTTATGAAAAGTAGTGTAAGGCATAAGATTGACAGATGCACCTCCATCTACCAACATCTTGTTCATCGGCTTTCTATTGACAAGACCTTTCATATATAACGCCTTTAAGTGCCGATGTTTGACTGGCTTGTCAAATATTGCTTGCTGTACAACCATCAACTTGGCAACTATCTCCTCATACTCTGATTCATCAAAATCCGAATAAACTTCTTGATCTATCGAAGCTCTGAATTCCGATGGCAAGCCATTTGGATATTAGCTGATGGTGGCTTTCTATCGGCTATCTGTTTGGTACACCACTGCTTGAGTCTTATTGGATGCCTGAGCCTGTTCCATCTCTTTATTCCTTAGGCATTGCACCCTTCTATTCTAGCTTCTTGTTAAACCTCCTAGGCACCACTGGCTTTCCTACCACACATATCTTCTCTCAGTGGTTTCTTCTTCATGATCAGCCCAGTCCTGATCAACGACTCTTTTTCCAAGCCGATCATGAACACTTTTATTTTTTAAGCGTTGATCCATGTTATTATGATGATATGCATCTTGAGCATGGATAGACCGGCGGTTGGTTTGAGACTACCTATACTCTCGATATTGATTACTACATTCTAGATAGTCATGTCTGGTAGGTAATTTCATACCTTCATTCCAGCAATGTCTAAAGAAAGGACAATTCCAATGTAATTTGGCTAGTTCCCTTTCATACCTTTCTTGCTTCAATTGATGCTAGTACGCTTGATCTTTTAACCAACTATGATAATCCTTCTCCTTCTGTTGCTGCCATTTATTCAACAGAATCTGAGATGTGACCCACGGCTTTGTCATCTCTGCTCTTAATGTCTTCCCCTACTCATATTGGCTCTTTTTCTCAGCACGATGTCTCCTAATTTATTTGTACTCATCAGCCGATATTTGCATCTTGGGATCGACTGTTCCAGCTTCTTTTGATTTGGTTGATGTTAGGACCTCAGTTTTTCCTTTGAATAGCCAAGCATCAACCATGTTTTGATCTCATGGGAAATGATTATCATCAACTTTCATTTTTTGAGGCGTATCAAATTTGAGCCTCCCTTGCTGAATAGCTCTCTATATATGCTGCCTGAAGATTCTACATTCATTAGTGGAATGAGAAGTAGCATTATAGAACTTCCATAACTTCTTATTCTTCAATTGATCAGGGAGCAACATGACATGACCATCGAGCAACTTGATCTGCCCTTTCTCCAGCAAGAAATCGAAGAGTTTATCTGATTTGGTGACATCAAAGTCATAGCTCTCCTCAACTCCTCTTTCCCAAGGATTTGGCACCATCACTGTCTTCTTGCCCCAATTCCATTCAGCTGCAGCAACCTCTTCTTCTTCATCTTCATAGCCATCATCAACTGAGTATGGATCATAAGCTTTGGCTACTGAGGTACTCTTCTGGAACTAGGTATCTCTGTGCATACTCTGAAATTGGCTATTAAGCGCTACTACTCGTTGAGCCAATTGTTCCAAGTTATCAAATTCTTGTCCCAACAGCTTTTTTTTCCACATCGGCAAGCATTCCTTGAACAGCCAAAGCAGCTAGTTGATCATCGGCCAAGTTTAAGGAGAAGCACAAGTTCCTGGTCTCTTGAAACCTCTGAAGAAATTTAGTGCCCAATTCATTAGTCTTCTATCTTATGGTTGTCAAATCGGTAATCTTATTTTCTCCTGTCCTAGTATAAAAATATGTATGAAACTTCTTCTCCAGGTTAGCCCAATTAGCAATGGAATTGACTGGTAATGATGAAAACCAAGTGAAGGCTAGCCCTAATAAGGACAGAGAGAAGAAACAAACTCGATGGGCATCTTCAACTGATGCTTCGCACAATTGTGTAAGATACCGACTGACATGTTCTATCATGCTTGTACTGTCTTGGCCAGTGAACTTAGCGAATTTTGGGAGCCTATAATTTGTTGGAAGAGTGACCAAATCATACCATTCTGGATATAGGCATTTGTACGAAAAGGTCAGCCCTTTTGGCTTTAGACCAAACTAATTCTTCATCATCTCAGTCACCCTCAGCAATAACTCATTAGCTTGCGGATTTGGATTCCTCTATACCTACTGACCCATCTGTGAATTGAAATCCCGCATGCCTTGATATCCTAGATTTGGCATCATATGGAGGGTGTTATAATCTATGCCATAGTGATACCCTTTTGGAATCTCAATCTGTTGAGTCATTTGCTGGCTTGCTGCTTGAAGTCTCTAATTATAGATATAAGGATCTATATCTCTACGGATCCTTTGAACTGACTGGTGCTATTTTTTGAGCTAATGATGGTATGTGGCCTGATGTGCCAAAATTGATCACCTAGTAATGACTTTGCCCCGCTGGCTGTTGCACATGCCATACTGGTGGTCCAGGATGGTACTGTGTTTGATTTGTAGTAGTTCCTTGAGTTTGTTCAGATGAACCCTAAACTATCTGGACATCACCACTACCAGCCGGTGCTGCTTCTTGATGGCTGGTACCGACTTGATTGGTCTCCTAGGTCAACGGATCTAGAATGTTGTAATAAGCCAATCCACCTTGACCAACTTGAAATCCATGAATCGCCTCTTTCAAGGTGTTATGGAATACTGTCCATGAAAGCATCGTTATGGATCAACATGGCATCACGAATAGATTTGTCCACAACCTCCTTAAAGAAACGCCTGTCTTTAGCTTCATTTGTGTCCGTCTGCCCATGTAACAGAACTCTTGGTACTAGAAATTTCTGAACAATTGTGTTGTCACATGTTTTGGTGTAGGACAACAAACATTTGTTCTGAAACTCTTCTATAGCCTTGCTGATGATACCCTTATCCCCATCAGGTAGATCTTCATAATGTAGCATAAGGATGTCATCGTTGTTGTGAACCTCTATGATGATTGTGGGGTCCCACTGGGCGTGCCAAAAACGTGTGTCGACATAGAATTTTCGTCCTGTGCCGAGGACACACGTAGCAAGCCAGAAGGGTCCGCTCGATGGAGCAGATCTGCCTAGCTTCAGCACAGGGGTGGTCGATCCTATGCAATCCTCCTAAGACATGTCAGTCAATTTGACCCTATAATTGACAAGGAGAGAAAGTTCATCAGTAATTAAGGGCGGAACTTGCCGGTGTTCCCAGACAGTCCTGAATGTGTGGCTATGAGAGCCAATATGAAAGGAGATTGACTAAATAGTCGATTCCAATATATTCATGAGAATAAATCAATTAGAGCTCATGGGGTTGTGTAAGAAGAATCAGTTATCATTCAGGATAAATATCAGTAATCAAACATATATTAATCAATGGCAATAAGATGTCAACAATGAGCGGTTTATGCTGAGCCAATGATTATAATTAACCGAACCCCTTTTTATATAAAGAAACAGTTCAATACCACTTAATCATTTAATAAAGATAAATCTAATGAACATGTTAGATCTCATCTATCATCATGACCAGTGGGGCATGAGGCAGAATCATGCAGGCCATAGAAATAACAATAGACTCGACGACCCTAATTCATTACTAATATCAGTGGGGCATGAGGCAAAATCATGCAGGCCATAATACAATAATAAGATCATGGGGCTAACATATCTTTTAACCTATCTTTACTTCAATGGTCTCGTGATGCGAACTATTCGTGAAAGCGCTCGATATCGGCTAAAACAGCCGATTCAGGTACAATGCACAGTTAAAGTCATGCCTTACCAGAAATAGATCTACTAAATATCGATCCCCACTCCATAGGTGCTAATAGTGGGGTGTGAGGCAGAATCACACTAGCCATGATAGCAGGCCGTGGAACGGTTCTCTCTAGCCAATGGATCTACTCAAGACACAACATGCCTTAACCGCACGTTATGCACAATCAAGATTGATGTAAAACAACTGATACGACATATCTCATCGTTTAAGATGGGATCAGTTTTTAGGTTAGCAAACAATGGGTCAAATAAGACATAAGGCCGATCTAAATCAATCTCAATCGGGCAGAGTGATATTACTGTAATTAGATAAATAATGAAAGCAATAAGCAATATTAGTAACTTAATGAATCTACCAAAGACTGCCATTCTAAGGTAGAGCTGATAACTTGACCTTGATCTAATTCAAGCAGTGGGGTGTGAGGTAGAATCACACAGGCCATACTTGAATTAAATAAGAGTCGATAACTAGCTTATACTAGAGCCACAGTGGGGGTCGACCGAATCGATGCAGCCATACAAACATAGGTATAAACCATGACAATACTTACAGACAAGCAGTGGAGGTTGACTGAATCGATGCAGCCATACTCGCTGAAGAACTCGCTGAGATCTACTCTACTCCTACTCCTAAGAGGTGGCCAGAGCCGAAAAAGTAATTGACTTGTATTTGGATTGATTGATTCTTTTTTACAATAGCTATGGTTTGGTATAAATAACCAGGTCCTGGTCATGACTCCTGTCTAAGCATGACTTATTACAATTTTTTACCCTAGAGAAAACATTCCTAATTTAAGATAACTTAGACTCTAATCTTTCCTTTTTGTAGAGTCCAGCATGCTTCGTCCTATCGCCGAACGTAGCCTCTGTTGTTATCCACTGGCGCTATCTGTGGAAAGTTGATTCCATTTCCTGCATCTGAATCAGTTGGTCCCGATCTGCACGTAATTGATTCCTTGGTGACATGATCTTAGGAGCTTTCGGGTCCCTGCAACATCTTCTTCCAAATTTTGGTGTAAACAGTCGGTGGTTTGTAAAGTGCATAAAAATTCAATAGTCAAAAGCTTGCACCCTGACTCATCTATTTCCCATGCATCCTCCCATCCTACGGCCTTGAAAATGAGTTCAAATTTGGAGTCCATACCTATGGACTGAGGTAGGGCTAGATCGAAGGCAGGGGTGAGGACAAAATCCTAGTCCTTCAGTCTCTTGTAGATGTTCTTCTCCCTATCATCCTGTAGCTTGAGCTGCTTTTCTTGTAGAAGAATGTTCCTTTCCATGAGGGCTGATCGGGATGGTGCTCCAATAGCAGGAGATGGAGGATCAACCTCCATGTCGGTGCTTGCTCGGGATGAAGAACTTCTTATTGAACGGAATGATATTGCCCGCTTAAGCTTGCCGGCGATCTTGCTCATTTTCCTACAAAATAGACAAAAACAACACAACTTGTGGAATGGGATTAGCAAAATAAAAATGTTAATGGTTAGCCATTCCAAAAGTTAATCATCTAGAGGTTAGTCATCTGAGATTGTCTAGTGAATATTCTAATCAAGATTTTGTCATGTCTTCCTCCCTAATTTTTTTAATTTCCTCTCTTGATTTGGACAGCACTACCACTCTTAAACTCTATTTTTCTTGCTCAAATTTTAGTAGCACCTTTTTCTCTCTTTCTCAAGATTTTAACACTACTCACAAACTCAAAGTTCCTCACACTCTTTCTTTCTCCAACACTACTTCTACCAAAGGAAATTCAACTATGAAATTTTGAGCTAGAATTTTGAGCTCAGGAGCTGATTTTGTGTTGTATTGGAGGCCGAGAGCAACAAGGAAGGAGTGGGATTTATAGAGGGAAGAGGGGGAGGCCGCCCAATCTTGTGGTGGGGCTGACCATCCCCACAAGGTGGCCAAATGGCCTCTCCATTTCTTGATGCTTCCTTTGCTTCGTGGTTAAGTAAGTGAAGTGCCCCTTTCGGTGGGAATGTGCTCTGGACGGTGCAGAGTGAAAATGAGTGGGAAAGGAGGTGATGTATGGTGGTTATGTAGGGTATGGTGGTGGGTCCCAGTGCCTGTATTTCTACCATATACATATATAAAAATGCAATGCAAAATTACTTTTGTGAAACTATGAAATACGAGAAGATGAATGATAATATATATTTTTTTATTTTTACGCCTCCATAGTAAATATTTCTTACAGGGTTTTTATGCTTTGTAAAAATTATTTACATGGGGCTTGAATTTTTAGTATGCCATGATGAGAATTGTTACTTCATTTTTCTAATGCAAGTTTTATGAAGTAAATATGCCAAAGTAAAAATATAATGCGAAAAGTAAATATGGATAACTACCGAGTTACCTCCGGTGAGGGTTCAGAATTTTAAGTCCACCGAACCAGAATTCTCTGTTCGGGTTCATTCTTCAGGTGTATTCTTCGGTCCTAGAGATGGAGACCATGATACTCGCTTCTCATGCCATTCCAAATTGGAGCATTGTTCTGGTCTTGGCTTGAAAGTGAATCGCTCTTCCTTTCCATTAATATGGAATTTGATCTCTCCGGCTCCAACATCAATGTGCTCATTTGTAGTGCTCAGGAAGGGTCTCCCAAGAATGAGTGGTGTCTTCATGTCCTCCTGTATGTCAAGTACCACAAAATCTATAGGAACAAAGAAATTTCATATTTTTACCAAAATATTCTTAGTGATTCCTATAGGGTAGCGGACCGATTGGTCGGCTAGTTGTAAGCACATCGATGTTGGTGCGAGTGTTGAACGTTTGAGCTTATCAAAGACCTTCTTGGGCATGACACTGACACTTGCTCCAAGATCGCATAATGCATTCTCAAAGTTCTAGCTCCTGATCGATTAATTGATAGTGGGACATCCAGAATCCTTCTTCTTGACAGGTGCTGAGTTTAGGATGGCCTGCACTACACTCCTCCATTAACTTTATTACCTCAGTGGAGGGCAGTGGTGTCTTATTGTTGAGGATATCTCAGAGATACTTTGCATAGGTAGGCACCTGTATGGCAATGAGCAACAAAATATTATATTGATATATAACTTTTGAATTACCTCAACAAACTTACCAAACTACTCATCCATTTTGGCTTTTTGATTTCTACGTGGAAATGGTAGGAGGGTCGTGTCATGAAAATCTTGTTGTAACTCTTGCTCTTGTGGCCCATTTTCTTCATCGTCCTTCTTCTCCTCTTCCTGCACTACCACTGGTGTCTTACCTATCCTTGTTGGATATGGCAGATCACGAGTAGACTTGCCACCTCTTTTGGTTATAGCATTAACCTTCTCAAGGTTAGTGGCAAAAGGCAGAGCAGTAGGCCAACTGGGCTAATTGAGATTCTATCTATTTATTATATCTAAGTTGGTCTTGTATTGAAACACCCTAGTGTTAAGCATTGCATTTGGCACTTGCATTTCATGAGCACAAGCATCATCCAAGCATTCATGATCATGTGCATATGGAATTTCATCTTATTCTTTACATATTATCTCATGTGATGTCAATTATATCATGCATATGCTTGTGATCATGTGTGACCAATGTAAAAGATGGTTGTGAGGTCACAAAAACACCTTAAACACATCAAGGATAAAAAATGTAACAATGTTTGTATTCATGACTTGGTCCCACTATGATTCTATGTGTTGGTTTACTCAAAATTTCATTTCTCATGATACTACTTTGACTATAGTTGAACTATAGCATAGAGAGTTTGCATGGCAGTGCACCCTTAATAAAAGTTGTAGTTATTGACATGGGTAACAAACTTTATTTAAGGGTCATGAGCTAATTCAGTGCCTAACATGGTCAGATAGGGCCCACAAGAATCAACAAAATATTGCTTTGAGACAAATTTTGCTAAGTCTAGAAGTTGTTTTCAGTTTTAATGTGACCTACTTTGAAGCTTTGCATTTTCAAAACCAGTGAGAATTTGGCAATGCTTCTTAAAGAAAAGTTGTAGTACTCACATAGCTCTACAACCATCACGAATACAGTTTTTGCTAATTCTGCATGGATTAGGAGTAATAGTGGTATGAAGTTGGGATGTCAATCGGCCTAACGATCGATTTGAACCGATCGACCGAGCTCGTCGTGGCCGACCGCTGCCAAGCCATGCGCGCCGTGTGGCGGCCACTCACTAGCGTCAGCCTAGCTAGTCTAGCCAGTAGAGGGAGTAAAGGGAAGCGCAACTGCTGCTCTCTCCCATTCCCACTCTCTCACCTTGCCTCTCTCCCTCTCGCGCTCGCCATTGTCGTGCCATCATCACCACCGCCGTACCACAGCCGTGCTTGCGCGCTGTTCTCACCACATCACCATCCAATTCATCTCGCCCACAGCTCTGCTTTGACATGCTCCACCACCATTCGAGCAAGGGTAAGGCCGCATTGTGTGTCACCATCACCGCCATGGCCATGGAGCACCGCTGAGCTCCGAGCCCACCGTGGCTAGCTCTATCCGCTGCTCCTCCTACCTCTTTCTCTCCTGGTTCGTCATTATCTTAGGTCCTAATAGCTCACATCATAGTTGGTTTAACCACTACCACCACCATCACGTGAGAACATGTGATCACACCATGTGCGCCTACCATGGCCATGAGCTCAAGCTCGCCGTGTCTAGCACTAACTAGACCTTGTTGTCCCCCTCTAGAGTGTGTTTCTAAATGGCTTTGAACCCTAGCACTGTCACCAAAGATGGAGACCAACCACCAACCATCATCTCATCGAAACAGCAAGCGCTACCGCATACGCTGTGCACCGCTGTGCTGCCATGCATGTGGTCGGAAACTCACCGCCGCTTCTTCGTGGCTCGATCCGCATCGTAGAGCTCCGCTAGGGTTTGTAGAAGTTGTAGCCACGCTCACCTGGTCATGCCATCACCGAAGATGGTGGGTCTACCACCGCGCCCCACCACTAAGCTGCTATGCTCACCTACAAGGTTGCTCTAGTGATGCGCCAAGCCAACTGAGGGTACCCCTAGATGCGGCTTGATGAAGCGAGTGTAGTGGTGAAGACGTCACCACCGATGACCTCACCGCCGATGAGATAGGGCCGATCAATCGTCGTGCCCCTACTCTGTCTCTCTGTCTTATGAGGTCATTTGACCTACGGGACCCAGCAGCCAGCTATAGTGGGTTCATGGACCAGGTGCAGTTAGCTGCTGGGCCCGATTTGAAATTTGATTTTCTAAATTTTGTAGCAAACTTCAAAAATCCATATCTTGAGCTAGGAGTGTCCAAATGGGGTGATCTAAATTTTGTTGGACTCATCATAAAGTTTACTATTTGATAAAAATATGAAACCTACTATTGGGGTATTTTTCTGGTAGAATTAAATTAAGCTATTAGACTGCTTTTAAATTAGTTGTTATCTTGTAAAATGCATAACTTGAGCTATAGAAGTGCTACAAATGTGATTCCAATTTTGTTGGTCTTTTATTGACATTCTCTAGCTAGGAAAAACACTAAACTTATATTAAGCATACTCAAAATATGGTCTTTCTATTTAATCTTAAATAAATGCTAGTTTCTAGTGAAATTAATTGGGGTAAAAATACCTAACTTATGATCATGCAAATTTTTGCACAGTATTCTTGTACTAGGATGAGATGAAGAAAATTATGAAATATGTTGTTTGACACTTTTCACTGGGCTAAACTATTTTCACTAAAATAAGCCTATGCAACTTGCCATTTTTGTAGAGATGGCTATACTTATCAAATTGGAATGAAATTTGTATAGTAGACTTTTGGGGTCATATGTAAGCTACTATAATTTTCTCAAAATTTATTGTGTAGTGGAAGTATTTATCTTCTAAATCACCCTATTATATAAGGAAATTAATAAATGTATATAAATAAATTAGTAGGGCTTAACCATGATGTTTTCTGTGGTGCTTGTGATGCATATGATCTGTTCATATTAGTAGTTGTGCTTGAAATTTATTGGTTATAGGCAGCTACTTAATCATTGCTTTATAATTCAACTAGATGGATGCATGAGTAGTTTATGTTGTGTTGACAAATTTATGATGACAGTGAATTTTCCTGTAAAAGTTGTTAATAACAAAGTTGTAGATAACTTACTCATCTTGCTTGTCATAAAGTTTCATGGTCATGGGATTAATGGTTTAAGAATTATAGCTGTTAGAAGCCTGCTATTAGATTTGCTTATCCTCTGGATAGATCTAGAAGATTGAATTGTTTGACCTATATAGCTACTGAATCACCTTAAGATGATTAAAATAGAGTTGTAGGCCATTTCATAATATTTCCAGAAAGTCCACAACCATATTGTTTGGATGCGTATAACTCTAGTTATGGTCAAAATAAGTGGCCTGATGTCTTGCAGTCCAGAAAATATTTTTAAATAGGTGTTTGTTTAATTACTAAAGAAGAGATATGCGCCTACTCAATAAAAAGAAAGTTAATCTTGTTTTCACCCTAATACCTTGCTGTTGAGAACACTTATGATTATGCATTTCATCATGTCATATCATCCATGTCATTATCTATGCATCCATGATATCTTATTTCGCGCTCATGCATATAGGATCACCCGAAGGAATCACGTTGTTGGAGTTCGAGCCTAAAGAGAAGGAGGCACCATAGCAAGCAGCTCCTAAAAGAGAGGAGCAGGCTCCAAAAGAACTACCCGAGTGCCCAGATCACCGATCCACCTCTTTCCTGAAAGGCAAGCCCTGGAGCATTCTAAGCCTCCTATGTTTTATAAAATATCACTTGAGTCCTTTATGTTTGATGCATTAGGTTATAAGAGTTGCTTTGGAAACACTTGATGCATAGAACTACCTTGTCTAGAATATACTTTAAACCTTGTGTAGGTCTAGGATCGAATATATGCTTAGTCATGCTTAGACCAGTAGAAGTCGGGTGATTTCCTATCACCTGCGAGATATAGGTGGATACCGGAGCACTGTTGGCTATATTTGTTATCATGGAAACGAACCATGGGATAATGTAACTAGAGGCCGAGCGGAGTCTATGTGTAGGTTGACTCATGTAATTTTGTTTGTGCTAATTAAGGACCGCATCATTGGAGGCCCTCTTGTCATTTTGAATGCATGCCTCTCACTTAGCTGGCCAGATAACTTGTTCTGACCACGAAGCCGAATAGCTCAAATCAAGCTAGGCCTCATTCTATCAAAGTGTGCACACTAGAGGTAGTAAGGATGTGTAGGGAGCTGGTGTGAGGCCAAGGGTAGGTTAGAGTCCTAATTGACCTAGCATCCGGTAGTGTCCCTGACGGTGCAGCGCTGATCGAACCCACGAAATGTGTACCTAAGTTGTACCAAAGGTGACCTAAGGCTACCATAGCTAGTAGACCTGGGTTTGTGTTAGGAATAACTATCGAGCTGGTTGTAATTTATTCAAATCGTTGTCTCTCCCGGATAGTGAAAAACTTAGCGAAGCCCCTTCATCGTAGTAATTGGACTATGGAATGTGACGGTTATGATGAACATGGAAAATATTACACTAGCTATAGTTACTATTGTATGTTACTAATGATATCTCACATGTTTGGCACAAGTTAGTTTCTAATCTAGAGATGAATAGCTATAATAAGCTTGGTTACCGAATTACAAAATGTATAGCTCAACTAGTGGCTTTTATGCAAAATGTTGTCAAGCTAGCTCCACTTATAAAGCCTTGCATTATCCCTAGAGTCACTTTTTTTTGGTTTATGATGGGTAAGTCTAGCTGAGTACCTTCTTGTACTCAGAGTTTATTTCCTACTTGTTGTGGATAACATAGTGTATCATGGATATTGTAAGAATTGCTTCTGTCCCGCTATGGATGAGGAGTAGGCCCTAGGCAAGGCTCTTCTCATTAACTCCTCTATCATGCTTTTGTGGGTTGTGATCGTAAACTGGCAAAGTATTTGAACAACGGTGTGAGATGTTAGTTTCAAACTATATTTGCTTCCGCTACTACTTTATTTGAACATGAGTTGTAATAACTTTAATCGTACTCTGATGTATGGTAATGTATTTATGAACTTTATATAACATGCCCTTAGACTTCTTCAGGACTTCTCTTATCAAATAAACTAGGCATTGAACCTTGTATGCATGTCTAGCCTCCTCATGCTCGACAACAATAGCCATGCTAAGAACCCAAGAAGTTGCCATGATGTAGATCAATAGGGTTTCATCGGGTTGTGGCGCTATCATAATCGGAGGTGATGTGAGGAAGAGCTTGAGCTCAGTGAAAGCCTGGTTGACCTCAGTCGTCCAAGTGAAACGCTCATTAGCTTTGAGCAGCTTGAAGAAGGGGAGACCTTTTTTGCCTAAATGTGATATGAAATAGCTCAAAGATGCCATACACCCTATTAGCTTCTAGACGTCTTTAACACAGGTTGGCTGCTTCATGTTGGTGACTATCGATACTTTTTTGGGTTTGCCTCAATGCCATGGGCGCTGATGATGTACCCCAATAAGATACCAGATGGAATACCGAAGATACACTTAGTGGGATTCAGTTTCCATTATAATTTCTTTAACTTGTTGAATGTTTCCTAGAGGTTGGCGATGAGGTCATCGGTAGTCTTAGACTTGATCACTACATCATCGATATAGGCCTCAACATTGTGCCCTATCTGCTTAGCAAGGCAACATTGTATGGCCCTCTGATAGGTCACTTCGGTGTTTTTAAATTCGAAGGACATCATGTTGTAGCAGTAGGCACCGAATGGTGTGATTAAAGAAGTCTTAATCTAGTCATCCTCCTTTAAGGAGATATGATGATAGACAGAATAGCAATCAAGGAAATAGAGGAGTTCACAACCGGTAGTAGAATCTATGACCTCATATATACAAGGCAGGCCAAAGGGGTCCTTAGGGCAGTGTTTACTAAGATCGGTGTAATCGACACACATCCTTCATTCTTTATTCTTCTTTTGAATAAGGACTGGATTAGCTAGTCACTCTAGATGATACACCTCTTTAATGAAAATAGCTACGAAGAGTCATGTTATTTCTACCCTAATAGCCTCATTCTTGTCCTACGTGAAACGTTGAAGCTTCAGAACCATAGCAAGCATTGTTGTTTGAGTCGGAGTCAGAGTATGGGTCTCCGATGGCTCGAGTAGACTCAAGAACACAAGAATCATAGAGAGGACACAATGGATTATCCTGGTTTGGGCCAATCGATGCCCTACATCTAGCAGCTGATGATCCTTATACCCAAAAGCACCCAAAATCAGGGGGTACAATAGAGTGTAAAGAGAGATTTGGTAGGGAGTTAGCTTAGTGCTAATCCTAAGGTTGCCTCACCGCCGGTGGAGCCTTCCCCTCTTCAGAGAGGAGGAAGATGACCGGATGTGGTGGAGGAGCTCTCAGTCCCCTCTCTAGGTTGTCTTGCTCTCATTCCTGAGCAGAGGCCAAAGCATGGAATGGGGTGCAATGATCTATCTTATGGTTCCCTTACCTCAAGGACCAACCTTATACCTTATATAACGAGACAGGTCAGGTACATGGTCGTTTGGGGGAGTGAGTCTATGGTCTACATGCACTAGGATCCAAGAGGGCCATGCAGTGACACGCTGTGGACCATGGCAGTGTTGTGGAGCCAAAGAAGCCTTGGGCATCGTCTAGCTGCTCTGTTCTGACACTCTACATGTCAGACTAGTGTTGGCTTGGACCGGCCTCCCTAGGTGGACCATCTAGAGTCTTCTTGGCGGTGAAGGAGGACGGCTCTAGGGGCTAATGTGTAGGCTTGGGAGCCCCTGGAGGCCAAGGAGAGGCTTTGTCTTCTTATGTCACACCTCATGCATGACCTTGTTAGGGAAGTGGCTAGCAATGTCATTCCCAAGGGGCAGCACCAAGGAGCCCTCAAGCCTTGGTAGCTTAGGGTGTGTCTTCTTGTGCCCGAGCCTTGGCTAGCGTCGTTAGCCAGGTAGGAGCCAAGGGCTAGGCATAGGTGTTGTCACAGATCAAGAGCCTGAGTCTCAGGCGAGACCCTAAGCCCTAAGCAGAGGACGTGACATAGTCACACTCAATCGGGTTTCTTCACTAGAGGGTGCACAGGAGCATACCCAGTGGGTATATCCCCTAAGCCCCCGGGCGATCCTAGAGGGGTCAGTTGGGGGTCTTCTTTGTTCGAGAACCATTGGACCCGAGGTTTAACCTACCTATATGTTAGGATCTTGTTAGGAGCCCCTGAGCCCTTTGTGGCCTCACTTGGAGCGATGGCGACGAAGGGCTAAATTCAATCTTCTGGTGACTAAACCCTCCTTGATGGGGATGGCTTCCGCTAACAAGAGTGTTGTGCCCTAATTGGGGCCTTCTTCTCTAATGCGATGGGTGTTGCTGGGCTATCGAGGCCGAGCGATGATGTGCTAATCCCTTCATGAGTCTATGTTGCATAGGTCTTCAACTCGAGCAAGGGCTCAGTGAACTCGTCTTTGAGTTGTCGACTTTAGGCCTAGGGGTGCCCTCCTTTCTGATCAGAGCCTATCGTGGGTCAGGTGAACGAGAGCATCTGGGCTCTAGTTCAAGGCCACCAGATCACCCAAAGTGCCACACCCTTCTGAGGGTTGTGGTAGAAGGCCCTGATCCTCTCAAGTCGGCCTTCTAGGGCTAACCTTCTATGGCCATAGATCAGGGAGCAGGGAGCATGCCAAGACTTGGACGGAGGCCCTCATTGGGCCCAATGCTCAGTGGCTCTCGACCCAACAAGATGTAGACAAGGCCCGATCTTCTAATAGGTATGATAGCGTCGATTCATGGAGACTCGATGTTCATGATCTAGGCTTCAAACCAAGACTGATTCAGACCCTCACAACTGTTACACCACTGCTCCATTGGTTATCAACCATGTGAACGCGATTGACCTCGCCGAGAAGGCTTTCTGACAAGCGAATCGAGAACACAAGCAAGAACGGGATGAACACAATCTAAAATTGCAAATAAATATGAGGCTTATGATAATGAGAAGGAGTTCAAGTCTTTATTCAAAAGGACTAATCACCATAGGGGAACAAGATCAAGAACTAGGGCCCTAGTTCATAGCAAGCGGCCTTGGCAGCACAGTTGCAGCAAAACAACGTCTATTTCATGAGGAAATCAAGAACTAAACAAAACCCCAAACCCTAATGAGAGCGATGGCTGCTAATTATAGAGCCCCGAACGTCATCCCCCCTGGACGCGCCCCCTAATGGGCTCTAAGAAGATACACGGCCCAACGGACCAAAAGACGGTGTCGTAGCACCCTGGTAGATTCTGGATGCTGAGTTGATTTGACTATTCCTGTTGATTCTAAAGGGATTTTGACATGAGACCACTTGCATTGGCTTCCTTATCTAATTAGCTTTCCATCCATATATGGATCATCCAAAATGGAGTTCGGATGCACCCGTGTGACTAGTTTTATGATAGACTGGTCCTAGAGCCTGAGATGGGCTCGAACTTGATCCACCTTGGTGACTCAAACCGGATGAGCTTCGGGCCTCCTTCTCAGTTAGGACACCCTCGCTGATCTCCTCATCCTCTATCTCCAAGCATGGTCATATGCATGGATCTCTTGTCCTTATCATCCTCCCTTTCTTGAGGAAAAGCCATCCTTGGCGTCAATTTTGCTTGAAGTCGAGCCTACACAACATGAGGACAAACGAGGTTTCCAAAATAATGGGAACGGACAATGTTGTGAGAAAGAATATGACCACATGTCTAGGTTTACAGCATGTCTTGTCCTATAGACATGTAGTCTGCTCGATTGAAATACACACGATCTTTGCAAAAGGTTAGTACTAACAAGAAACATATGCTCCCTTTCTTTGGATTCCACTTATGTTCAAAAAGCAAAACTAGAGGAATATGGCATAACAACAGTGTTAATTTTACTGCCCTCTAGTTGATCATTACTTTGCACAACAAAAGGAGAATTTAGATTTGTACAAATGTAAACTTGTTGTATTAAATATTGTCCTTGGTTGTTATATTTGCCAAAAACATGATATGTATGTCTAGAGAACCATGGCAAATCAGCATATGCATAAAGTTTCTCCTCTAAAGAACTAAGATTACACAGAACATCAAATTCAATGTAACCCAAAGTATTTAAAGAAGACAACCATTTCAGCTCATCAACTTCACTAGCATTATGAATAACAAGTCTATTTTCAGCACAAGTGTTCGATTTTAGCACACATATAGCATGATCATTCTTCAATGATTGCATGGGTATAACATAAATATCATCATGTAAGTCATCTTCATCACAAGGAACATCAAGCAAATCATCTTATGACAAAGGTAAATCAAGGGAAGACTCCACTAAAATTTGCTCTATCATAGCATGATTGGTGGAAAAAATCAGCACTTCAAGAGAACTCTCACCTTTCGTAAATTTAGCATCATGGGCATTATCTTTGCTCTCATGTTCAGCATGAGTAATAGTTGATGGTTCTGAATTTTCACATGAGGCTATGAGCATCTCATTTTCTATCACGTCATCCTCACTCTTTTGTACATTGTCCTGCAAAAGGTTAGGCATAGTAGGAGGAATAACAAGAGATTGATCTAGTTGATGCACCTCATCATTTGAATTAATTACTAGAGATGGATTAACAAAAATTTCTCTCATAAGATCTTTCATATCATTCCATGTGTGAGGTTTATCTGAAAAACTTAAAGACTCCCACCAAGTTGATGTTGATTGTCTCAAAACACTAGTTGCATTTTTAATTTTCCTCTGTTCACACATATAACTTTGTGCAAAAATATTATCTATTTTAGTTTCCCATTCAATGTACTCATCAGCACCAATATCATCATAAGTAGGCGGGGAAGAAAGAATAGATTGACCTACGGGAGGAGGTGTAGCAGCAATAGTGTGTGGCTCATGCATCATTGATGTCTCATATCGGTATGTGTTGTAACCTATCATTGTTGGCATCAAATAAGAAAACACACAAGTATGTATTTTCCTATTAGCTACTATAGGATGTGGTCAAGGAGTAAAGTCACACACTCTCAAGCGTCTTAACACGGTCTTACAAGTGTTCTTACCAAAACAACCAGCGGTGGAATCAGTCGGTGATTGTGATACCGTTGTAGCTTGAGTGTAACAGTTGCAAGGCAAACCTGTACTTGGTTAGAAGAAAGTGGAGCTTAGACAGGCACAATATAGTAGCAAGGAATATCAATATTCACAACTGAATAGCAAAGCTGAATAAGTATCCCGAGTACTTGTCTTAGTTGCTAGCCTATTAACGTTCCAAGTACCAGATGTATCAAGTGATGTGAATAGCAGGAATATGATTAGGAACAAGGCAAAAATCAGAACATGCAAACACAACTCAAATGGCGCTCTCTATGTGCTCCTCTAGATATTGTTCCACTTTTGTCCCTCTCTTTTTTCTCTATTTTTGGACTGTCGTTTTTTTTTTGGATTCTTTGACTTTTTCTTTTTATTTTTTTGATATTTTTTCTTCACTTCGGAGCACAAAAGAAGTAACCACAAAAAATATTAGCTTAAACAAGTGAAAGGCGTGGCCTGTGGAAAATTAAGAAGACATGCTCAAAATTGACAAAAAACTTGTGACCACGAAAAGAGGATCTTGTGACCAGTTTTTGGCCAAAATAAAATTTTCCAAACCTGACAAAGCCGGGAACGAGCGGATCCAAAAATTTTCTGATTGATTTTGATATATGGAACGTCGAAATCCGAGTTCGTATGCAAAAACTAGACCAGTTTTAAGAACTGACTCTGAATTAGAGGATAAAATGGGAATAATACGCGCAAAAGTTGTTGCAGCGGCTATAGATAGATGCAAACAGTGAAGACAAGTGTAACAAATTTGATGGCGTGGACTAGGGTTTGATGGATACAAAGGAAACATAGCAAGACTTGAAGGTGTTCATGGATTATGATGAAAAACAAAGGAAAAGACATAAACTGGACTAAAAATGATCTAAAACCAGCAACCAGAACTTGCCCTAGGACACAAACTCAACAACGCGAAATAGAGACAAAATTACATGGCACAACAAGGCTATAGGATAGGGAAAATGAGGTGGTGTATATATTTTTTTGGCTTTTTGTGGACTATAGGTAAAACAAAAACAGTAACAATCTAAAAGGGAAAAAAAAGTATACCTAACGGGCAATAAGGCCTCTGATACCACTTGATGTAGACAAGGCATGATCTTTCGATAGGTACGATAGTGTCGATTGGTGGAGACTCGACGTTCCTGATCTACGTTTCAAACCAAGACTGATTCGGACCCTCGCAACCATTACACCACTACTCTGTTGGTTATCAACCACGTGAATGCGATTGACCTCGCCAAGAATGCTTTCCTATAAGCGAATCGAGAACACAAGCAAGAATGGGATGAACGCAATCTAAAATTGCAAATAAATATGAGGCTTATGATAACAAGAAGGAGTTCAAGTCTTTATTTGAAAGGACTAATCACCACAGGCGAATAAGATCAAGAACTGGGGCCTTGGTTCATAGCAAGCGGCCTTGGCGACACAGTTATAGCAAAACCAAGTCTGTTTCATGAGGAAATCAAGAACTAAACAAAACCTCAAACCCTAAGGAGAGCGACGACTACTAATTATAGAGCCCTGGACATCACCCCCTGGATGCGCCCCCTAATGGGCTCTAAGACAATACACGGCCCAACGGACCAAAAGACAGTGTCGTAGCACCCTGGTAGATTCTAGACGCTGATTTGTTTCGACGATTTCTGTTATTCTGAAGGGCTTTTGATGTGAGACCACTTGCATTGTCTTCCTTATCTAATGAGCTTTCCATCCATATGTGGATCGTCCAAAATGGAGTTCGGACGCACCCGTGTGACTAGTTTTATGATAGACTGGTCCTAGAGCCTGAGATGGGCTCGAACTTGATCCACCTTGGTGACTCAAACCGGATGAGCTTTAGGCCTCCTTCTTGGTTAGGACACCCTCGCTGATCTTCTCATCCTCTATCTCCAAGCATGGTCATATGCATGGATCTCATGTCCTTATCACAACTCTCGGGAGTTGGTTGGTTTTAAGGGTGTGCCGCCCAAGCACCCATCGATTGGGGGGTTGGGTTGCTCCATCTAGGGTGACAATGTAGCCCCCAAGGACATTGTGAGGCCTCCCTATCTACGGGAGTGGTAGCTTCTAGGTAGGTCCATTCTGTTGATGCCCTACGTAGGTGGTTGATGTAGTTTGGGCCATCATGCCTAGCAGAGGAGTTATGGTGTGCACCGCCACTCTGTCCCACTTCGTCTGGAGATGGGACATGGAGGCCACATGGAGCAGGTCTAGAGAAGGAGCTGTGGCACTTGGTGTGCATAGATCTAGGCTGTTGATGACAGCCAGTGGGCTCGAGGGTAGTCGGATCCCCTCAAGTCCCGTGAGGAGGTGTGTGTGGAGTGGGCGACGCATGTGGTGGAAAGTGGAGCGAGGACTTGACTCGTTGGCAATGGTCCCCCAACTCCACCTTTACTGCATGACCGTCATCATGCAACCACTTCGAGGCATGCTGTGGGGATTAAAGAGATGCCTAGCTGGTTCCCAAAGGCCCATTCTAGCCGTTGATGGCTGATCAGAGGGCCCAGAGCCGCTCATAGCGCATCGACTTGGCTATAAAGGGGAGCCCTAGGGGATGTGGCATCCTCAAACCTTTCCTCTAGCCCCTTCTCTTCTTCCTCTTAGATCCATCCCTTCGATGGTGATGGCGGCGATGAAGTGCGACGCTTCCCTCTAGGTGAGCCTGTATTGGTCCATCGGGCGATTGCTTCTTCAAGGGTGGAAGGACTCTAGTGAAGGTGAGGCAATGACGTGACGCTAGAGGCGTTTGTTGCATTCCCCTCCCCTAGAAGGTGTAAGGACTCCAGTGACATCACTGGAGTCCTTACACCATCTGATGGGGGAGGGGGAGTGTGACGCGTCGATCACTACCCCTCTATCTCGGCGATGGCAAGGTAGGCCCAGCCCTGTTAATGGAGCGATGGCCGATGTCGCCCAGCTTCGAGCCTCAAGGAGGAGCCAAGAGGCCAGCCCATTGGCCTAAGCCATGAGTACCACAGGGCCCCGACCCAAAGGCTAGGTGCACCTTGCAGTCTTTGCTGCTGTATAGGTAGTAGTAGATTGCAGTTTCTGCCACCGTATATTGTAATCGGGTTGTTCCCAATTAATGAAATGAAATTACTTTTGTTTGCAATCTCATTGCTCTTGTGTCGTGCTTAGAGACTTGGTCCCTCGTTGGGATGGGCTGTTATGACAATAGCATCGATGGCCAAGATTGCCATGTCGATGCTACTAGCAGTTAAGTCTATGAGAACCCAAGGTTTATGGTCATTCCATGCCTAGTCATGTCCCCTAGAGTGGAGATCCTCGATTCCCAATCAAGCCACTCATATAGTTCCCGAGCTCGTCTATCGGTGCTTCGGGGCTCACTGCCTCCCTCTATGGGTCACCACAAGTGGCTCAAGATCGATACTTGGACATCGTTCGATGATTGGCTAGTTTTGCATCTAGGTGCCCTAGCTAAGGCCTCTGGTCCTTGATCATGAATGTCCCTCACACTTTAGGTGCTTCAAGCGGCCTTAGAACCCTCAGCGATGCCCCTTCTGGGGGGCCTAGACCATCGTGCAGTGGGGTGGAATGATCCAATGAAGGATCAGGAGACAGGCAGATAGCTGCAAAAAGAAATGGAATGGACACAAGAGATGGAAAAGATGACATAGCCAGTAATGCGGCGGTCATGGCCATTCCGTTAGCGCCTTGTCGATCCCTCGCTCGGTCCTCTCACTCCGTCCATCCCATCCTCGCCTCACTCGAGGGTCTTCTATAGTAGTCCTCCTTCAGAGAGGTCAGTAGGTGGTTAGCTCAATCGATCCTCTATTGTAGCCGAGCTACCGCTAGAGTGGCTTAGGTTAAAGGAGACAATAATAAAGACAAGTGAATCAAGAGGGTCAGGAGGACAAGACTTATCTTGGTTTTTGTTGTTGGAGAGGTAGGCCAGCGAAGGAGTTTGGTAGGCAAGCCATGGCATGGGAGGCGACGCTTCTGGGTGGATGGCTCGGCATTGGCCTTCCCTCATGGGGAAAGGTTAGAACTCACCACAATTGGGTCAACCCCTTCTGGGGGTGAGCACCTAGATGGAGGGGCCAGTTGAGCCATCGCTGCCACCATGAGTCTCTACTGCCTCGCTGATGCTTGGTCAGTTGAGTGCCACTGCTGCCTTGGTTGCTTCCTCCACTGGAGCCCTTCTTGCATCGCAGCTAAGGCTATTGGGAGCACAGGGGGTGATGAATGTGGCCACTTGGGCGATGAAGTCCTCCATGTAGCAGTAGGCTTGCTCAAAGCTACCCTTAATAGTGATGACCCCCTTTGGGCTGGGCATGTTGAGCTTTAGGTAGGTGTAGTTAGGGACGGCCATGAACTTAGTGAAGCATGATCGATTGAGGAGGCCATGGTAGACACTGGGAAGTCGACCACCTCAAAAGTGAGCGGCTCCTTGTGGAATCTATCCGACTGGCCGAAGGTGAGGTTGAGTTGAATGTGCCCGATGGGCACAGCTTCCTTCCCTAGCATGATCCCATAGAAGGACGCCTTGCTAGGGCACAGGCTGTTCCAGGGGATGACCATCTTGTCGAGGGTGCTGGTGTAACGTATGTTGAGGCCACTGCTCCCATCCATTAGCACTTTTGTGAGGCATGTGATGCCCATGATTGGGCTGACCACAAGCGGGTATCGCCCTGAATGAGGGACATGATCGGGGTGGTCTTCCTGGTCGAAGGTGATGGCTATCTGGGACCATCGGAGCTACATCAGAGCGGTGAGGGAGTGAACAACATTCACCTCCTATTCAGTGATGCTGCGCTGCCGGTAGGATTCATATGCCTAGGAGCCCCCAAAGATCATGATGCAGTGCTCGGCCTCGAGGAACTTGATGTCTTCCTCCTGGGCACTATTTGCCAAGGGTGCTATGGATGTAGGCTTCTAGGCCTTGCCCTATTTGCCAAGGGTGCTACGGATGTAGCCCCTCATGGTAGCGCAGTCCTTGAGGAGGTGCTTTGCTTGCCCCCCATGAAATGGGCAGGGGTCCTTGAGCACCTTCTCGAACTGTTCTGGGCATGCGCCTCACCTGCGGGGCTAAGGCCTAGTGGCATGGTCAACCACGGCCACCATCTCCTCACCATGGCGCTTCATGTCCTTGTTAAGTCTGTCGTGGCATTGCTGGGATGAGGTAGGGTCATCGCCGCCATCGCCTCTGCTGAGGTGACTGGCGACCTTGGCTTTGCCGCTGAAATTGGCCTGGATAGCCTCCTTGCCGGTGGCATACTATGTGGTGATGTCCAGGAGTTCCTACATCAAGCATGGGGTCACATGGCCGAGCATGTGAACCAACGCCTCATAGGTCATGCCTAGATGAAGGCGTTCATGACATCAGCGTCAGTGATGTTGGAGATCTTATTGTGCTTCTTGGAGAAACACTGGATGTTCTCCTAGAGGGTCTTGTCGGGCCTCTGCCTATAGTTGCGGAGGTCCCACAAGTTCCTAGGCTGAGTGTACGTACCTTGAAAGTGGCCGATAAAGACCGAATGGAGATCGCCTCAATAGCGGATGCTGCCAGGCTTGAGCTGCTTGAGAAAATCCTTGGTCGAGATTGATAGAAGCAGGGGAAGGTACTAGATGGTGACGTTGTCTTCTGACCCCCCGGCCTTCATGGCAAGATGGTAGTCCTCTATTCAATGGTTTGGGTTAATCTCACCATCATACTTGGAGATGTGCGTCGGTGGTCAAAAGCACCTGGGGTGGGGGGCCACCCAGATCACTGCCCCAAACACTAGCGGGCCAAAGTGATTCGGGGCAGCATCCCAGCCCACTTAGGGGTATGGGACCATGCCTGAGCATGGCACCTAGCCTCGATGGTGTCGTGGATGCTGTGGTTGTCGCTGATCCGGTGGCACATGGGGGACACCGAGGAGAAAAGTCACGCCTTCGTTCTTGCCAAGGCTTGGAACCTAGGTCCACGGCTGGATGGAGCTGTTGCCGAAGGTGTCGCCACTGCTTCCCTTGCCTATGGGGTGTAAGCATTGGAGCAATCCCCATTGGGAGTTGCCATCATCTAGGATGGCTAGGAGACCATGGTGCGGTGCCAAGAGCTAAGCTCTCGGCCTATGGCTCAAGAGCGACGCAGAGGAGCTGCTTCACCTTGTTTAGCTGCTCGTTGGCCTTTGGGTCCAGCGTGTCGGAGATGTCTTCGAGGCAGTAGGGAGCGGCCACCATGTCATAGGCCGCATAGGGAAAGCAGAGACCATTGGAACCCCTATGTGGGCATCGTCGTCATCACCAAAGGGTGCATGGCCCGTTGCCGTGCAAGGTCCTGTCTTTGGCGCTCAAGCTCTACCTCAGTGGTCTCTAGGTCCACCTATCTAGCTCACAGGTGATCTTCCTTCTCCTGAAGGTAGGTCGCATAGCTATGGGGACTCTAGTCCTGTGGCGTGAGCCCAGGCACCTCCTCAGCAAGGACCTCACCATTGATGTCATAGCACAAGTAGGGTGGAGCGTAGCAGTCAATGTTGTCGGAGTCGTACTCTAGGCCATTCCCCAAAAGGATCTCAAGGAAGGTGCGCAGTGAGGGGACATTGGTCCCCACCACACCAGAGATGATGGTGCTCCATGGCACCTTGTGACTGATGATGTGCTCTAGCTCCATCTAGAAGGTTGTTGCCACATTTTAGATCCCAAAAGGCAGGTCCGGGAGGTAGTACCAGAAGCGGTCAGGTGGCGGGAGCACGTCATGGGTGGCGATCTAGTGGTGGACATTGGCTAGCATATAGAACATCTAACAGCGGTCCAACATAGTGGGATTTGGCCCAAACCGTGTCAGATCAGTTGGGCTAGGCCATCGAGATCTACTCCTAGAAGCCCTGGTGGAGGGGGCTGTAACACCTTAGGTGTTAGCCACTGGCTAGACAGTGAGCTTGGACTTAATTGAGCAATGTCTAGTGATGATCATGAGTTTGGATCACAACATTTGAATGGCAACAAGTGAGTTGAACCCTCTTCTCTACATTGGAATGGCGATAAGTGAGTTGAAGCCTCTTCTCTACATTGGAATGGTGACAAGTGAGATGAAGCCTCTTCTCTTTGAAATGAGGCCTAACTTACTTTTTGTGAATTAAAGACAAAGCTTGTTTGCTGATGATTGCCCCTTTTGAAATGTATGCTTGAGTGATGTTAAAGGATCCTCCTTCATGTGTCTCACATCCATCTCTATCTATATTGATAACTGGAAGACTTTCATGAAGTTTGGAAAAAAGAAGTCACATGAAATGATAAGTTATGTCCTTGTGTGAATGGCTTTACTAAGTGAATGAGAACATGGGATATCGACCAAACCATGCAACCTTTCTCAAACAACTCTAATTAAACTCATGAACAAAAGTTATGAAGGGTTCATGTTGAGCAAATGTCCAAAAAATGCTTCAACGGATTAAAAAGGATAATTTAAGCTTTATCATGATGCTATTTTGACCAACACGAAACCATGATTTTAGTACTAGTGGTAAAGTTTGACCCTTAATAAAAATTGTAGTTTAGTTTGTTTTCTACTAACTTTATTTTTGGACCAAGCCCTGATTTAACATCTAAGTGTCTCAAATAGTGGCCTCTATTTTGAATGCAGTGCTCCTTTGGGCTCTCAGAAATGTGTCCCTGATCGATAGCAACTAGTTGACATGTTTGTGAATTTTTATCATCTAGATTTGTGTGACAACTCAATTGGATTCCTTAATGAGTTGAAGTACACTTTAGGATGAAAACAATAGGGCAAGTCTCATGACTTTTGAAGCACATTTGGACATTCAAAAATGATTTCAAAAATAGAAAATGCTAATTGTTTCCTAGAAGTTATTTGAATTTCGGGTTTAGTTTTGAGTACCCCACTTTGGAGCCTTATATCTTTCAAACCAATCCAAACCAGTCCATCATCCTTTAAGAAAAGTTGTAGAGCAAGATGTGTACAACAAACTTTGTTCAAAGACCCAATCCTAAATCACCCTCGAAATTTATCAAATAGAGGCTCGATGATTGAATCTGTGGCTGTTTTCAGACTTAGAAATATTCTAAGTCTGGGATTAGTAACCACTGAAATAACAAGCCGCGTTCTCATGTTTTTGTTAAGCAACTCAAGTTGAGCCAAATATAAAAGTTGGACTATATGTTTTGGGGAAGAGCATGCAAAAAAATAGCACCAGTTTGACTTCGTTTTGGCCATCAATTTGGATTTTTGCTCAACGCTGTCAATGCGCTGACATTATCATGTTGGGCGCTGATTACCCACTAATTTGTTGCTCTATTGGCCGAACACCATAAATATGAGTTGAGATCATCAGGAAAGGAACAATTTTGCTTTAAGGCCCAAGGCCCAAATCGGATGGTAAGCAGCCCAAAATCATGCCCCAAGCCGATCACTTCGTCGCCCGCCACCTATTCTTTGAAATGGGCGTGTGGCCACCATGCAAGGGCAGCAACGCCCCACCTCCTTGCCACATGGTCGCTCCCCTGCTCCTCTATGAGCGGATGCCCGAGCCCTCCCTCAGACTCCCTCACTCGCCCCAGTGCTCTCCCTCACTCTCTCGGCCCGCTCCCTCACCACCGTAGGAATGCGGGCGCGTTCTTTCATGGCCGCCACCGAGCAGTGGAGCTCCATGGTCACCACCATTCCTAGGTCTTCGAGCTCCCTCGTGCGCCACAGCGTGCATCACTACCTTCATCTCATCATGCTCCATCTCACGCGCATGCTCTCCTAAGCCAAACATCACTGGAGTGCCACCACCACCATGTCGCTCTCCCAAGCCGGAGTGAGGCCAAGGATAGGTTAGAGTCCTGATCGACCTAGCATCCGTTAGTGTCTCTGATTGTGCGGCGTTGATCGAACCAGTGAATTGGACCTGAGTTGTACCAAAGGTGACCTAAGACTACCTTAGCGCAGGTATGTCTAGGTTTGTGTTAGGAATAACTGCCCAGCTGGTTGCAATCAACTCGAATCGTTGTCTCTCCCGGATAGTGAGAAACTCGACTAGCTCTAGTATCATAGTAATTAAACTATGGAATTTGATGGTTATGATGAACATGGGAATGTTACACCGGCTATGGTTATTATTGTTATGCTACATAATCATACATCGGATGTTTGGCGTAGGTTAGATGCTAATCTAGAGATGAATAGCTACAATTAACTTGGAATTAAATTATAAAATGTATAGCTCAACTAGTGGCTTTTTATGCAAAATGTTATCAAGCTAGCTCTACTTATAAAGCCTTGCATGATCCTTGATGTCACTTTATTTGTGGTTTATGATGGGTAAATCTAGCTGAGCACATTTGAGTATTTAGGGTTTATCCCACCATGCTGCAGGTGAAGTTCTTGGCCTGCTGAAGATGGTGGCTAACCGTCGGTGGACTCGGCTACTCTACATAGTGTTCTTATCTACATACTTTTATCAAAGGATGTCACGTATGCTAGCAATGTAATTGGAACATATATTATTGTAATCATTTGAAAGCTATGTTGTTTTCACTAATCGGTTTTGAAACCCAAACTTGTATTATTATTTGTGAACTCATTGTAAACATTATTTCCACTGCAACTCCATGTATATGTTGTGTATTTGCTTAATCGTGCGATCTTGGTTGTGATGTTGATTTATCAAGGTCCTTTGTGACACTCGGCGGACTATCGGGTTTATATAAGTGAAAGTATGTGCGCATCAACGTGTTAAATGGGGACAGCCGTACTTGAGCTTGTATGAATTGGGCGGTTCTGTCACTGCTGACATCGAAGCAAGATTAAGCATAATACTGTCATATACATAGTTTTAAAAACAAAGTTTTGATTTTAAAAGCCTATTTGGACTCAAACTTTAGCTCCATGCAAATTTGTCAAAACTAATTTGCAAAACTATGCTAGCGACAACCTCAAGTTAAGCCCAATTAAGGACTACTAGGTGGCTAAGTAAACTGATACTAGCTATGGGGAATTTACTTAATTGCAATTTTTATTTCGTCGTCCATACGGCGTGCTATTGTATGGATGCCATTTGCTTGAATGGTAATGTATGGATCAATATACCGCTAAGCCTAGGTAAGTTGGTGAGTGGCATGACCGGAAGATGTGAGCGTGCGGTCAAAAGGGAGAGATAGTTTTGATACTTAATTATATATATCTCATATATATGGAAGTATTTAATTATGGGTTAGCTTTGGTACGGCTATATATGCATACTCTATAAGTATGTATAGACATATTTACTGATGGGTAGCTTTGATACGAAAGTATATATAGTCTGTATATACATATATGAAAGTATTTAGCATGAAGTCTAGAGACCAGACTTTTATTCTTGCATATGTATATGTGGGGTTGGGCTGAAATGAAATCCTTCTGCAGGTACGCTAACCATGAATGCGTAGATTGAATGTAGCTGACGACTAGCTATATATCGAGAGAGTACATGTTATGCCACCGAAATAGAACATGATTGCCACCTTAGGCTGGCAATTTTGTGAGGACGAATAGGACGGTCATGCATCATGATTGTGCTTGTGCATAAATATGCTTCCCTCACTTTTGTTCTAATAATAAGTAACTTGTGATCAATGTGATGTTACTATCTTCCCTGTGTGAAGCTAGGCAAAATGCCTTGTTCCATGTCGCTTGAATAGCTATGCTTAAAGATAGTGTGTGATTAGCTTTGCCTTGTTTGTTTGCTTCTAAAGGAAATAGATGACAAGTTAGTAGTTAGCAAAAACTTCACCCTTTTGAAAACTAAAACTGGTAGTGATACCTTGTTAAAAGCCTGCACATGCTTTTCTTTTAAATATAATGCCAGGTTCTTCCTTTCAAGTTATCTTCACATTAGTTCTTTAGACGTGTGGTTGCTTGCTTTCTAGGTATTACCATGATGTATGTGTGAATGTGTTGTGATCTAGGTGGTACCATAGTTGTCACTCTTTTTGTCCTTGGTAAGCATGTGAGTGTGAATAGCCTTATCCTAGAACAACACTCAAGTTACGTTAATCGCATGATTGTCTCCTAGTAGATTCCCTTTGCTTAGAAGCTTGAGCCTATATGTGTGATTGTTAGCCCTTGAATGTTTGTGTATCCATGCCTTTGCTTGACTCGTGAGAATAAGTTTAGTTCCCTTGAATGATTGCATGTGTCGTGATTGTTTCGCTCCTTTGTGTGAAGACCCTACCCAAAAATCCTTGTCGGACCTTTCTGCTTCTTATCCTAAAGATGGTCTGGTGGAACGCTAATCTCTCTCTGCCCTAGCTTTGGAACCTTTTCCGAGCAGATAATGTTGTTGCTTTATTAACTAAATCCCTAGTTAGTGTATCGGCTCCATCTCTCAAATCTTGTTTGTTTTGTCTCCAACTCTCTCAAGTCTTTTGATGTTTATTGGTCTTGATCACATGTTGCTGCTCAGCAAGACCAAATCTCATGTTAATTTTTATCTAGTAATCACCTTAGTGGACACAAGGTGTATATGGAAATAAAGCAAGAGTCTCATGCTTAGTTATCTTTGTTAGTTAATATATGTTCCCTTGTGCTGTGTTTTGATCTTTAGATCGCCTCCTTGTTGACTCCTAACCTTGTGACTACCTTTGCTTGCTAGCCTTCCTTCACATAGAGCTTCCTCCTATGCAACCCAATTTGTGCCACGTGAGATTTCTTGAAGGTTGTATGTTTGGTATTGGTGTCTTGGTTAATGACTAACGGTGCCGTGATGAAACCAAGGGCCTCCTTGTGGCCGGCCAGCACATGGTTGTGCTACTAGGGTGTGCGCTAGTATCGAGGTTTCTAATCATGATCCATTATGGAACAACACCGATGTGTCATCTCATCATGAGCCTTTCCTCGATTATCTCCCCTAATCCTATCAGAAGATCCCCATATCTTACCAAAAGTAGTAAAGCTTCCTTCCGAAGTTGCAAAGATAACCTTTGAAGAATCGGTCACCAACATAAACATTAACAGACTACAAGAGGTGGTAGACGAGTGATTCTACTTGGTTGTCCCTATAATGACATTGATCATCTAGTGAGCAACTTATGTCATCCCCGTTGGATTAGAAAGGTACACAACCTGTAACATTGGACAAGTTTTCAGTTGAGTGACAATGGATGGAGATATTATGTGCTGTAATAGGTCACTTGGTGCTCATTAGCTTCCCATCCAAGTTCTCAACCTTTAGGTGCATAAGGATCATGCAGTCAAAAATCGTCCTTCGATGTGACCCCTTTTCTGCTGACTTCTAGGGTGACTGTCTGTTTGTGCATTAACTACGATTGTTGCCATCAAGAAGGAAGTTTTGAA
The DNA here is from genome assembly GCF_019320115.1 of Miscanthus floridulus. Classification (NCBI taxonomy): domain Eukaryota; kingdom Viridiplantae; phylum Streptophyta; class Magnoliopsida; order Poales; family Poaceae; genus Miscanthus; species Miscanthus floridulus. The sequence goes on along the minus strand of NC_089594.1, from coordinate 47,158,369 downwards.
GCTTTTTAGTGTTGAGAGACAACTGATTAGTTACAAGTAGGAAGGTTAATATCCGGCTAGGTAATGACTCCTTGGTAGCTACAAAGGCTATGTCTCACAAAATAATGTTAAGCGAAGAAACAACAAAGTCGGTCAACGATGCAAGTACTGCTTTGTTCTCCAGACCCTATGTCGTCAAGGCAATTCCATCATGGATAATACACAGATAGTACAAGATGTTATATCAGCTAGGCAAAGAGCTAGAGAAAGCATGTCCTTAGTTGAGGACAGTATCACTATGCATCTAGGTGCTGCAAAAGGATTTGTTCAGGACCCTATTGGATGAAGTGCCAAAGGATAGTTAGAAATGGTCCCTTATCTTTACCGGACTGCCCCTCATGTAGTATGCATTGTGCCCTACAAAAACAACCCACAAGTCTATTGCTTGTGTATCGTCGAGTTGGTGTCTAAATCAATGGTTGAGGTTGTTTCCTAAGAGGCATCTAAGGAAAAACCCTAGCCTCCATCCTTAGTGAGAAAGCTACTGCTGCTTCTGCATGAAGAGTTAGAGAGTGCGGAACACACTCCACAATATGTGATGCAAAGAAAAAGAAGAATGGGAAATCTGTCCAGATTTCATGGCACCAAACCAGTTATCTTTAAGCCGGTGATTAGAAGCTCAAACATGATTGGATTGTCACAAGACTTGGTGAGCTCATTCCTCGCTTGGGGTACTTCAATGTCTTAAGTTGGTTTAAGGATTGGTTGAGTAAAGCATTGGATTTGAGAGACATTTTGTTAGTTCAGGTCACTAAAATTTCACAACAGAGCAGTTTTGGTAGATGATTTGTTTGGAAAATCAAATGGTGTCAGTTTGAGCTGAATTTTGGTCAGTAGTTAGAGGACTCTTGGATCTATATGCCTACCAAAATTAGTGCACAATGGAGTAGTAGTTTGTGAGATATGAACTAAAAACCAAGGTGTACAGAATCTGTGATTTTTTTTTTGTTGACTGCTATCATCCCTCATATTAGAAGGTTGTGTTTGTAATTGATGCCAAGATTAGCAACATTGTCAATGTTTTGCCATTAGATAATACTTTATATGCCCTAGAGAAGACTCCTTGCACCCCTTTGTGCCTTGCTTTTGCCCTCTCATATCAATAACGCTTGAGCAGTCAAGGTGTTCTACAAGTCAATTTATGCCATTGCGAGTCGGAAACAAATTGAAAAGTGTCAAACAACAGATTTCAGATTATAATTTTGACTTGTTGATTGATATTAGAAAGGAAGCTTCAATGTCAAAAGTAGTTCAACAAGTAAGCTTTGTTGGATTGTAATTGTACCGTGAAAGAAAGTTGTACTCAAGCTACTTTGGTAGAGGACTCCTTTTCGAATTTTGTGAATAAATCTTCGACCACTGTTGTCCTCCGAGCATCACTATTCTCCTTTTCGGTAGCAATCTTTAACATTGGCTCATCCTTTGGTACTTGCTGTGTGTTTTTACCCAAGAGATTGCATCAGATTCTACCCAAATAACTATTGCCACTTGGATACAAGGATCCCCTTAACTAATGATCGTCGAAACCGCTGAGCCGACAAACTTAGCTATCACATTAACCGCTCTCTCAATAGACTCAGATAATACCATGTTATCATTAGAGAAAGAGAACTGCACACATGGAACATTATATAGTTTTCCATCAGTTGGCATTTGAGTGATTGGACAGTTATGACCGGCATAGGCATGCCTAATGATTAGTCAGTTTTTCACCGCCTCAGAAGATGTTTACCCCATCTATGATCTCATCCCTTATAGAAAGTTATACGTGCTATGCCCACAAGAGAGGCAGAGGATGCAAGTAGTTCATTATGCTCCGATAGACCCTTTGTACACCAAGAACTAGTACTCAGAATAGTGTTGTCCTAGATTCCTCCCAAAGTAACAATGCTTCATGGGAGTCAATAAAGGAAATTCTACAAACAAAAATTTACTACAAAGAACAATTATCAGAAAGTTGTCTTGACCAAATTAGCCTCTCTGATGCTTGAAGCTAGGTAGCCTAATGCTATCATAGAGGTTGGAAAATGGATGACATGTTTCTCTTTCCTAAAAAGTCTTTCGTACCAAATCTCGGGGTGAGATTCTCGTAGGGGGGAGGGCTGTAATACCCTAGCTGTTAGCCACTAGCTAGACAGTGAGCTTGGAGTTAATTAAGCAATGTCTAGTGATGATCATGAGTTTGGATCACAACATTGGAATGGCGACAAGTGTGTTGAAGCCTCCTCTCTACATTGGAATGGTGACAAGTGAGTTGAAGCCTCTTCTCTACATTGGAATGGCGACAAGTGAGTTGAAGCCTCCTCTCTTTGAAATAAGGCCTAACTTACTTTTTGTAAATTAAAGACAAAGCTTGTTTGCTGGTGATTGCCCCTTTTCAAATGTATGCTTGAGTGACATTAATGGAGCCTCCTTCATGTGTCTCACATCCATCTCTATCTATATTGATCACTGGAAGAGTTTCATGAAGTTTGGAAACAAGAAGTCACATGAAATGAGAAGTTATGTCCTTACATGAATGGCTTTACTAAGTGAATGAGAACATGGGATATCGACCAAACCTTGCAACATTTCTCAAACAACTCTAATTAACTCATGAACAAAAGTTATGAATGGTTCATGTTGAGCAAATGTCCAGAAAATGCTTGAATGGATCAAAAAGTATAATTTAAGTTTTATCGTGATGCTACTTTGACCAAGATGAAACCATGATTTCGGTACTAGTGCTGAAGTTTGACCCTTAACAAAAATTGTAGTTTAGTTTGTTTGCTACCAACGTTATTTTTGGACCAAGCCCTGATTCAACTTCTATGTGGCTCAAATAGTGGCCTCAATTTTGAATGCAGTGCTCCTGTGGGCTCTCAGAAATCTAAGTCCCTGATCGATAGCAGCTAGTTGACATGTTCATGAATTTTTATCTTCTAGATTTGTGTGACAACTCAATTGGATTCCTTAATGTGAGTTGAAGTACAATTTGGGATGAAAACAATAGAGCAAGTCTCATGACTTTTGAAGCACGTTTGGACATTCAAAAATAATTTCAAAAATAGAAAATGCTAACTGTTTCCAAGAAGTTATTTGAATTTCAGGTTCAGTTTCGAATACCCCAATTTGGAGCCTTATATCTTTCAAACCAATCCAAACTAGTCCATCATGCTTTAAGCAAAGTTGCAGAGCAAGATGTGTACAACAAAGTTTGTTCAAAGACCCAATCCTAAATCACCCTCAATGTTTGTCAAGCAGAGGCTCAAAGATTGAATCGATGATTGTTTTCAGACATAAATATTCTAAGTCCGGGATTAGTAACCACTTAATTGACATGCCGCGTTCTCATGTTTTTGTTAAGCAACTCAAGTTGAGCCAGATATAAAAGTTGGACAATATGTTTTGAGGAAGAGCATGCAAAAAGATGGCACCAGTTTGACATCATTTTGACCATCAATTTGAATTTTTTTCTCATCACTATCAATGCGCTAACATTAACATGTTGGGTGCTAATTACCCACTAATTTGTTGCTCTATTGGCCAAGCACCATAAATATGAGTTGGAGAGCATCAGGAAAGAAACAATTTTGCTTTAAGGCCTGAGACCCAGATCGAATGGTAAGTAGCCCAAAATCACACCCCAAGCCAGTCACTTCGTCGCCTGACACATGTTCGTTGCAATGGGCATGTGGCCACCATGCAGGGCAGCAGCGCCCCACCTCCTTGCCACGTGGCCATGCCCCTACTCTATAAGCGGACCCCTAAGCCCTCCCTCGGACTCCCTCACTCGCCCTAGCGCACTCCATCACTCTCTCAGCCCGCTCCCTCACTCACCACCATTGGAATGCGAGCACATTCTGCCATGGCTGCCACCAAGCAGTGGAGCTTGATGAGGACATCATTGTCTCAAATATGACCATGCCAACCACTTCTATACCAAAGGTGCAACCATTCTATATGAGGCTTATCATTGATGCATTTGATGAATTGATGCTGCACCATGATAGATGTTCATTCTCATTTTCAGAATTACTTACATGGATCAAGGGAAGGTTTGATTGCATATGGAAAGCATGGAAGGTTAATGAAGTTAATTGGGGACCAAATCCAAGTATTCCTAATGTCCTCCGCTAGGCCACCATGTCACTTTGGTTCCAAGGACAGAAAGAGTCAAGTCCAACACGTTTTGGAAGTTGAATTCGGACTGCAAAATAGTCCCAAATTGCGACGGTCACCACGACTTCATACGGACTCCGATTGGGACGTTCTAGCACTTTTTGGAAAGCTTATCAAGTATATTTTCCAACAGATCTGGACTCATGGCTATATCTTATCTGATGCTTCCGCAGTCATCGTTTCAACGCCGGGACCTTTTCTGCCTTTGGTGCTGCATCACCCTATTTTGGGCCGATGGTCCATGTATCAAGTTGGGTCCATTAGGGACGCGCCCTAGGGTTGGAGAACGACCCCCAACACACCCCTGGTCGTTCCCCTAGGTATTAATAAGGATTAGAGCCGCCACAAACAGATTGGGTTTTGTTTGTTGAAAGTTTAGCCATTGCTACTTCCTTGTAGACGCGTGTGTTGACTAGACCATCCGTTCTACTTGATTCAGAACCCCAACTTTGTGAGTTCAGATTGGTTTTTCATCTCCATATTTGCAATTGAGTTGCTTGTTCTACTTGTTCTTGCTTGTTCCTCGATTGCTTGTAGGAATTACCCTAGTGGTTTGGTTGATTGTGCTCCACAAGATCGCGACGGCCGTTGGAGGTGGTGTGTCGGTTGCTAAGGCGCAGCATCCTTGGATGGTTGTAGTCGGGCCGTGAACGTCATCTCCATCCCCAAATCGAGTTATCCACCTTCTCTCATCGAAAGATCGGGATCAACCCTAGCGGGTTCATATCAGTTGGTAATTAGAGCAAGGTTTATCGGTGAGAGACTTCCAATTCTTCGCTGTTTTAATTTTCCTATAGTCCAGAAAAGCTAAAAAAATAGTAGATTAGTTTACCCGTAGTCCTATAAACCCTTTGAGCCTTTGCTAGCACTGCTTAGTTAGGGCTTGTTGAGTTTTCGGTTGCATCGGTTGTGTCGAGTTGCTGGTCTTAGTGTCTATTCCTTTAGAGTTTTGAGTTCTATCACGTTTTGGTCACCACAAGATCCACCATCACCATATACATCGTTGCTGCATTTCTGCCACCACGGATCCATATAATGTCCGATTTGGGAGTTTAAATACAATCTGGAAACTTGAAGTTGTCTTCTTTCCAACGGATCTGACCTTGCAGTAAAATTCGATCTGAGCACTCCACAATCATCTTAGAGATTTCCGCATCTACGGTATTAACAAGAGTTGTTAAATCTAAATTCGAAGGGGCTGTGTGCAATAGCCTTATTGTTTGGGTTGTCATAGTACCAAATAAAACATTTAGGCCTCTACAAAAAAAAGAAAAAGAAGAAAAAAACAAGAGAAGGAGAAGAAAGAAGGGGCTGAATCTGTTGTTTTCTTCATGCTGTGCTAGTTGTTCTTTTTCAGTGACTATCTTTGTGCCTAGGCTCACGTCTCTAGCATGGTAAACCTAGAACTAGCACAGTACCACCGTTGAACGATTATTTAGCTTGCTTTTGTGACTAACGTGGTGCTAGTACTTCCTTGCTTTAGCCCACCTATAGCTCCACATATTTCGACTATAGCTTAACAGGTGTTGTTGTTGCGGCACCGATACACTTCACTCCACGGTTGTAGACTTGTTGGTTGCCGTCACCTCCTGTTTGGCTTGGTAAGAACTTGTAAGGGCTTGTTTTAACAAGTTGAGTTTGAGAGAATTACATCCGACACATCCTAGTAGTTGATAGGAGGATACATATTATTTTTGTGTTTCTTGTTTTCTACTAATCATGGCCGGTGATATGGAGATTTTTGAGCTATTGAAACTAGACCCTCATATTCAGGATGTCATTCAACACTTGCCGTTATATGATGGTAAGTTTGATCCTCAAGCTTACATTGATTGGGAGTTAAAAGTAGACAATGAATTTGATGAGCATGACCTGTCCGAGAAACAAAAGATTTATATTGCCTCTAATATTTTGATTGAATATGCTTTGCTAGAATAGAAACACATTTGTAGGCACAACAAAGTTCCAGAATCTTGGAAAGACTTCAAATTTCTTTTTAGAGATGCATTCGTTCCTGCATAATATGTTCATTATTTGCTTGCAAAATTAGACAACTTGAAGCAGGGTAGTAAGAATGTGAAACAATACTACCATAATTTTAAGATTTGTATCATGTTTGGTGGATTGGATGAATGCATGGAAGATGTTATGAGTAGATTCATGAGAGGGCTCAATTCTGAAATTCGAACCTTGTTAATTAGCAAATCATATTGTCATATTGGTCAATTGTTTTGTCTGGCTCTCAATGCTGAAAAAGAGATTCTATTATCTGTGAATACTTGCCAGAATGATGTGACCCATAATGTCCAAAATTTGTCCACTCTGCATGCTAATGAAGAGCAACAAATAGTGGAACCCACTACTGATTTTCCTTTGTCACAAAATGAATTACTTGATGTTCCTTGTGATAAAGAGGAGTTGTGTGCTGATGATTCTTTTACTCCTATGCCACAAGTAGCGAATAAGTGTGATACTTTTGGTTTGGAACCATATAAATGTGCTGAAGATAAGCTTTTTCATCCTATTACATGTGCACAAGATGAACTAAATTTGCTGTCCTCTTTAAATACTTTGGGTTATATTGAATTTGATATTATGTGTAATCTAAATTGTCTAAAAGAGAAACTTAAATTTGATTCTGGTTTGCCAAGTTTTAATCATTGTTCACTTCATGCAATTGGCAAATATGACAGCAAAGGAGAATATTTGGTGCATAAAGTTTATATTTGCTCTAATCTGAAATATCCTTTTGGGCCACAATACCATGATCAAATTGAGGGCTACACTAACACTAATGATGTCTTGCAAAGTTTTCCTAGTTTTTCCCACATGCAACAGGATAAATATCAAGAAGGGGAGCACGGTTCACTTTTACCTACAACACATCCTCCAACAAAGGTCAAACCGAGGACGGTTTGCTGTCAAGAAGGGGAGAATGATGAGGGCATCATTGTCTCAAATATGACCATGCCAACCACTTCTATACCAAAGGTGCAACCATTCTATATGAGGCTTATCATTGATGCATTTGATGAATTGATGCTGCACCATGATGTGTGTTCATTCTCATTTTCAGAATTACTTACATGGATCAAGGGAAGGTTTGATTGCATATGGAAAGCATGGAAGGTTAATGAAGTTGATTGGGGACCAAATCCAAGTAGTCCTAATGTCCTCCGCTAGGCCACCATGTCACTTTGGTTCCAAGGACAGAAAGAGTCTAAGTCCAACATGTTTTGGAAGTTGAATTCGGACTGCAAAATAGTCCCAAATTGTAACGGTCGCCACGACTTCATACGGACTCCGATTGGGATGTTCTAGCACTTTTTGGAAAGCTTATCAAGTCTATTTTCCAACAGATCTGGACTCATGGCTATATCTTATCCGATGCTTCCGCAGTCGTCGTTTCAACGCCGGGACCTTTTCTGCCTTTGGTGCTGCATCACCCTATTTTGGGCCGATGGTCCGTGTATCAAGTTGGGTCCATTAGGGACGCGCCCTAGGGTTGGAGAACGACCCCCAACACACCCTTGGTCGTTCCCCTAGGTATTAATAAGGATTAGAGCCGCCACAAATAGATTGGGTTTTGTTTGTTGAAAGTTTAGCCATTGCTACTTCCTTGTAGACGCGTGTGTTGACTAGACCATCCGTTCTACTTGATTCAGAACCCCAACTTTGTGAGTTCAGATTGGTTTTTCATCTCCATATTTGAAATTGAGTTGCTTGTTCTACTTGTTCTTGCTTGTTCCTCGATTGCTTGTAGGAATTACCCTAGTGGTTTGGTTGATCGTGCTCCACAAGATCACGACGACCGTTGGAGGTGGTGTATCGGTTGCTAAGGCGCAGCATCCTTGGATGGTTGTAGTCGGGCCGTGAACGTCATCTCCATCCCCAAATCGAGTTATCCACCTTCTCTCATTGAAAGATCGGGATCAACCCTAGCGGGTTCATATTAGAGCTCCATGCCCACCACCATTCCTAGGTCTTCAAGCTCCCTCGCACCCATAGCGTGCATCACCGCCATCATCTCATCGTGCTCCATCTCGCGTCCACACTCTCCTGAGCCAAACATCACTAGAGCGCCGCCACCGCCATGTCACACGGCTAGAGGCTAGCGACACGCATGGCTGAGCTACCTTGGGTCGAGCCAAGAGGTCCCATGGATGCATATGGACCCCTAGCACTCCCTCACCATTCCCCGCCGCCGTTGGCCCTTCTTCGACCAAAATCCCAGCCTCCCCGACGACCTCATCTATTCAATTCGCATGGAGGACCTCGCGCAAGAAATCAAAGAAAGGGAAGGGCCTATCTGCAAAGTCTGTGACTCATGTGAATAGTGACTAGAAGGACTATTTTGCTGGAATCTATTTTCATGAAAGTTTGGGGTCCTCGGTGCAAATTTGTTTTTCTTTTATGGCTAAAACTTTGGAAAATCATAGTAAATTGGAGAAAAATCATAAAATAGTAAATGAAGATGTTTTGGAATCCTTGTGATTAGATCTACCCAATAGAGTCATAATACGATATGTGTTAGTAGAAATTTTTTGCTATTTTCATTTATCTTTGTCAATTAGGGTTTTCTAGGAATAAATTCATATCTAGAGTTGTGGTGCTCCAAATGAGGTGAAATTTTATGGTAAGCTACCAATGTCATATGTGTGCTGTGGTAAAAATTTTAGGTTTATTGGTGCATGTGTGGCTGGGTTATTGATTTAACTTGTTTAGTCCTTGATAAATGGTTTTAAATAAGTTATAATTTTTATGAATGTGTAAAAATGGAAACTGATGTTCCTATACCTTTGTATGATGTTGTGCTACCATAATAACATATAATATGTCCATGTGTTTGCAGAAAATAGTGTGTTTTAGATTTATCTTGCTCTCACAAGTTTTCTTGCAATAGCAATTTGTCTTTTTTTGTAATAATTAATTTATAAAACCTGAGCATGTAAGATTTGTATAGTAATCATTTTTTGTCATCATCTATCTCTCATAAAAATTTGAGATCCAAATGAGATGTTTGCAAAATCACCTATAATTAATATATAGGCTTTTATATATAGAAAAGCTAATGAAAGTTTGTTAGTAAATAGTTGTGTTTATGCCATGTAAGACTTCTAATAATTGGTGCTAGGTAATATGATTGCTTGGTTATAGTTAGGAGTTGCATGGAGCTGCATATATACCAACAAAATGTTAGTTGTTAACAACATAAATGGTAAATGCATATAGTTGTATCTCTGCTGTTATGGCTGCATATACAGTTTTTGTTGTGGTGATATTTTTGTGATGCAATGATGTTTTGTGTAGATATGTTGAACACAAAAGTTGTAGATAATTTCCTTATGTTGCTTGTCTTAAACTTTCATGATTTTAGGTCTGCTGGTTTAGGAGTTATAAATTTTTTAAGTTTGCTGTCAGCTTTTGCATGTGCTCTAAACAGATCTAAATGATTGTATTGTTTGTCTTATTGAAACACGGAATCATGTATTAATGATAATAGGAGAGTTGTAGTGCTTTTCCTAAGATTTCTAAAATGTCTAAGATCACTGCTTTTGGTGGTCTGGAACTCTAGTTATTGCTGTTCAAAGTGAAATGGCAAGTTTTGTTCAAATTTGGATAGAGATGTCTTCATTGGGTTGTTTAACCTTGTTATCTGTAGAATCAACTTAAGATGGTAATAAGAAAGTTATAAATAACTTAATAATATTTCCATCAAGTTAATGATCATGTTTGTTGGATGATCAAAACTCTAGTTATGCATTTCTAAAGTTCATGTCAGTTTTCTATCTTAGTTTGAGTAGATCGAATTGTTAGTGTTTTTCACCCTTGTTAACCTTTGAATCACCTCTAGGTGTAAATAACAAAGTTGTAGAATATTTCCTAAGCTTTCTAGAAAGTCTTGGATCACCTTTGTTTGATGCCTATAGCTCTAGTTATGTTTGAAACAAGTGACTATTGAGCTACTACCCAGAATCTGAGCATGTACCTAAAGTTGTTTGCTTCACTTTGCATTGCTTTGTATGCTTGTTAGTGTTAGCTCATGACACTACTAGAGTTAAATTGATCTACCTGAGGTATCTTATAAATGTGTGATATAATGTTGGTCAAGCGCATAACTAATAAATGGTCATGTATGCATGTTGCCACAAAATGATCTTGATGCAAGTTTTGCTAGAGCTTTAATTATGTTGGTATCATTCACCGCAACCCTAATTCTTATGTGATGCTAGGCTTAATTAATTCTTGATTGTTAAATGCTTGTAATTTTTTGAGTTGAGTTAACTGGTGTGCCATGCTTGTTATGCTTGCTACCCCTATGCTAGACTTGAGTGATAGTTAGTTAAATGACTTGCTCTCTAAGTGCATATGTCTTGAGGTGTAACCTTATACTTGTCTTGAATGCTTTTATATGATGCATCTCATGTTACCATTCTTCACATTCATTCACTTGCATTGTTGCATCTCATCTAGGTACGCTAGATGCACAATGCGTGGACATGAAGCACGTGATAATGGAGTTGAACTAGAAGACGGTATTGGTGGACCTATCCTGAAGATGAAAGGACACCAGGAGTGCATGCCTAGAGTGGAAGATATTCCCCAAGATGGTGCAAGCTAACTGAACTTACTTTGTGTTGGATCCCATGCAAGCCTCGGAGCATTCTAAACCTCCTATGTTTTACAAATATCAACTTGAGTCCTTTTATGTTTGATGCATTAGGTTATACGAGTTGATTGGAACCACTTGATGCATATAATTTCCTTGTCCAGAAATATACCTTGAACCCTATGTAGGTCTAGGATCAAACATGTGCTTAGCAATGCTTAGACCGGTAGAAGTTAGATGATTTCCTATCAGCTCTGAGATATAGGTGGATACCAAAGCACGGTTGGCTATATTTGCTATCGTGGAAAATAACCATGTGATGATTAATAAATGGAGATCGAACAAGATCTAGGGATTGAGAGGCAGCAGGGCATGGAGGTCTTGTGTGCATGTTTTATCCCATCTGTGTCGATTAAGGACCGTACCATTGCTGGCACTTCTACCAAGATTAAACGTATGCCTCTCACTTAGCTAGTCAGATAACTCGTTCCGATCATGAAGCCAAGTAGCTCAACTTAGATCGGGCCTCGTTCTGTTAGAGTGCACACACTAGAGATAGTAAGGATGTGCGGGGAGCCGGAGTAAGGCCAAGAGCAGATTAGAGTCCTAATAGACGTGGCATTCGGTAGTGTCCCTGATTGTGCGACGCTGATCGTACCCGCGAATTGGACCTGAGTTATACCAAAGGTGACTTAAGACTACCTTGGTGTAGATATGTCTAGGTTTATGTTAGGAATAACTGCCCAGCTGGTTGCAATCGATTCGAATCGCCGTCTCTCCTGGATAGTGAAACTCGACTAGCTCCAACATCGAAGTAATTGAACTATGGAATTTGATGGTTATGATGAACATGGGAATGTTACACCAGCCATGGTTATTATTGTTATGCTACATAATCATACATCACATGTTTGGCACAGGTTGATGCTAATCTAGAGATGAATAGCTACAATTAACTTGGAATTGAATTATAAAATGTATAGCTTAACTAGTGGAGTTTTATGGAAAATGTTGTCAAGCCAGCTCTACATATAAAGCCTTGCATGATCCTTTGTGTCACCTTATTTTTGGTTTATGATGGGTAAGTCTAGCTGAGTACATTTAAGTACTCAGGGTTTATCCCACCATGTTATAGGTGAAGTTCTTGGATTGCTAAAGATGGTGGCTAACCGCCGGTGGGCTCAGTGACTCTATATAGTGTTCTGATCTTTATACTTTTGTCAAAGGATGTCACGTATGCTAGCAATGTAATTGGAACTTATATTATTGTAATCATTTGAAAGCTATGTTGTTTTCACTAATGGTTTTGAATCCCAAACTTGTATTTTTATTTGTGAACTCATTGTAAACATTATTTCCGCTGCAACTCCATATATATGATGTGTATTTGCTTAATCGTGTGATATTGGTTGTGATGTTGATTTACCAAGGTCCTTTGTGACACTCGGTGGACTACCGGGTTTATACAAGTGAAAGTATGTGCGCATCAACATGTCAAACAAGGACAGCCATACTTGAGCTTGTATGAATTGGGTGGTTCTATCACAGGGGTGACACTGAGGGCTCATTGCCCGCTAGCATAGCCCCATAGCAGTCAGCGACGTAGGCTAGGCTCCCAAAGTTGAGGACCTAGCCTAGAGTAAAGGCACTGGCCGCGATGGAGAACTCGTCAGGGAAGCAAATATCGTCGTCTAGGGTGGTGCTGCTTGCTCCGGTGACGATGTGGGTGGCTCCAGCCACTATAGAGCCTAAATCGCACTTGATGTTGCCCCCTAACAGGGTCAGAACTACGACAAGCATTATTGTTTGAGTCAGTGTCAGAGTATTGGACTCTAGTGGCCCAGGTGGACTCAAGAACACAAGAATCATAGAGAAGATGCAACGGTTTATCCTGGTTTAGGCCAATCGATGCCCTACATCCAGTAGCTGATGATCCTTATACAAAAGCACCCAAAATCGGGGGGTTACAATAGAGTGTAAAGAGAGATTTGGTAGGGGGTTAGCTCGGTGCTAATCCTAAGGTTGCCTCGCCGCTGGTGGAGCCTTATCCTCATCAGAGAGGAGGAAGATGACGGGATGCTATGGAGGAGCTCTCGGTGCCCCTCTTAGGCTTGCCATGCTCTCAATGCGGAGCAGAGGCCAAAGGATGGAATGGAGTGCAATGATCTATCTTCTGGTTCCCTTCCCCCTAAGGTTTGACCTTATGCCTTATATAACGAGATAGTTCGGTTACATGGCAGTTTGGGGGAGCGAGTCTATGGTCTACCTACGTTGAAGTCTAGGAGGGCCTTGCAGTGATGCGCTATGGACCATGGTGGTGTCGTGGAACCGAAGAAGCCTTAGGTGTCGTCCGGCTGCTCTGTTCTGACACTCTGCATGTCAGGCTATGTTGGCTTGGAATTGCCTCCCCCTAGTGGACCTTCTGGAATCTTCTTAGCAGTGAAGGAGGTCGGTTCTAGGGGTTGACGTGCAGGCCCAAGAGCCCCGAGCCCCTAGAGGTCACTTTGAGGCTTTGTCTTACGCCCTATGTGTCTGTTTATGATAGTTAACATTCATCATAAAACCATCTATATAACTTGCATAAATGACTAAAATGGATCACCAACATAGACTTAGGTGTTTTAACTAACAAATTCCATGAGTTTTGGTGAATTTGTGTTTCCAACAGCATTTAATCTGAAAACCGCCAAGGAGGGCCTATTCGTCAAAGGAAATTACAGAATTCCATCACATAAATAGGGTGGGAAGACTCTAGGAGGCTCTCCACTAAAGCTGAGACTATGCCCCTGACATGTGGAACCAGGCCAGCCCCACCTATAGGTCGGCCAGCCTTTGGTCCCCCATGTCAGCCTTCTGTTGCTATGTCAGTTCTCCACCGCCTTAAGGATTGCATCTCTGCCATTTATTCAAGTCAGTTTGATCCGAGGGCTTAGGATTGATGGACCAGCCTATATATACCTACCTGCACCGCCCTCTAGGGCATCCATGCATTTGATCCTAAGAGCTGAAAAGCCAGAAACCCTAATTCATGTCCACCAGGATCAGAGCAAGCAATCAAGAGAAGATTAGTCCTCGATAAGATTTAGTCTTGTATTAGAGATAGAGAGATAGAGTGAGAGGGAAGAGTTCTGGAGCAGTCCCGGCCTGTCAGTGCTCTCTCTATGGCTTATACCCTAGAGGAATCAAGTTCTTCTTGAGCTTGCTTATGAGATTTCTCTGGTAATGGACTTCTAATTCAAGTATCTTGTTCATATTGTTCTTTAGGTTTGTGACTCTCTTTTGAGTACTTTAATCCTTGTAGCTCCTGGGTTTAAGTAGTATTCATAGTGTAAGTGTGGTGCTTAGACTCGGTTACTCATGGATGTACCCTACTTTCAGGATCGGTAGTAGCTCATGAGGGTGACTCTTATAGCCTTGTTGAATCCTTTGTAGTCCACCTCCCGTTAGTAGGCCTAGCAAGACCTTGTTACTATAGGAAACATACTATGCCTGTGTTTTCTCAAGTAATATCCCCAGAATTGAACAGTAGAAGACAAAGCTTACTGAAGTTAGAACTAGAAAACCTTAGCAGTCTTCTCTACACTCCTATTATCTAGCCTTGATTGTGAAGTTGGGTTAAGTTAGATTTGGTTATTCTCAAACACGTTTCCTCAAGCTTGATATAATATTGGGTACTCCCAGTGAAGTGCTACATCGGTATAATATCCGTGCGCTTGCGGATTATTCTGTGTGCATTAATTTATACCAACAAGCATTTCTGGCGCTATTGCTGGGGAAATGGTTGCTAAGTTAACTTCGAACCTAGCCTATCCTTATATCATTATTCTGTTATCTTTTACCTTTTCCTCTCTTCCCTTTACCATGGATCTAGAATCCACCCCTATCTACCAATATGGTGCACCCATGAGTGCACGCCTACAGCCACAAGAGTCTTCAAAGAATATCCTAACACCTGGCTATGAGCTGTGCCCAAGTTTAATTAACATGGTTCAGGATCAACCCTTTTCGAGCGAAGATGATGAAAACTCCTATTCCCACCTAAATGAGTTTGAGCGAACCTGTGCATGCCTACACATAGCAGGCATGTCAGATGAAACCTTATGATAGAAGCTTTTTCCATTCTATTTTAAGGGAAGACCTAAATGTTCATACACGCTCACTATAGGGAGTAGACAAGGAGATTGGGAAGCCTTGTGTTCTAGCTTTTGCTTGCAATTCTTTCCCATCTCTAGGGTAGTCAGCCTTCGTTTAGATGTTCTATCTTTTAAACAAGAAGAAAAATAATCTCTAGGCATGGCATGGGAATGCTTTAATACCCTTATTAATACTGACCCTGACCTTGCCATTCAAGACCCCATTCTTCTTCAACACTTTTATATGGGTCTTGATAGGAAAACCTCGAAGCGTCTTAATATGGCCTTAGGAGGTTCGTTCTTGCAAGTCTTCACAAATTCAGGGAGAAGCATTCTTAGGAAAATCTTGGAGAACACCCCCGAAGAAGTAGAAAAGAAGCCGCTAGAGGAGCAATCCCAGATAGTTGAACCAGGACTTTTGTCTAACCCATCACCAGCTTTAGCTATCCCAAATCCTGAACCACCAGAAAAAGGAGGAAACTCCTATTTCGGATTTCATGCCTGAATTTGAGGATGAACTTTTTTATAAATATGAAAACAGCTCGAATTACCATACCATGAGGAGACCCCAGAAGTCTAGGAAATCATAATTTCATAAAGAACCTTTAGACCCTTCTGAGGAAGCTTTCCTTAAACAGACTACAAAAGAGCTAGTATCTATTATAAGCAATGAATGGTTAGAAGAATCAGAGCTTTCCTCTAATGTGATTCGCTTAGATTCACCTTCTATTTTCATTCATTGCCAAATCAACAAAGCTCCTTCGTTGCCCTTTATAATCTAGCTGTGGGTGTTAACATCATGTCTGATCTTTTGCTCATGATTTATTGAAACATATGCCATTAACCCCAACAACAAAGTTATTGAAAAGTCTTTCAAGACACATTCTCCCGAGATTGGAGATACTTTATGTCATCCCTATCTAGGTAAAAGGAACCAAAGTTCATTTGAGCTTCTATATCTTTGATATTATCGAGTTCGACCTATTGATAGGACAACCAATCAAAAGACTTATCCAAGAAGGACAAACGGGGAAGTTGAAGATAAGACTTGGGAAAAACTTTAAGCTTTCTATACCCATTACTCATTATCTAAATGCTGAGAGTGAGCTAATTCCTGAAGAAGACCCAATGGAAGAGGTTAAGGTTGCATCTCTTGATGACTTGATCGAACCTAACCTTGAAGATGATGCCTAGTTCTTCATCGAGGAGGAAGAAGAAAATCCTACGGAGTCTGAACCTCTAGATGAATTATTGGAACCACCTAACCCACCATGGAGCTTAAAACCATGCCTTCTAGTCTTAGATATGCTTTTCTCAATAATGACCAGGATTCTCCTGTGATCATAAGTGATAAACTTTCTTAGGAAGAATCATTACGCTTGCTAACTGTCTTAAAAAAGCATTGTTCTGCTTTTGGCTACTCACTCTAAGACCTTAAAGGAATTAGCCCTGCTCTTTGCACCCATCGCATCCCTGTAGATCCTAACTCTATTCCTTCTAGGGAGCCATAGTGTAGGCTTAACAATGTGATGAGAGAGGTTGTTAAGAAAGAGGTTTTGAAACTCTTACATGCCGGGATCATTTATCCTATGCCGCATAGTGAGTGGGTTAGCCCTATTCAAGTTGTGCCTAAAAAGAGAGGCATGACTGTTATTAAAAATAAAAAGAATAAACTAACCCCCCCTAAAGAACGGTCACTGGATGGCGGATGTGTATTGACTACCAAAAATTTAACAAGACAACAAAGATAGATCACTTTCCATTGCCCTTCATTGATGAAATGTTGGAGCGACTGGCGAATCACCCTTTCTTCTGTTTCCTTGATGGGTATTCAGGTTATCACCAGATTCTGATCCATCTAGATGACCAAAGCAAAACCACCTTTACATGTCCATATGGAACTTATGCTTACCGTAGAATGTCTTTTGGACTATGTAATGCTTCACTTCTTTTCAAAGATGCATGATGTCTATATTTTCTGATATGATTGAAGAAATCATGGAAGTTTTCATGGATAATTTTTCTGTTTATGGAAAAACTTTCGATGATTGTCTTAAAAATTTAGACAAGGTTTTGCAAAGATGTGAAGAAAAGCACTTAGTCCTTAATTGGAAAAAATGTCATTTCATGGTAAGAGAAGGCATAGTGCTTGGACATTTAGTGTCCGAAAGAGGGATTGAGGTAGACAGAGCTAAAATTGAAGTAATAGAACAGTTACCTCCTCCCATAAATATCAGAGAGATCCACAGTTTTTTTGGCCATGCGGGGTTTTACCGCCGCTTTATAAAAGATTTTTCACATATTGCTAGACCACTTACAAATCTTTTGGCTAAGGATGTTCCCTTTGAATTTGATGATGCATGCTTGAAATCTTTTAACATTCTTAAAAACGCACTCATCTCTACACCAATCATTCAACCCCCTGATTGGTCGCTACCTTTTAAAATTATGTGTGATGCGAGTGATTATGTTGTGGGGGTAGTTTTGGGTCAAACTAAATATAAAAATCATCATGCAATTACTTATGCTAGCAAAACTCTGACAGGACCTCAACTTAATTATGCAACAACTGAAAAAGAGCTCCTAGTTGTTGTTTTTGTAATTGATAAGTTTAGATCTTACTTAGTATGAGCTAAGGTAATTGTTTTTACTGATCATGCTGCTTTAAAATACCTGCTTATTAAGAAAGATGCTAAACCTAGACTTATAAGATGGATTTTTCTACTCCAAGAATTTGATTTAGAAATAAAAGATAAAAAGGGAGTAAAAATTATGTTGCCGATTCACTTGTCCAAAATACAGTTTGAGAATTCGCAGGAACTACCCATCAATGATTCGCTGTGGGATGACAAGCTCTTCAAGGTCATGAAATCTGACCCTAGTATGCAAATATTGTTAATTTTATGGTTGCAGGTTATGTACCACCACGGGAGAACAAAAGGAAACTCATCTATGAAAGTTGTCTCCACATATGGAATGAACCATACGTCTTCAGAGTCTGCTCTGATGGCCTGCTCAAAAGATGTGTATCGGTGGAAGAAGGCATCAAGAGCATTGAACGATGCCACTCATCACTATATGGCAGACATTATGGCACATTCCGCACTCATTCAAAGATCTAGCAAAGTGGATTCTTCTGGCCAACCATGTATGAAGACATGAAGGACTTCATCCAGAGATATGAAGCGTGTCAAAGGCACGGGAATATCAATTCAAGAGATGACATACCACTCACCACCAACCTCCAGATCGAGCTCTTCAATGTCTAGGGAATCGACTACATGGGACCTTGTCCAAAGTCAAAGAACTATGAATACATCTTGGTGGCAGTTGACTATGTTTCCAAGTGGGTTGAAGCCATGCCATTCAGAGCTTCTGACGCTAAGAACTCTAAAAAGATGTTTGAAAAGATAATATTTCCAAGATTCAGAGTTCCAAGGATGGTGATTAGTGGTGGAGGCACTCACTTCACTGACAAGAACTTTCACAACTACTTGTCAAGACATAGGATCCATCACAACGTCGCTACTCCATACCACCCTAAGACAAGTGGCCAAGCAGAAACATCAAATAAATAAATCAAGAACATTCTACTGAAGACAGTCAACAAGATGGGGACTTCATGGAAGGATAGATTACCTGATGCACTATGGGCTTACAGAATGGCCTATAAAACACCACTTAGAATGTCACCATACCAACTCGTCTATGGGAAGACCTATCATCTACCTATTGAGCTAGAATTCAAGGCTCACTAGGCTATCAAGCGATGGAACATGGACTTTGAAGCCGCAGGACCCAAGAGGAAGATGCAACTCTCTGAGCTTGATGAATGGCGTGAAAAAGCATATCACAATGCCAAGATATAAAAGGAGAGGACAAAAAGATGACATGACAAGAGGATCAAGAAGGAGTTCATCCCCAAAGATAAGGTATTACTTTTTAATTCTAGGGTCAAATTATTTGAGCATGAAAAACTTCGAAGCAAATGGGAAGGACCATTCAAGGTGATAAGCAATTCGTCGCATCGAGTGGTAACACTTCAAAATGATGAAGGTACGTTATTCAAGGTAAATGGCCATCGTCTCAAGATTTTTCTAGATCCTAAAAAACCACCTAAGGATTTGGATGGGGTAGATTATCTAATTTTACCATAAATTTACACCTCTGTCATCCTCTTTACGTTTTGTAACGCACAAATATACTTTTTAGGATTAGATAGGGATTAGAATCCACCGCAAGAAAAAAACCCATGAGAAGATGACATGTGGGGCCAGCCGGCCCCACCTACATGCCTGATCGGCTCACCTGTCAGCCTCCTCATGTCTAGTTCATTCTCTTGTGTCTTCTAGATCCTTCCTCTCTGCAACCCCGCAGTTTTTCGATGCATTCAGTTTTCTCATTACGAGACCTCTAGTAGATAGATCTTGACCCCTGCTATAAGCTATTCCCAATATATAAGAGAGCCGCTGCCTGCCTCCATAGCCATCCCATCAAAGCCTCCTCTTTCCAATAGCAGCAAAGCTCTCCTCCCCTCTAGTCCCCATGGCCAACAAGCAGATCGTCCCCTATGGTTTTGATCTAAACAAGAAGTCCGATGCGCTTGCGCTGAGCGTCGTTCCTCCAGAAATCACCTCCATTCGTTCAAGCTAGTATTACTTCACCCAAGCTATCCGTCATTTGGTGATCACTCCACCGCCGCCATGTCCACTTCTTGAAGGCAAGCCACACCAACAAGAGCCTCGTCTAGACGTCCAGAAGCGGATCAAGGTGATGAAGGAGATCAACCTTCTTCCTCTGAAGGGACATGAGGTGCTGACTAGAGTCAAGACCAACAAATCTGGAGATGTCACATGTGCAAAATACAAGTCGGTCACGTCCCGCTTGAGCATAGACGGAGTTCACGCTATGCTGGATCAAATCAAGGTTGTTCCCCCAAAGGAAAAGAAGAGGAAGGCGCCATCAACTCTCCTAGAGAATAAGGAGAAACACCCTTCAGATGACCATTGCTCTCTTAGAGAAGAAGATTGAAGATATGAGTGATGTTATCTATACCTTAGAATAGAGGATCGACAAAGAACACGTGTATCGCAAGAGCCTGCAACAAGATTTAAACGCTTTGAATCATTTTGTTGCTAAGATGAGGAAGTGAGAATTAGGTATTTGATAATAAGGCATGAGTGGTTAGGTCAAGTGTTTAAAGATAGTATATTTAGGTCACTCGCTTAGCTCAGATTGTTAGAGTGGTTGAAGTTTGTGTTTAGCTTGGTATGTGTAATAAAGTGCCTTATGATATTAATGGATTCTTATTATTATTATTATCTCCTCTCTATTTCTTTTGGATATGTGTTTTGTCTCCACATGTGATGCATAAAGGTACACAGGAAAACAAGTGTGGGGGAGACACACCAGCAATAACAAGACGGGATTCCATCGCCAAAATCATGAAATTTGGGAAGTAATGGACCAAGAACCATGTCGACCAAAGCGGGCCTCGAGCAGCTCCTAGAGCAGGC
The DNA here is from genome assembly GCF_019320115.1 of Miscanthus floridulus. Lineage (NCBI taxonomy): Eukaryota > Viridiplantae > Streptophyta > Magnoliopsida > Poales > Poaceae > Miscanthus > Miscanthus floridulus. The sequence continues at coordinate 47,137,910 of NC_089594.1, read as the reverse complement.
CACCCAGCCTCCTCTTTGGGCTAGCCAACCCATCATGGTGCCACCTTGCCCCAAGCTTTGTCCTCGGTCAGGTTTGAGCCCAATACACTCTATTTTCACATGTTTCACTTTTTGTTTTGAACCAAATTGAAAATCCTTTGATAAAACAACTTTAAAACCTGAGGAAAGATTATTTCAGTCATGACTTAAGGACAGACTCACATAATACTTTTCCTAGAAGTCTTGCTACTGTTGGGAACTTATTATTAGGGACCCCATGCTACTTAAATTGTTGTAGAATGAGATATAGTAGAATAATGAGAACTTGATTCTTGATGTCTTGCTATTGGAGAATTTTATTTCAAAAAGTAAAAAGAATAGCTACACCTCTCCTTTGTGGTAAGCAACATCCCACCAGAGCCATACACAGACTAGGAAAACCTTCTACATATACTACTTGCTATTGTGTTGAGTTTAGTCAAACCTTATGACCCTTGTTGAGAAACTTATCATCCTCTCAAGATCAAGATCACGTATATCTGCTGCTCCTACATTGGGGGTATGCAATAACATGTTTTCCAACCACCTAAAAATGTTCTACTCCTACACTGGGAATAGACACAAAAATATGCTTGATAGGATAAATGCTCCAAGTTTTTGTAAATGTCTCTCTTGAAAAGTTTCAATTGCAGAAAAAGAAGCATGGGCTATGCAAAAATTATTCATAAAAGAAAGAAAAGAAAAAGTATTGAAAAAATGGACAAATGTCTGAGATATCTAAAACAATGGGTACTCAGATGCACACTTGGAAAAAAAAAGAAAAAGAAGAAAGAGAGATGAATAAGATAGCCCATGTTTTCTTGCAAAGTATTTTCAAGTTTCAATAAAGAGAGATATGTTTCAAGGAGCATAGTAGAATTAGGTTATCCACCATATACATATCCACACACATGCACATCTTGATCTAAGAGTATGACATTTTTCTCCTCGGATCCTTGTTTTGACTATACAATATATGCAATGCAAGTATGTTCTCACATTTATCCCTACCTGAGCTCCACATAAGCTTTTAGAAGTAGGCAAAAAGAAGGCAAAGTCATAATTACCTTGGTGAGGATCCAAAAATACCATATATACAGAGTGATTTGAGAGAACCACAAAAGGAGAAGGTAAGCTATGTTTTGTTTTAAAAAATCTTAACATGTTTCTCCAATTGACTTGTCTGAAGGAAGATGGTGATCTGTTTCAAGCTGTTCCATTCTTCAACTACCCAAAGTTTCATGGTAGACACTTTGAATCCTGCAGTGCATGTATAACTGGGAATAGTTTTATGTTGATTACTTGTCCTAAGGTTATGTCTTGAGTAATCCATCCTTTTATCGAGGACGAGTAAAAGCCTAAGTGTGGGGGATTTGTTGATGGTAGTTAACATTCATCATAAACCATCAATATAACTTGCATAAATGGCTAAAATGGATCACCAACATAGACTTAGGGGTTTTAACTGACAAATTCCATGAGTTTTGGTGAATCTATGTTTCTAGCAAGATTTAATCAGAAAACCACCAAGGAGGACCTATTCGTCAAAAGAAATTATGGAATTCCACCATGTAAATAGCGTGGGAAGACTCTAGAAGACTCCAGGAGCCTCTCCACTAAAGTGGAGCCTATGCCCCTGACAAGTGGGGCTAGCTAGCCCCACCTGCAGGCTGGCCGGCCTATGGGCCCCCATGTCAGCCTCTCGTTGCTATGTCGGTTCTCCACCGCCTTAAGGATTGCATCTCCGCTATTTATTCAAGTCAGTTTGATCTGAGGGCTCAGGATTGACGCACCGGCCTATATATACCTACCTGCACCCCCTCCAGGGCATCCATGCATTTGATCCTAAGAGCTGAAAAGCTAGAAACCCAAATTCATATGTCCACCAGGATCAGAGCTAGCAATCAAGAGAAGATTAGTCCTCGATAGGATTTAGTCTTGTATTAGAGATAGAAAGATAGAGTGAGAGGGAAGAGTTTTAGAGGAGTCTTATCATGTTGGTGCTCTCTCTACGGCTTGTACCCTAGTAGAATCAAGTTCTTCTTGAGCTTGCTTCTAAAATTTCTCTGGTAATGGACTTCTAATTCAAGTAAGCATCTTGTTCATATTGTTCTTTAGGTTTGTGACTCTCTTTTGAGTACTTTAATCCTTGTAGCTCCTGAGTTAAAGTAGTATTCATAGAGTAAGTGTGGTGCTTAGACTTGGTTACTCATGGATGTACCCTACTTTCTGGATTGGTGGTAGCTCGCGAGGGTGACTCTTATAGCCTTGTTGAATCCTTTGTAGTCCACCTCCCGTTAGTAGGCCTAGCAAGACCTTGTTACTATATGAAACATACTCTGCTTGTGTTTTCTCAAGTAATATCCCTAGAATTGAATAATAGAAGACAAAGCTTATTGAAGTTAGAACTAGAAAACCTTAGCAGTCTCCTCTATGCTCCTATTATCTAGCCTTGATTGTAAAGTTGGGTTAAGTTAGATTTGGTTATTCTCACACGTGTTTCCTTGAGTTCGATATAAAACTAGGTACTCTCGGTGAAGCACTACATCAGTATAATATTTGTGTGCTTGTGGATTATTCTGTGTACATTAATTTATACCAATAGTGACCTTATCGGGGAAGTTGTCGGCAATGTCGTGCCCAAAGGGCTATGCCGGGGAGCCCTCGAGCCTCGGTAGATCGGGGTATGTCTTCTTGTGCCTAGGCCTTGGCTGGCGTCATTAGCTGGGCAGGAGCAAAGGCCCAGGCATGGGTGTTGTCGTAGATCAAGATCCTGAGGCTCGGGCGAGCCCCCGATCCCTGAGCGGAGGTTGTGGCGTAGTTAGGCTCGGCTAGATTTCTTCATTAGAGGGTGCGCATGAGCGTACCTAATGGGTATAGCCCCTAAGCCCCCGAGCGATCCTCGAGGGGTCAGTCGGGGGGTCTTCTTCGTTTGGGAACCATTGGACCCGAGGATTAACATACCTATATGTTAGGATCTCATCAGTCGGCCTTCCTGATTTCCTGAGCATTGCGCTGAGAGTTGGTCTCCCCATCATGAGCGACGCTATTGTGGCTATCCATGAAGAGTTCCCCACCGAAGCACGCCAACTATCAATGAGATATCGCTGATAGTCCACCGAGGGTATACCCATGATGGTAGATTGTACGGAGAGGTGCATGTGAATAGGAACTAGATGGCAATAGAGACATAAGATTTAGATAGGTTCAGGCTGTCAGCTTGACGTAATACCTTAATCGTGTGTTCTGTTGGTTTGTATTGATGGTGAGATCATTGAATGAATTTCGAGGGGGGCCTACCCCCTTATATAGCCTGGGGGTAGGGTTATAGGTCAGTTAGATCTAAGTCTAATCAAGTAAGCGATAAACTTTACAAGGAATAAAATATTCGACATATCCTAACATATCAATCCATATCTTCAGGAATCCGCCTAGATGTCTTGAGGCGCATGCCGAGCAGTGTCATATGCTACAAGTCTTCATCTTGTGGGCTAGACAATCCATTAATGGTGCGGCCCATGTCTTGCGCCGTGGGTACCTAGGGTCATAGCCCCCACAACCGCCGCTGAATCATCACCCACAACATAGTAGTCAACGAACAAATAAACCACATTAACCTTCGCCTTCTCTATAGTGGCTTCATAGTCTACAATCTACTCATATGGGTCCTTAGAGGCATCCTCGACATCTACATCAACATTAGCAACAGCAACAGAGGTGGAATCATCCAGAGACACGTTAGAGGCACCCAAGCCTAGAGGAGTCGGCTTAGCCGACTCTAGGTCATCTAGAGCAGTAGAGGAAGGGTGAGTCAGCTCAGCTGACTTGGCAGTCGGCCTGGTCGACTAGGCATAGGTAGGGATCGGTGAGCCGACTAGAGGCTGGCAGCTGTTGTATTTTCACTTTTTGAGGGAAAGTTGAATGTGTGGAGTTGAATATCTCTTCCCTCATCTTCTCTAGGTTCTCCTTCTTTACTTATTGTGCCAAGCTCGCTGCAACTTACGCCGTTGAGTTTTGGACAACCCTCGAGGACACCACTTAGTTTGCATGTACTTGGGATCTCTCTCAGCACGTGTCTCCTTCTCCACATCAGCAACAACACCTAAAGATTCTTCTTGAATTGCTGACTGAACCCTCAATCACAATCGGTCCAACATAGTGATGGGTGCCTCCATAGAGCCAATTGTGTAGGAGCAATAGGAATTTCTTTGATCTTCTTGGGAACATAAATCATGGGTGCCTTTCCCATCTCTTGAGGAGTCAAAGTCCTAGATGTGATCACCTAGCCTTGACTTGCACTGCTAGAGCTCGATTGACCATTACCTAATCAATTGAAAATTGGTTGTCTAGAATTATAACCAGCAGGCTCTTCCCATCTGTGTTGATGAAACATGGGCACTAGCGGAGGATAAGGCACCTAAACTCCATGGGGACCCCATGTGGAGGTGGTGAAACCGGAGGGCCCCAACGAGATACACGAGGAGGAACTCTCTGCGGTGGAGCTGCTGCTTGTGCCACCACCAACTGTTTGAACTTATCATCTTGCTTAGCAGGAATAGGCTCTCCTTTTTTTAATGACCGATTCTCGGAATTGGCCTTTTGTTGTTTATACTTGGACATGAGCCTATCAAAATTGCATTGCTTCTTCATAATTCTCCTTTTGTTCTTCACATTGGTCTTCCAAGTACTAGTCTCAGGCCTTTATGGAACAAATGTGCGAAGAACGCTCGAACCAAAAGTGTTGGGACTACTAGAACTAGGGGAGTTGGCCTGGTGGACCTGCATAGTTGGCTTAGCCGACTGGCAAGCTGCAAAGGAGGTGGAGTCAGCTTGGTCGACTAGAGGAGTTAGCCTCGCTGGCCTTTGATGTGCCACCACCATCTTGTACAACCTTTGTTTGCACAAGTGCTTCACTAATCTAGCGATGATCTGCAGCTTGTTTTTGCCATCATCCTTCTCGAGCACCACTTTGCGCCCCCAAATTTTCTCAACATTCGGTGCCACTCATGGTTCACCGATAATGACATTCTTGCCTTGAGCTTTATTGGCTTGCTCTAGACGAATCAAAACAGCGGGCTCTCCTTTCTTAGCCATACTGATTGGAAAAGGAACTTTATCAATTTGAGACTCAATCGTCACTCATTAAGAGCCAATTGGACTTGTTGATGGAAAGCATTGCAATCATTAGTGGCATGAGAAAAAGAGTTATGATATTTACAATAAGCCCTTCTCCTTAACTCTTCAAGTGATGGCAAGGTATAGTTGATTCTAATATAACCAAATTTAAGCAATTCATCAAATATTCTGTCACATTTAGAAAAATAAAAAATAAACTTTACTTCTTGCCGATTCTTATGAATCAGCATAAGAGATAGACAGGTAACCAATTTGTTTTGTTCTGGCCACACAATTTTAGTAGCATATAAATTCTTTATTGTCATCTTCCAAGCTATAGAGATAGCTATCTATGACATGCATATTTGGACGATGTGATCTAAGAACATCATGAGGCTCTTTTAAAAGAGATTCGACCGCAATGGCCTTCTATAGCAATTGATTAACATTAAGAAACGCATAATGCTCAAGCTTTTCTTTAATACTAGAGCATAGACTAGCAAAACATAAATCAGTCAAGTCTCTTCCAGTAATCATTAAATGAAAGCATCGGTTCTTAGTGTCTCTAAAGCGTTTTAACAAAATCAAGGACGGACTCATCACGCCCTTGACGAACTGATGTAAGGTGAGACAATCTAGTTTCATGGACTCCATTATAAAAATGCTCATGGAATTTCTCTTCTAGTTCAGGCCATGAACTAATAGAACAAGACAATAATGAAGTAAACCATGCAAAAAGCGAACCAGTAAGAGATAGAGGAAAATGACAAACATTCATAAAATCCATGGTACTAGCTTCACCCATCTAAGCAAGAAACATACTAATGTGCTCCATAGATGATGTACTATCATCACCACTGAATTTATATAAATCTGGTACCCTCCACCATCAGGTGCTTTCAAGAAATCAAAGTGTGACAGGTACGGCTTATGATATGTACTCCTATTGGGTTTAATTTGCACACCCAAACTGCTCTCAAGAGATCTAGACAATTCTTCTTTAAACCGATTCAAAGTTTCATTAAAATCGATCACAGGAGCATTGGGAGCAACATTGAACATAGGGATTTGACTAGGTGACTTTAGCAGGTTAGGAAGAACCATATTATACCCTGTCAAAGATCTACTCACTATTGCCCCTTGATTGGTTCATATGTTATGACCCAAATTTGAGGAAAAGTTAATGTTGGCATAGATGTACTAGCTCCACCAAAACCGGCCTTATCGGTTTCAACTACCGAAGGGGCCAATTAAAGTTTATTAGACGCTGCATAGGAGCTTTAATTCTCATAAAATTCAAAGGCATTCCAAGTTGATGTTGCTTGACGCCCGATTCATCACAATCGGTCATCTTGCCTTCTATCTTATCCATACAAGCATTAATTAAACTAGAAAGATATTGAATACTATTTGTAAACACATTCCTTTGATCCTCTAGCGTCTTAGCATAATTAGCATGAGTAGGATAAGAATTGGTTACCTATTAATTAACTTTAGCCTTTTCAACGACCTTTACCTTGAACTCAAGAGATGTAGAGGTAGTAGAATGTCCAAAGGCAGGCTCGCGGAATTGAGTAACCTTGTCATGCCGATTTCGGTGCAACTTTCCAAGAAAGCCTTAACATAATCGAGCTTGGCCTGAAGCTTCTGGCGTAGCTCATCGGGAAGCTCATCAATGGACTATGGGAAGATGATGTTGTCTTGATTGAGATTGCTCCTGTTGCTCTTCTCACTACCATCACCTTTGCTCCCCATGTTGCTAGTAGATTGGATCTTGCTCTTCTTTTTCTTCCCTAGTGGAGTCACCAAAAAGTGTATTGACGTCAGAGGGTGTCTGAATTACACACCAGCAGTAGGGGCTAGCACGCCCAAGAGGCTGCACACAACCTTCAACATAGCAAGAACACTGCGTGATTGATGAAATCGTTCTAGAGATCGGTTAGGCTGATGTTGAGCCCGTTCTTAGCTTGATAGACTCCCGAACTTCTTCCGGGAAGACCCATCGGGGAGGAGCACGTGGAGGGTGTCCTAGGACTAGCAAGGTCGCCTAAAATGCCACAAAATCCCATCGGGAGATGCGATGAATAGCAGGAGGGGTTGGAAAAGGGTAAAGGCTGTAGTAGATGTGTTTTTCGACGATTGGATAGTTGGGAACTCAATCGGCCATGATCCTCTCATATATAGAGGGGTGGTCTTATCCAAGTAGAAAACAAGTGCAAAACACGTTCTCCAAGTTTCCCACATCAAAAACTTGCCAAAACCCAATTTGAAAATAAACTGACTCGGAATCAGCAGGGGACACTAAGAGTCAGCTAAGCCAACTTTTGTGGCTCGAGAGCCCTGCCTCAGGCTGGATCGACGGGTCGGCTTGGCCGACCCTAGCAGTTGGCTAAGCTGACTTAGATAGGTAGAGTCAGCTAATAAGCCGACTGGAGGTGGCTCGCATGGCTCGCCATCTTCCTCGCATGTTTCGTTTGCTAGTTTCTTGTGCCACTTGGTCTCCAACACGTCTATAATGTTTATAACCTATTGGCGATACCCATGAACCACGTTTTTTTGAAAGGTCACCGGGGGGTGATGAACTATCCCCACCTGAATTCATTACCACATATTTTGGCAAAAGCTGATAATGGTAGTTACAATGTAGGGTCACGAACCTGGAGTTACAAAAGCAAAGAGGTGAGAAGGAGAGCACCAGCAACATCTCATACAAACGAAACAACCACCACCATATACACAAGAAGAAACAAGTTACAATTCCCATGACAAAGACATGTCGGTGGTCGCCGAACATTGCGACCCAAAGGCGACCGCCCAGCCAGGAAGCAAAGAGGAGAAACCGCGTCGCCTCCCTCGTGAGGCGACCCGAGGGTGACCACCCAGCTAGGAAGCCTCCGCCCCCTCCAGCCAACTTAGCCGCCGCCGCTGCACCTACTCAGCATCCGTGACCGTGGCGGCGGTGACCAGCGGGCTGTGAGCAAAAAAGCTCTCTGTCCGCGTGCTCATTCTCCATTGCTTCCTCTCTTTCCCGTATTTTCAAATCTCTCTCAAACTTCTTCGATTTAGTCCTACTCTTGCCACATCCTGGTTTCTAGTGGCCAGATCCATGAGTGTGGGGGTGGATCTCTAGGGGAAGACGACAACTCGACGACTATGCAGCTCTAGGCTTTCTCATGCTTTTGTTGCTGTGGTGGGCGCCGAATGTGCCCGTGGCCGTGGCCGCATGTCGCAGAAGATGGCTACGCCGTCACGAGCACCCAGCTCCACACACATCTGTGGCTACCTTCGGCAGCGTGACTGAAGCTTCGGCGTCTGGATCTGTTCTCTTCAGAGCTAGCGCCGTCGTGGCTCGGCAATCATAGGGCGGTGACGGTAGTGCTCCATCAAGTGCTGGGACGCTGGCAGCATCTCCGTCTCCTAGGCACTGGCTCCTCCCGTTCGCGTAGGAGTGGCCTCGGCCCAATGGCTCCGGCGCCCGTCCTCTATCTCGCCGCCTCCGACGCCAACTACCCCTTCCATCTCACGCTCCATGACCTGGCGGCTACCTCCCGCTCTTTCTGCCTGCTCGCTGCGGGCAAGGGCACGGTGGTGAAGCAGCTGGTGTTGGGTGGGTCGCTGATGGCTGCGGTGCATGGGTACCACCTCCAGTGGTAGCGCTCCTCGCTACCTTGTGCGAGCCATCAAGGGCTCAAGCCGAGAGGAGCGTCGGAATGCCATCGTGTCGTGGTCTTGTCGTCCCATGGCACACCACCTCCTGTGGTGGCCCTCCTCGCTGCTTTGTGCAAGCCGTCAAGGGCTCAAGTAGTGAGGGGGTGTTGGCGTGCCATCGTGTCGTGGTCTCGTCGTCCTAAGGCACCTCCTGTGGTGGCGTTCCTCACTGCCCCGTGAGAGCTGTTAAGGGCTCAAGCAGTGGAGGCATGCTCGTGTCGTGGTCTCCTAGTCCTATATCCGAAAAGGTGATCTACAGTCTATGGGTTCGAGAATCTAGGTGAAAGCCATGCCTGACTTGTCGGTGCTATCGATGGCGACGCCCTTGGGTGCCGCTAACCTCCTTGGAGGCGTCGTTGCAGCCTCTCCACCCATGTAATTGTAGGATATCTCCAGGTGAAAACCTAACTCCAAATCTCTGGGCCTGGTGGCGGTGGCATCGTTGATGTCGCATTCTACTTGTAGGCGTTGCCGTCGAGGGTCGCCTCAAACTTAACCACAACTCTTTTGCAGGGTCCTCTTGCTCGAACCTCCTGTGTGAGGGCACAAGCTGGTTGCTGGATGGTGTCTGCTGCTAGTGTCTGTGCTCTGACGTTCTCCAGGTTCCTTGATTACTTCTTCTCACCATATGTAGGGTTTGCAGGACCATGATCCTTTCTCTTGGATCTCCTCGTTTTCTAATCGTCGGTCCTCCAACCCTTGAGGCTTCCTCCCTTTAGGGGCGTAGGTGGAAGGCGACTAGACCCGGATGAATTCCATAGAAGATGGACATCTGTCGTTTGTTATCTTGACTCAGTGCTTTGCAGTCGCATGTGGAATGGAGTTCATCCGAGTTCTGCCTGCTAGTGGTACCCATGAACCACGTCGAAACACTTTTGGTGTCAACACTGTTGATCCGTGTAGCCGGGAAGCTGCGGCATACAACGAGCACGTCGTGCTATTGATGCCGCACAAGCGCCAATGGAGAGGGTGTCCATCCATCACGGAACCAATCGTTGGCAGCTGTGTTATGTGTGTTCTTCTGTACTTTGATTTTCACCCTTTTGCAGATCAACTGTTTTTTCTATAAATATCAGTTGATGATTAAGTAGAAGCAGACCAAGATTCGTGTTTGCCAATTTTCTCAGCATCCAATTCGGTATCGAAATAATTATTTGCTTGTGCTGTCTCTCAGTTCATGTAATTCAAATGGCTACTGTGCTGCTGCCATTCTTTTTACCCAAACAGATTACAAGCGAAACTAGGTACAAAGGTTTTCTAGTGCACCAAGGAATTACGGGAGCTTAAAATTTCATTTGTAAGAAAATATTAAGTTGCCAAATAGGCCACAAGGGGTTGGAATATACTAACAAGGGTCTCTGACCTTGTGGATATGAGTTCCTGGTAAATGGAATCACGCTCTTGTTGAAGAAACATTCTAGGAGGAAGATGCGAACACTATCCTGTTTGTACCAGTACACATGAAGGTAGGGAAGATATCCTGGCATGACACTATGATGACAAGGACTTTTTTTCAGTTAAATCAGCACAAAGGCTCTTTTGTGATGACAACAAGCAAAGGTCCAGTCAGGCAGGGGTTACCTCCACAAGTGCAGGGGAACGGGCAGCAAATAGTGGGTTGCAGAAAATTTGGAACCTAAAGTGTCGTAGTAAAACAGTTCATCTGGAGACAGCACATAACTCCCTCGCTATAAACTGCAACTTAGCAAGAAGAGGTGTTAAACTTGACATAAAATGCCATGTGTGTGGCTGATTGGATGAAGATGGAGGACACTTATTTCAAAAATGTACATATGCAAAACAGGTGTGGTCTGTGGAGAGAACTGAATCTTGAGGGGTGAGGGAGCAGCTAGCTGGAAAAGGTTCGGCATACCATGTGGTGATGCACATTATTGAGCTAAAACAGCCGACACAACTGAAGGTCCTGCTGTTTTTAAGCAATTGGTGGTTTTAAAGGAATAAACCAGGGGAAGAGGGTAGTAGAAGTGCAGACAGTAGCCACTATCACAGAAAGGCAGGCTGAGGCGTTCCAGGAAAAGACCTGAGCAAGGATTCCTCAAGCTGAATGTTGATGACTCCTTTGATAAAGAAAAAATGACCAGGACCTGGGGATATATGATCTGGGATGACTAAGGCGATGTAATCCAATCTGGAGCTGGGGAAATTAATCATGTTATCTCACCGTTGCACACAGAAATATGGGCAAGCTTGAAAGGGGTCAAAGCAGCGATATAGCTGGGCATTGGGCGTCTGTTGCTTAAAACCAAGCATTACATGAAGAATATTTCACCTATCAATCCTGGGCGGTGTCATCAGGGAGTTGAAATCTTTGATAGTTGGTGCTCCTAGAGAATGTAACAAAGTAGCACATGCTTTGACAGATGGGTAAAATCCTCTCGGTGGAAGACGACCTTGTAATGCTTGGTGCTCACTCCTATACTCTGTTTGCAGTTGCCAGCGACTTGGCTGGAGCACGGTCTTAAAGTAGTCCCTGGATTCTTATTAAAAAATCATTTGCACAAGTGCATAACCATGATTATATGAGATGATCTGATTATATGAGATGATCTCATGGTGAGAAATACGATACCAAGTGTGAATACCACGCTGGACTGGAAAGGATAGCATGCCATGCAACATCGCATCTCGCAACAAACTCAACCAGAAAACCATGAATTATATCTGATGCAAATACTTCACATTTCTTCCTTTTTTCCACCCAGAGCCGGGGGTTATGCGTTATTTATTGTCTCAACACAACAGGGATAGCAACCTATTCTATGAATCTGACAAATCTCCAAAGTACAGACAAGTTTAAGGTAGAAATATACACTATACAGCACGCGCTATGCTTCAATTCTTCGATCAATCAGATTGCTACACCATCTATCTGGAGTGCGGGTCAGCAAAACCAATGAAGGCCTGCTGGGAACACAAGCCAATCTACCTGTGTTCATCTGCGCCTCATGTGGATCTGCAATCCATGTGTCAAATAGAATTCGACTACTTTCATGTAACATCGTCATTGTGCTCCCATCTTAGAAAATATCCCAGAGAAATTGGGCAGCTTATCTACATGCTTCAATGCTCGTTCTGCAACTTGTCTTGTCCTATAGTCACCATGCCTGAAGGCCTCCACCAAGGCTGTACCAACATTTTGGTTTCCTGATATCTCATATGCTATTTCGTCCATCCTCAGGATTCTCTCCACTGCCCACACTGCTCTCTGGCGCAGAGCCTCATTTCTGTTCTCACACAATACCTCAAGTATCGGGTTGATTCCTTCTGCATCACACAGCACCATGACACCTTGGTCAATGTCCACTCCATCCTCCAGTAAAGTGGATAGCGCTGCTAGAGCAGCTTCGACTACTTTCTCATTATTATTATCCAAGCAAGCAACTAACTTCTCCACTGCCTTCCCCTCCAAGAGACAGAAGCTCTCCCTTGCAGAACAAATCCCACAGTGCACTCTACAAACCCCAGTTGCTACAGTCTTCTGGCTGAGGCATGGAAATATTGAAAAGCACAACCCTGGGCTGGGAGCAGGCAGTATCTTCGTAAGATGTTTTGACTGCTGTGAGAGTTTCTCTAGCGCAGTAGCAGAGACAATCTGGACAATGTCAAGCCCATTCATCTGAAGCAGATCAGTGAAGAGTGAAGTAAGATTGTAATCACAAGCAACAGCAATGATATCTGGATCATCATCCAAGACAAATGTGATCCGGGAGACTATTCTAACTAGACCCTCGAGGAATGGGTTAACAAAACGCCCCCCACGAATCTCCCCTTGTCGGATTCTTGTAACTTTTTTAATGATTGTTGCAAATGCCCCATCTTGAAGAAGACGTCTGGTGAGGACTGAGTCCCGCATGGGAAGATCAGCTACAAGGCCAGCAGCAGCTGCTTGCTCTTCAGAAATACCATTGTTATCAACAATGACCTTGACCAAGCTGCTGAGTTGACTAAAGTTTCCACGAAAAGCATCAGCAAGTTCTTGACCCATATAAGGTGATATGTTATTCAGGAGCTTGATGGAATTCATGCGTACTTCCCTTTGTGGTGCTTCAACAAACTGAATTAAACTGACAATAGCACCTGAACTTTTGATAGCATCAACTATATTTTGTACAGATGTCGAAGAATCAGTTAGACCAACGAGCACCTGGAGCAACTTACACTCAATTGCAGGTCCAGTGTTGCTTATGAGATGAAGCAGATTGTGAACAATGTCTTCAGACACTAAGGTCTGCCTATTATGATCAAGTGGAATGGACTCAAAACGTGCACCCGATGCCACAACATTTGCAAGAATGGTCGCTGAGACCTCCTTCAATCTCATTGGAAGCTGATTACTGCCAACAGTAAAGAGGTCTGTGATTAGAGGCGGAAGAATACCTGCTTCAATTAATATCTTTGCACTAGCATCATAAGATGAAATTTGGTTCAATGCCTTCAAAGCTGCTTCTCTGGCCTCTCTATTCCCTTTTTTCATGATATTGACTAGTGTGGAGCCAGCCTTTTGTGCCACAAGTACCTTAATGTCGTTGCTTAAAACAAGCTCTCCAAGGTATGCAGCCATAGATAATTGCATGTCAGGTGAACCTGCAAACAGCACACAATAAGGGCAGCTCCAGTGTTGTTACTAAGGTGGTGCAAAGAAGGGAGAGAGAGAGAAACAGCAGAGGTGCAGTACACTGCAGCACCCGTGCTAGCCAAGAATTTTTTTGCACCAAAGCTAGAATAAGCAACTGGTTCCTAACATAAAGATTCATTTTGTTCTTGAGAAACCCGAAGAAGACCGGCACCAGCGGCCAGAGTGCCAGGCAAGTGATAGGTACGGTTGAAATATTCTTTACTTGTTTATACATGATGGTGGGTCCCACATTTCTTCGCTATACATTAGAGTGAGATGTGCTAAGTCAGACACTCTGATGTGGCATCATCTTTGCACAGTTCTATTTTCCAAAGATTAAAGTTGCTCTAAGCAACTGGCTATTGAACACAACAATGATGGAAGAAAGCAACTGAATGCCATATATAACATGGTGATACTATGGTTGCACTTTGTGCAATTATCTTCTAACATATGTAAGCAACCATGTCACTATATATAGTTAACAATGCTGTTATGCGTCCATTCTATTATGTATGTTATTGACAGGTCTGTACAACTTAATGCAGCTTGTAATGTACTGTAGTCATTATCAGGGGCCCTTGTGTTGATTTGGATTGTGAAGAGAGGAAAAATCTCCAGCTAGATTGTTGCAAAGTTGGGAAGCAACTTCGCAACTGTAGCTTGGTAATTGTTGTAGCGAGAGCTTTCTCAGCTTTGTACCAAATTTTTTTTTGAAAGTAACTTGGTACCAAATTTTAATCAGGGACCTTAAGGTTTATAGAGCAATATTGATTGCATAATTGGTGATATGAAGTTTTATGTTGCACAATGCACTCGGTGATAAGTTCCCTTAAAAAACATCACAGTGAATACATCTAGCATCAAATCAAATGGTCATAATCCCTCAATGTCTTAATATTGGTTTGGCAAGGATTCTCAAACAACATCAAAGTTGATGTGAATTTTTTTTTATTGCTCCGGTTGCAACGCACAGGCAATCACATACATTATAATTTATCATTTGTGCTAATATATTCTTCATGTGACCATGTCTATTGGATAAATAGCACACACAACAACAATTATATGTCCATTACGAATTTAGTGAACTTAAAGGTGAACCTGGTGAAACAGGGAGACACTTCTAACTGCAGACACAGCTAAGGAACTATAAATGCATGTTCCATAGCATGCTACTATTGATGGGATGAAGATGCAACAGTGTTAATGAGAATATTGGGTGGCACTGATAATGTTACAGCTGTAAAAGAGTACAAAATCACTTTGTTGTGATAAGGAAACATGTACATATGAAAGAATCATACCTTCAAGAAGCAGCCTCAGAAGGGGTTGCAATCTACCATTTTCAGCCATCTGTCTAACATTCTTTTCACAGCTCTCTAAATTTTCCAATGTCTTCTCAGCTCTGTCAACAATCAGAAAGTTTTCTACTTTACTGCTTGACAAGCCAACAAGTATAAGAATAGCTCCAGAAACACTGCCAATTCTTTCTGAAAGAGCCTTATTTTCTGAAAGTTCAAACAACAGAGACACAGCTTGTTCCTTTTCCTGAGTCTGCCCATGATTTAAGAACTTTACAATTGTGCGAATATTGTCTCCAGCAGCAATCTCAACCTGCAGGTAATGTTTCAAGATAATATAAAGTTAAGATCTGAAGCATCAAAAGATATTACAAAGTTAAGATCTGCTAACAAATTAAGCATCAAAAGAAAAGAACCTTATTGTCATTGTCATCTTTTGCAATGGAGCTAAGAGTCTCTAGTGCCGTTTGCCGTACTTTCGTACTGCTATTCTTCAACAAGTCAGCAATCATGATTATCAATCCATCTCTTCTAACAACCTGCCTACTGGATCGACTTCTCTGACATATCTCATCAACATACTGGAGTGCTTGTAGGATATCACTTTCCGTGCTATCAGAAGTCAATGACTTACGAGCGACGTCAAGTTTGGCCGCCTCATTGCGATTCATCCATTCATCAATAGTGTTCCTCAGAGCTATGCTTGGATTTAACTCCGTGTTGCTGAGCTCCATCTTAGTTACAGGGCAGACAAGCCTCCTCCCACTGCTAAGACATTCATTGAAATACTTCGAAATGGCATCACGTTCAAACGTAACACCACTGTCAATAGAGACAGGATCCCGCATAACCTGTTTGGTAAGCGGGCATAGGAACGACTCATATATAGGCTCAACACGCAAGCTGTCAGTGGGCTGTGACGTCGAATCATAATGGCCATCCTGAACTTCTGCCATCACTAGTGAAACACTGCACACAAGTTAAGAGGTGCTATGTTAACATAGGTGGCATGTTGGTATATGATTGCAAGACATGACATACCGACATGAAGCTACAGTTGCACTCACTTCGAAGAGCAAAATAGAGATTCATGTCCATATCCACAATGAACAAAAGGAAATTGAATGAACCAAGTGCTATGATGATCCATATTCCATGAAATGAATAACACCAAAAATGCACACAATGGCAGTGGTTATAGCAGGACTTTAACTTAGGGTATGCCAAACCAGTGCTCCAATATATAATTGGATATATAATCCAAAGAACAGCTCGGTATACATACAAGTATAAATAAAAAAGCTAAAAATATAGCGATATATTTAGAAGAACTCGTAATAATATATTGAATGCAAAAAATAAAATTCGAAACTTGCAATGCCTGTGTTCCTCATACTCAAATAATTATACAAAGAAAATATGCCATAAATCAACAATTGGCAAATGAATCATCAATTCCAACAGGCAAAATTGCACAAATTCTAGCCCAACCCGTGCTGTCCAGTAGAGCACAGCAACAACCAGCAAGCTAGGGTTTGCAAGTTGCAACTTGGCATACCTTGGGCTGTTGGGCAAGCCCGATGTTGGACCGTTGGATCAGCGGCCGTCGAGAACGGCAACGAGATGGAGGAGGCGCGGACGGCGAGGGCTCGATACAGGACCAGAGGAGGGGATTCGCCGCCGGAATTCAATTCGCCGGCGCGGATTCACCGCCACCAGCCGGTCCCGGTCGCCGCACGCCGCTTCTGTGAGGGTCGCGCGTCGCGTCGCTTCGCTTCGCGGCCACTGCCGGGGCTGCCCTTCCGCTGCGTCGGCCGGTCGAGTGGCCCACGGGGAAAGGGAAAACTGAGAAGCCCTACCCGAGCATGGGGCAATCAGGCAGGCCTCGGGGAGGGGGCCGCGGATCTGTGGTGACGGATCGCGCCCGCGGGGCCGAGCGTCGAGCTGGCGCCGGGAGGGAGGAGAGGGCAGGGCAGAGGAGGGGGATGATTGGCGGCGCGCTGCGTTTCCCTCGACGGCTCGTCCGCTGCTGCGACTGCGAGGAGCGAGTGGGTGAGCTAGCAAGAGAAGGCAACCCGCGGACCGGACGCGGCTCCCCTGGACTGCACTGGCAGCTGCAGAAGCAGGCGCCGCAGAATGACACCACAGAGAGCGTGGATTCATTATGGGGGCCATGATTGGTTTGTTGACGAATCGGCTTGGACCTTGTTTAGTTATCCAAAATGTAAATTTTGACACTATGCAATAAGAAGATTCTCTATCATATCAAACTTGCGGTACATGCATGTAGTACTAAATGTTGACGAAATCAAAAACTAACAAACGTTTTGAGCCTAATTAATCAACGATTGGACAATTACTACTAAATACAAACGAAAAGCTACAGTGTGCTACAGTGCGCCTGACTTTACGGCGGCACCGATTCAGGCGGCAACTAAACGCGCCCTTGTTTTCGGATACCTCGTGGGCTGGAAAGAGGCTGTTGAGGGCTCACGGTGAGTTAATGGGTCTGACCCAAGAGGCCAAGATGATATACAGCCGGTTCGGTTGGCTGGTTTATATCGTTGCTGGTTCATAAAAAAATATTGCTGGCTAGTTTGTGTGAGAGAAAAATACTGTTCCGGCTGTAAATTTATGATCGTTTACGATAAGCCACAGCCAAACGAACAGGCTGATAGTATTTTAGAGTCACTTAGTAAATATCAGTCTGTTCGCTTGCTTGTATACGATCGTAGATTATAAGCTGGAATAATATTTTTCCCTCATACTAAACCAGCCAGCAGTAAATAATTCACTGATCGTTTACGACGAAATGAACAGACTGTATGATCGTGGGTTACAACCGAAAAGAAATAAATGCTCATGGATGAGAGTTGTGTTCAAAAAAGGAGAAATCATTTATTTGTGTAAATATAATTTTACAATTTATTTACTTAATTTATACATTAGAAGTTGAGGGACAGCGGATTGAAGATGTCGCTGCTTTCAATTTATTTTGGTTTGGTTCATACCAGTGTCACAAAGTTCCGGGTACTAGAAACGGGTACGTGGATCGAAAATTTTAAGTCCCCGGTTCATGAGGGTATATCTCTTCGGGACTATTGATTCGAAGAGTGGAACAGGGTCCCTAGATAATTTAGACGATATACCTGGAACGTAGCTGTGAAACCAGAACATGATTTTGATATATTTATTTACATAAATATTTATTAGTACTATAATTGCAGGGATTGCACGGAGAATACTAATGCTAATCGGTTATAGATTTTATATTAAAATACCAATGCATTCGCGTTCGGGTTGTAGGTTCATTTGCATCGCTTGTCTAATTATTAGGACATAGCTCATCAGACTCGAGGCCCATTTGATTGTCGACTGCAGACCTATTTCTCTCATGTCCCATCGACTCTACTCATTCATCTGACGCATAGAGCATCAAGCTGTCATATAGAAGAAACCAGGGTGCCATCACCCGCCGCCAGCACCTGGCCGAAGCACTACACCGCTCCACCACCAACGTCCGGCTCCAGCGCCGCCCGCCGCCGCCTCGGTCCCAGCGTCGCGCCGCGCAACCGCCCTAGCACCACGACGTGCAGTAGAACCAGCTGCCAAGCTTCAGAGGAACCTACGACCAATCACTACTAGAAATATCCACTTCCATGATAAAAATCTTAATGACAATCCTCCAACCCTCGCTATCTATGACGAAATCAGATATCGTCACAAGAAACGTCATAGAAGAGCATACGGTTTCATTACAGATCACTCGCGCGACTCATCTGTGACGATCCTCTTTAGAACTGTGATGACTAGGGCTTCGTCATTGAACTAATTACAAATCTGTGATGAAGTTTTCGATCTGTAACGAACGACACTTCATCATAAATCTCCACATTGTCCTTTCTCCATCTGACGTGTGCTTATGGGACCTACAGTTAGTCATCCGTGATGCTTGCAATTCGTTGTAAAGTCTCTCGCTCGGTCCTTTTCTCCATGCGACGTGTACCTATGGGACCATTCTCCATCCGACGTGTACTTGTGGGACCTGCAGTTACTCATCCGTAACGATTACAATTTGCCATAAAAGTCTCTGCTCGGTCCTTTCTCCATCCGACATATACCTATAGGACCCTTCACCATCCGACCAGTAGGACCTGATGGCTTACGTGTCACGTGTACCTGTGGAACCGTCCTCCATGTCCATCTGACCTGTGGGACCCAACGATTTGCATGTCACGTGTACCTATGGGACCATTCAACCTTTAGGACCCGACAGCTTACGTGTCACGTGTACCTATGGGATCTTTCTCTATCTTCATCCGACCTGCGAGACCCGACGGCTTGCGTGTCACTTGTTGCCGCCCGGTTTAATAAATTCAAACTCAAAAAAATCATAAGACCTAGGAGTTGAACCCGAGACCAAATAGATTGTCTTCACCATTGTGCTAGACGCATGGTTGTGTTGACATGTCTTTGGAGTCCTAATAGTAATATATGTCCTCTACGTGGATAGGTTGACTTATATATTGGATGTATCCTCTACAAGTGGAAACAAATATGTGCCCGTTGGACTTGCGGTGTGGCGGCAGCAGGGGATCCCCGGTGTGTTGTGGTGGCTCAGGCGTCCTATTAGAGGCTAAGCAGCGGGTCTTCCCAGTGGAGCGCGGTGGCATTGGCGTCCGTGTCTATTGTGTGCTGCGGCAGAGGCAACAGATCCGATCCGCAAGTCTCCTTTCTCGCCTTTTCCTATTCGCTTCACTGTTTTGGTCCTTACTTGAACATGAGGTATACAAGAAATATTGTAGCATTGCAGATCTGGTTAGGCCAATGTTGATGAAAAGAACTAGGAGGTGACACTGGTTGGTTTTCTGCATATGTTCAGTGTTCTTACTGTAAATGTTTGTGTGTAACTAGGCATGTTAATTGTCCAGCGCTTGCTTGATTATACCTATCTGTCTAGGCAAACATACAAGCCCTTCGTTTTTGCCTTAAGCTTTTTTTTGTCCAGTGCTTGCTTGATTCTATATTTCTGTTTCGTATGCTCCAGTGTCACTAGTGAGTCCTTATAGTATTTTAAACTTGTAACATATTTGAGGCCACATTCCTACGCCAATGATGTCTACATGGTTGTTGGATGTATTAGGATGCAGCTCATATGTTTGCTTTCTATGTCTTCTCCTTATTGACAACCAAGTTATCCATTTGGTTCCAAACAAGAGGAAGGCATCGAAAGCAAATCAATGCTTTGTGTCCATCATTCACATCACTAAGGCCAATCATGTTTAAGTTGCACATGTTGCTACTAATGCCAATGATGATCACTACCACTTGTTCACTGACATTCTACTTGTGAAAACTAAGGAAGCTCAATTAACTGTTGAAATTGTAATGGTTATAGCTCCATTAACTTCTACTCTAGTTTGAATTATATATATCTATGGGTGCTACTCTAAATTTACATAAGGTCATACCATGAAAATTGTTAATGGTTGTCACAAGTAGAATGTTCAAGCCAAGTTCAGTGATGGCGTGCGGCGATGTTCCGTCTCTCTGCACAATGCAAGCCAAGTTCAAGCCCATAGGATAAGGGGGAGAGCGATCTGATTGAGAAGGCAAATGACTCACTAGACTGTCTAGAGCAGCATGGGATGGAATCATCGCTGGTGGCTGCCCCCACTGGGGGATGGTTCCCGGGGCCGCTTTTTGAGCGTGAACGTGGACGAAGAACTCAGCTCCTAGGCCAACGATCCTCGGGACACCATCACGCCCACGTCCACCTATTGAGAAAGTAGGCAATTTCTGAATACTAGTTAAATTAATAAGCAACATAAACACAAATACTAGCGTGGGCATTGCTTGCATACTCTAGTTAATTTAATAAAGAGAAACAACATGAATAGCCGTACATGAAAAAATCACCTCGTCAGGAGGAATTGGCTGCGGGTGTGAGACCACGCCGATGAGAGGGTTCATCTATCGGTGGAGGATGGCCAGTGCTGAAGGCCTCCAGGGACTCCCCCCTACCATGATCTAGCGTGTACTCCACCGTAACCTTCATCACCCATTGGTATAGGTCATCCTCACGGATGGTAACCCTTGACTCGATTGTAGGGTACATCGGGCCTCAAAACTCCCACAGGTGGTGGTGCCCTCATCTTCAAGGGGAGGACTCGATGACCGATGAAGGTACAGATCACTCTCGTCCCCATCTAGCCCTAGCCCTTCAGGTCCTTGATCGCATCCAACAAGTAGGGCACACCCTGCGTGTCCTCCCGAGGTGGTAGTCCCTCCCATGACTCTAGGAAGTCATCATGCAGTCGGTCAGGAGAATAAGACAGCAACAGTGGGCTCTCATTAGGGATGTACAACCACCACTTTTGCCACCCCAAGTCTACGGAAGGGTAGCGGTCAAGGCTTAGGTACATGTCCTCAATTCTGGGATGAAGTTGGATCAAGGCCCCCCCCCATCTGAGGAAGATGGACACCTTGAGCATTGAGCTAACCACCCAGAATAAAGACCGCCATAGCTCATAGTTGGTAGGGAATCCTAGGAAGCCCTCACACAGCATCATGAAGATAGAGAGGTGGAGGATCCCCTATGGGGTCAAGTCATGGAGGTGGAGCCTATAGTAGTACAGCAACCACCGGTATAAGGGTGCACCGGCACCCCAAACCCAAAAGAGTGGAAATGGGTGAAAGAGACAACCTAATTCTCCTTCGGCCTCGGCTCCACTTCATTTCTCGGTGGGACTCTCCACCCAATCACATTGGTGGCCTCTAGGATCACCGCGTTCAGTCATAGCTCATCGAACACCTTGTGGTCGATGAATGACTTCATCCACTGTGTTGTCTTGGTCCTCGTAGGATGTGTCTGGTCCTTGCAGGACGTGTCGGTGGTGCAAAGGGCATAGTAGGGTGGAGGGCAAAAGCTTTGGGATGGAAGGAGGAGATCTAGGGAGGGAAGGTAGATGATCATAGAAGGTAGCAGATAACCTTCCCTCTTGCGTCCTTGTGTCTTCTATAGTTTGGGGGCCGTGGAACATCCCCACACCCCATGACCACTAGCACGTTTGTGTGGGTGGGCGGTTCAACTTCACCTCATCATGGGCCATGAGGCGATGTCCCTGTTGGAACTACCTACTGACGCCACCCACACGCGTGTCTACCCAGGAATCCAGGAGCCCACAAGACGAAAATGGACGTCGCACGTCATTCATCAATACTATTTGGGTAGCCATGATTTCAAACCATTGGACCTTCTGTGATAATCCTTATCTGAAAGGACCTTGATGTTGCCTAGGAGGCCTAGAGGGGGGTGAATAGGCCTATAAAAATTCAACTCAAAACTCTATTAGAACAGAGGGCGGCACTGCCAGCCTTATAGGGTGGCACTACTGCTCTTCAAAAATAAAGCAGACAACATTAATATTTCACAGATAGTAACCTGACCCTCTCAACTGCTCAATCCTGCAACAGAAAGACAAAATCCAGTTCGAAGACTAGATACCATAGAAATCTCACACAAGAGAGGATCGAGCTACGAAACCCTAACAACAGCTAGCAAAGAGTTGAACCAGTAAGAACACAAAGTGAAGCACACGAGACATAAAATTTATCCCGTGGTTCAGCTCGCCACCAAGGCTTGCCTAAGTCCATGTTGTTGAGGCATCCACAAAAGGATTAGCTTGCCACCAAGGCTTGCCTTGCCCTTGTTCTCAAATCAAGAGAATGAATTCTTGAAGTAATAGGGTAATTTCTTAGCTGTAGGATGAGGTTACAAACCTCCCAAGGTTGCCACACGAGTTGGCAAGCACAAGGGCGACGCCTAGCCGGCTAGGAGCAAGCTCCAAGAGTAACAAACCCTAAAACCGCCTGGCCAAACATGAACCAAATGCTCTTAGACTTTGGGAATCAGTGGATCTTCTCTCCAATCGAGTTTTGCTGCCTTTTCTCTCAAGTTTTGATGGTTGGAATCAAGGATTTGCTTGAGGGATGAAGGAGCAACAATGGAGGAGAGAGAGGCGAGCTTTGGTCTGTTCAGTTTCGAACTGAACCATTGGAGAAGATGGCTCTATGCTGTGGGCTGGCCCAAATGGTATTTATACCTCTTGGGTCCTAATGGTCGTTTATGGGCGGCACTGCCGCCCTAGCCAAAACAGGTAGAATCAGGAGATTTTTGGCTGGCTGCTTTGGCTGGATAAGAGGATATAGATCTATAGTTTTGAGCATCTGGTTGCATAGTTGACCAACTATACTAGAATCCCTCTTTATAGTACGACTTTTCCTAAACTCAAATGCAAAGCATAAAAGAATGTAAATGTCTTTGAGCTGGTTGCCACTTCATTTGGCAATTGAAAACTTCTATTATCGAATATGTTTTCCTCATTCTCATTATACCTTGATTATGTGACTTGAACCATTTCCATACTTATGAGTTCACCTTCATGGCTTCAAGTCACTTCCACTAATGATTTGATCCTCAACACAATATGACTCCTCATAGCTTGATTAGTACCTTGACTCAATGCAAGTACTCTCTTCTTCACCTTAGCCATGGTACCTCGGTCGCCAAGCCAGTCACTTGCCCTTCACCTTCGCTTAGTACCTCGAAGCCCTTTCCTTCTATCTTCACCCTATCAAGCCATACTTAAGTCACATTATATTAAGCATCCATTGAAAACCATTTCTTCAATATTTTGATCCTTGCTTAAATATTTTCTAGATATGAATGTTGAGATCAATCAAGCTTTAGTTTGTCTCACATAGAGACATACATAGATCAACATTAATATGGTCAAGCCAATTCACAATTCCTTATTCCCTTCTCATTTTGGCTTGACATTCCAATTGATCTTTCATATATTCATCCATGTAAGCAAATCCAATGTAGCGACCGACTTATATCCACTATATATTGTCATTTACCAAGTATGTTTGCTTTCACATGATGCTATGATATCCCACAACATAAAAGCCATTTCATTGATTCTATTTGCATTGTTGTCTTTTACTTGAACTAGATTGCTTCCAAAAACTTCCAATACAATAATACACAGTTTGGCATTCACTTTAACACAATGTGGCATATCATCAAGTTTGCCTACTAGTTGAACCTTGTATATACTTGTTAATACACAACCCACAAGTATATGCAATAGACTCAATTTCCTATTCAACACTTAGCAAACTTATTAGACCTTTAATTGTGTTATCATTCAATTTACCAAAACCCACTAAAGGGCTAGATGCACTTACAATCTCCCCCTTTTTGGTGATTGATGACAACACAACTAAAGGTTATAAGAGATTGATAAACATTAAGATTTTAAATCCTATTATATAGTGAGCTCCTCCTAAATATGTGCATTGAAGGAATTCAAATTTTGGCCTCAAATACCAAATGCACATATTTAAGATGAAGTGTGGTAACTCCCCTATATCTTAGCATCTATGGGGTGCAAGGTGTAACATGATAACTGTGATGCTCATGACAATTCATGCACTCAAGGATTGCTGACCAGCAGAGGGCGACACTGCCGCACTAGAGAGCGGCACTGCCGCACCTGCCTGACCAGCATAGGAGAAAACAAGCATCACTCAAGGCATGAATGCCACACACTAGCATAAATGGTCCTTATCAAGAGCATCAATTTAAACTATCTTTGCACACACCACAATATATATATATATTTTAAACCTTATATGTATGCCTCTCCTTTACCCCTTTCCATCCTCATATCAGTCTCTCTCCCCTTACATTCTCCCCCAATATTTCTCTCTTCCCTTACATTCTCCCCCAATATTTCTCCCCCTTTGGCATTAATCTCCAAAAAGGACCTCTCCACCAAAAGGAAGAAATGATGGTTGACAAGTGAGGGCAAGAGAGGTAAAAGTTTAGCATATGGATTTTCTCACCTATTTTCTACCAAACAAAGTATGCAACTTTTAGGTCAAGATTCTTGAGAGGTTAGCATATTTGGCTTCTCACTTAGATGACAGTATAACATGAGACAAACTCATGCCATCACCACAAGAGGTATCAACCAAATATCTAAAGAATTCTCTAATCGACACCACAAGAACAAACTTATGGTGTGACTCAAAAATTGCATACACATGCACACACTAGCATGTAAAGGCCTAGATGCACAAAGGTAATACATGAGTTCATGGAGCGATATACCTTTGTTCTAAGCCTCATGATCTCCACCATGAAGATGATTTCAATACTTGGATTGAGTGCTTTGATGGGACTAGTACTTCTTTATGCAAGATAATTTCATTTGTGCCCATCTCTCATCATCATCATCTTCAAGGAGATATCATAAACTTGTGCTTGATATCAATTGAAAGTCCATTGCTAGCTCTTGTTGTCATATTGAGATATCAACTGAAGACAAATTTCTTGATATACCAAGTTAAAGATTATCAATCAATACCAATTGAAATATGATCTTCATAATTGACACCAATTGAGAGAGTCTTCATAAGGCTTTGTAATGTTTTGGTCGTCAGCAGCTAGCCCAGGGGCCGTGGGATGAGTATTTATACACCCAAAACCAAAACTAGCCATTGAAGTTCAAAAACTAGCCATCAAGACCTATATAGGTGCGGCATAGCCACCCTTATGCGCGGCACTACTGCAGCTCTCAGAAACAGCACAGGTCACCTCATGAAAAACGTCATATCTCTTTACCCCTGAACTCCGTTTTTAGTGATCTTGGACTTTCTGGAAAGCTAGTTTCGAGAGTATCTAGCCCAACCAAGAGAAATCTCAAGATCAACAAGTGCAAGTGTTGTTCTATTGAATGGATCTTCACCAGTTGATGCCTAATTGGAATGAATGCCCGTATCTCATAATGTCACCTTTTGTAATTAGGACACCTGCAACCTGTACATCATCCTCATTTTTCAATTCCCTGCTTGTCATCTCGATAAATCTCATTAGAGCTTACAAAAGATATGAAATCTAAACTGAGATTTTTGAACCATGGGTGTAGGAGCCTCCCCCTAAATATGTGAATAGAGATTTAAATTCTCAATTTGGCATGAAAGGCCACAATTCACATTTTAGGTGTGATGGGAACCTCCCCCTACATCCATGCCTGCTGTGGGGTGCTGAACAAAGTGTCACAGGAATAAGAGTGATGCATATGACAGGTCATATCAGTTCAAGCACATAAGACTCTAGCTGATACAGCAGAGGGTGGCACTGCCAGCCTAACTATGTCAGTCAGGTAGCAATCAGATTTCTACAGCAGATCATATGGATATAAAACAATTTAAACACAGAATATGACAAGCTAAAACTGTAACCATGAATACATGTCTATATCCAAAGCAAATAAAGTCACAAAGTAGCATAATTTCATAAAATAGAGTTTTGAGCGACTCTCAAACTCACAACCTAATAACTACTCTCATCGGATCTGGACATTTGATGTCGCCTAGGAAATGCTCATAAAGATAAGAGATAGCATTAAATTGCACAAGAGAATTTCACAACTAGTGATCATTTTAGATGTGGAAGACATGTAGATCACTAATTGCAAAACCTTATAACATAGACTAAATTCCCCTTTTTTTGATAGTGCATACATATACATGTGGAAGGTAAGAACATAGGCACTTTTGGTCAATTAAGTCCAAACAAGGGAATTTAAGCTATATTATGGAGAGTAGCTACTTAAGAGATAAAAATATAATCCAAATGAA
Organism: Miscanthus floridulus; assembly: GCF_019320115.1. Taxonomy (NCBI): domain Eukaryota; kingdom Viridiplantae; phylum Streptophyta; class Magnoliopsida; order Poales; family Poaceae; genus Miscanthus; species Miscanthus floridulus. The sequence goes on along the minus strand of NC_089594.1, from coordinate 47,111,414 downwards.
TATGAGAGATAACCAATTTGGATTGAGTCAATGTAACATACTCATGAGAGACTCATTCTCAGCAAGAGACTACACAAATTCACTAGAAGAAAAGGTTAGTCTTAAAAGACACAGGGCATAGGATGGGCTCCCCCTTAATATGTGCATCAAGTGCTTGAATTACTTGTGAAATGCACTAGAATCAGTTTAAGAGTCAAGGGAAGTTCATCCTATATCTTGGTCAAGGCATGATAAATTTGCAACAATTGAAATTATGCCAAGGAAACATACCACCACCAAGGTAGATAGATCACCACATAAATTTTCATTGATATGGCCTTCATAGGTGAGACTTCAATGATTTAGATGGCTATAGTTCTCACTTGATGAAATGTGGTAAAACTAAGCTCTTGTGATCATCCAAGATCCATATTAGTTTCCTAGTTCTTTCTTTACCTAGTGCAACTCACACAGAGAGCAAAGGTAAAATTCATGAAATTTGCAAGTTATGAACTTAGAGTTACCACTCTTTGTTGATAAGATCGTGGGAGATCAATGGGATGGATCATAGGTACTTGATGAGCACTTAGAGAGGAGAAATAGCAATGAAAGCCCACTCTTCAATTATTTTCTCCATCTCATCCAAATCTAGGCCCATTTAAAGGATTGGGACATTCAACATTTAAACTAGGAGCACTTAGTTTATAAAGACCGAGACCTCCTAGAATAATTGTGAAACACCTAGTGAATCCAAAGGAACTACCCATCCTCCTTTTTCCATGTGTGGGATAGCACATCAAACACTTGAAAGAAACCAATAATCCCACAAGATATAGGCTATGCCCCCCCTAAATTTGTGCATACAAGAGTACACAAAGTTCACTTAAGCACATTAACAATATGAGGTCAAGGGAGTGACTTGCACTATACTTCAACTGATTTGAACTCCTTGAAACTACTTGCAATTCAATAGTCTCAGCTGATTACTTCTTGTTCCAACTAGTTGCAATCACTTGCTACTGCTTGTACTCTGATTGCAACTTATTTGGACCCTTGTGTGAGTTCTTTTATTTCATTGAAACTCCTTTAGACCAAATTTATATTTCTCATATTTACTGATTCTTCATGACCAACTTGAGAGCTAACTCAATCTTGTTGCCACAATGCAATCCAATTCCATTCAGTCAGTTTTTAGATTCTGTCATCCTCGAAAAGAAAATCCATATCTCTCATACCACTAGCCCAATATGCATGAAAATTGGTAGAGATCTTCATCTATGAGTCCTCTAACTTCTCTCAAAAATTTAGATCATTTGAACTTCATTTGCTGAGTGAAAATACTTTTCTACCAGAACTGCTCAAATCTGAAACTGCATTGTTGAAGCTGACAGAAACCAACTCAAAACTGATTTTCTTCAAAACCAATCTTCATACCAATTGTATAGCAACAAGTACTCGATGTGTATAGCATGCTCACAAAGGTTTAGGTCAATTTATTAGTATTTGAATCTCTAAATCCATGCTTGAAGGCAGTCAACTCAGATTTGCAATTTTTTGGACAGACTTGATGATCGATGATTCTTCTTCTTTTCCTGTCCAATCTTTGAGGTGATTTAAGTTGAGAATACATACAAGATGTTATATCAATTCAGTCCTCTCATCAACACTTGTAATCTTGTGAATTCTTCTTGTATAGCTTATTCAAATCAACCTCAAACTTGATTCAAGCGAAACTGAAACTTTTGATCTAAATGGCCTTTAGCAGCAACATCTTTCTTTAGGTGAAGAATAACCTTTAAGCTTGTGAATTAAATTAGCACAATATCTTCTTATTGATTTTCTATGAATAAGCTCAATCACAAGAAGACATTAGTAACACAAGCACTAGTTTTCCATTTAGTAACCATTTATATGTGGATGACAAGAGGGTTACCAAAATGGAGAAACCTCATAACATGGACTAAATCTCCCTTGATGCCTCATGCACATTCTTTTGAGTGGAATGGAAATGTAAATGTGCATAGTTGGTCATTTAAGTCCAAAGGGTAGATTTAAGCCATATTATGGTGAGTGGCTAACATAGACAAATCTAATCCAAATTAGCTAGAGAGAAAATACATCACATGGTTTTGGATTGATAGCCTTCATATAATAGCACACTCTATTTGAGAAACACATTCTCATTTAGTGAGACTACATAAATCACTTAGAGAGAAAGATTAGTCTCACAACTCTAGCCATAGATTAAAGTCTCCTTTTATAAGTGCTCTAAGTATTTGAATTTCTCACATAACACTTTATTCATTTAAGAACTTGAGATTTTTACTCTATGTCTAGGTCATGGCAACAATAGTGTAATCAATTTGAACTATGCCAAGAGATACTCACAACCATTATAGCATGTAGATGCCCATAAGATGAGAATGAGAATTTGGCAATCTAACATATGACAAGATTCCATCAAGTAGGAAGTTCTTGACTTGTGAGTAATAAGTCCCTTTACTTGACTTGAGCTTGATTCTTTATTCTTAGCCATTTTGAAATCTACTTGTATCCTCCAATGTGTACCAAGATTCCAAATCCATCAAACCAACTCATAATGTGCACGAACATAAACTTGCTTCATCTTGTTTTTCTTGGTTTGAAGTCCACAAAGGAAAGTTAAGTCATCTATGTTGCTTGATGTGGATGATCAATTCAATTTTGATCATATTTCTATTCTATGACCAGCAACCAATGAATATCCTCAAGTGCTTCTCCTAAGTGGCTACACAAGACACAAAGGAGTTTAGTTTCAAATAAATTGCACTTGAGATTTAGATGTTACCACCCTTCTTGATTGTAATGGATGAGGTGGTCTTTTCATCTTCATCTTGCACGTATGAAGGTTGTAGATTTGTCCACGAACTAGAGTGGAGTCAGCTGCTACTATGTAGGAGGGACGACACTGCCGCCCTTGGGTGCGGCACTGCCACCCTGCTGATTTGCAGCAGGGGTGTGCTGCACCTCTACATTAGAGTTGTTAGCGGAATTTGGTACAACAGCAACTTAAGGAGCTTCCACTTTTGTAGCATGTACTTCTTGTGGTCTTATATCATCAATGGCCATTCTCTTGATTGCTCCACAAGGTGGTTTCTCATTACCTACAACATGAATAAGATCTTGCTCTACTAGAGAGACATTAAAAGCATCATATGGCAAATGATTCACTTAGACTTGAAGTACTCTAGCCACTCTTAATAATTCACAAACACACATATATTTGTGAACTATTAGAGACTACACATGTCAAGTGGCTAGCTAGCAAGGGTTAGGTACTAGTTACTGAGGTGAATATGAAGTTTGAAGTATTTCCATTGATTCATCTTCGGGTCAACCATATAAGAATATGCAATGTGAATTGATTGATAGCTTGAGTGAATATTTTTAATCAACTTGCTCAAGCACCCCGAAGCTTCATATCACCTTTGAAAGGTCCTAATGGCTAGAGGGGGGGTGAATAGCCTAATAAAAAATTCTACAACAACACTTAACAAAATGGTTAGATAATTATGTGGCGAAGCAAGTGTTGCGCTAGCCTATTCAAAATGCAAGCCACCTACCACAATTCTAGTTTAGATAGTATCTATTCACACAATAGCTATGACACTACCCTATGTGATGAGGACATCGCCACGCTGGATACACCGGACGCCATGGTCTTCCCCAAGTTGCAATTCGTTCCCAACTCAGCTGCCACATTGCCCTCGGATTCAGCAGACACGTCGTCACTATTTTGGTCATAACTTTCTCATACGACATCAAAACAGGCCGTTCTTGGATGCATTGGAAAGGAGACGACGACGCCGTCGTTTTGGATCTAGTCCCAGCTCCTAGAAGGTCCATGGATCTCTATGTGACCATGGCAAGGTGCTGCGTCACCTATTTGGGCCAACTTGGCCATGTATCGTGTTGGGCCTTAAGCCCAAGTTGTGGGCGCCCTAACCCCTAGCCGTCCCCAACCCTAGGTCGAGTCTTAGACTATAAACACAGCCGTCCGCCGCTGCTACATAATTGGGTTTTTGTTTAGAGTTTAGTTTTCCATCGAGAAACTGAATCGTTCATTGTAACTGTGGTGACAAATCCTTTTACAGTGATCCAGGGCCCCCGTTCTTGATCTCCTCCACTGTAGTCGATTAGTCCTTTGGAACCAAGTTCTTGAATCCTCTATTGATATTCACGTCATTCATATTTGCAATTTTAGATTGCGTGTTTTACCTTCTTGCTTGTGCTCTTCGATTCGCTTGCAGAAAAAGCCTTCTTGGTGAGGTCAATCAAGTTGTGCTTGGTTGATAACCAACGGAGCAGTGGTGTAACAGTTGTAGGGTTCGAATCGCATCTGATTTGAAGCTGGATCGCTAATGTCGAGATCTCCACAAATCGAACTTACCGGCTACCTCTTGGAAGATCGGGCCTGTACTTATCAATTGGTATCATATATTTTAGGTTTACCGCAAGGTATAATCTCGTTTGCCTTAGATTCATATTTGTTCATTACCTAGAGTCCACAAAAAGCCCAAAAATATTTCAATTTCTGCTGTCCTATCGCCCTTTGTGCCTTTGCAATTTCGTTTCAGATTCGTGTTGTTGAGTTTGTGTCCAGTGGTCGAGTCTTGTTGCTGGTTTAGGATTGTGTTCGTGGTCGTAGTTCAATCGCCTGTTGCTATGATTTTTGTTTTTCGCCGCTATCCCATCCACCATTCCCAAACAACAAGTCGAAGCCACCACATTACTCGACTTGCCCCGCTAGCCGCCTTGTGTAACTTCTCGCCGCCACGCAAACCCTAGATAGGTTGCCAGTCACTCTTATTTTGCCTGCATTGCAGCCCTCCTTACATCATCAGGCAAATACCTACTGCTGTTAGTCACAGTGATGATCCTATGATCGGTGTTAGAGTTTAGGGACGCTTTGCCCTAACTACCGCCGCCGTGTTGTGCCTTCCGAAAAACATACCTTGAGATACCTTCGGTAAAATAGGCATAACTTTTTGCTCGTTTATCAGAAAAATCTGAAATTTTTTTAGCAGCTTCTTGACACCATTTGGAGCCGACCCAAACTGGCTATGCCTTGTTTGGTTTCATCAGAATTGCCAAAAAAATTCAGGAAAATATAGAAAAAAATTTGTCAAAGTTTTTGCACGCTTTTCAGAGAACGTGCTGAATTTCTGTAAACCACATCCCACCTCAGTTGTAGGTGCCAATTTTTGTGGTTGCATCTTTTGTGATCTTTGTTCAGAGAAAAGTATATAAAAAAATAGTGAAAAAAATAAAAAAGTTTGTTTCCTACTAGTGCCTTTTGGAAAAATCCAGAAAAAAAATTTAGGAAAAAAGGAGAAGTCCGGGCTATTTGCTTGTTCTGTGAGTTCTTTCGATCGTCCTTTGTTTTCACCTTGTTGCGCTACGTCTTGACACATCTTAGCCAGCACCTGTGACCAGCACCTGTGATTTGTACTTTGGATCTGGATTGAACAATCGTTACTCTGCACTCGTTAATTGCTAATCCTTGCTGTCATATTGTGTGCCTACCCATAGCTCCACATATTCTTCTGTTAGCACAGGTTCATCTTGCAACTGTTACCCACACTCAACAATAGATTTCTTCACCACTTTGGTTTTGCTCCTATTTGGTGTTGGTAAGAATACAGGCAAGACGGTGGTAAGCCGCTTGTGATTTTGCATTCCACTTTCACCACCATCATCACCACCACCACTTGTTTCCTTTTAGTTGATAGGGACAATACTTTGGTGTTGTCTTTTTCTATCTTCTAACCATGGCAGGAACTCTGATGGACTTCAATGAGTGCGTGTCCAAGGGCGAGCTAACAACGTTCATGACTGAACAACGCAATCTTATGACCGAGCTGACGCGCAACGTGAACAATCTGGTCACCCACATTGAACAGCTTGAGCAATGCCCTCCACCTTATCGTTTTGATGATGAAGATATGGATGCTTTTGGTGATAAAGATGCGTATGCTGACGGTGGTGCCCGTCGCCACCTCAACTTCAATCGTCACGGTATGGAAGGTAATAATCATGGTAATAATGATCCTTTTACTAAAATTAAATTTAGTCTACCTCCTTTTGCTGGTAATGTTGATCCAGAGGCATATTTAGATTGGGAGCTTGCTGTTCAACAAAAATTTGATTCTCATAACGTTCCTGCTGAGCATAGAGTTAGACTCGCTACTAGTGAGTTTACTAATTTTGCTTTATTCTGGTGGAGTGATCTTTGCAATGCCAATAATGTTGCTGCTGTGCCTCAAACTTGGAATGTTTTAAAGCAACGTATGAAATCTCATTTTGTTCCTCCTTATTACCAACGTGATTTACGTTTGAAACTACAAACTTTAAAACAAGGTGATAAAGGAGTAGAAGCATACTATCAAGAATTGCTTATTGGTTTAGCACGTTGTGGTATAAATGAAGATGATCATGATGCTAGTGCTAGATTTTTTGGTGGTTTAAACCATGATATACAGAACATACTTGATTACAAAGAATGGCGCAATTTTTCCCAATTGTATCATCTTGCTATTAAGGCAGAATGAGAAGTATAGGGACGCAAACAACACCAGCCTTTCAGGTCTAACAATGGGAGGAATTTTCAGTAGCGTTCCGAGCCAGAGACGCCCAAGCTTCCTGTTGCACCACAGCCATCTACACCTCCATTTTCTTTCGGGGTAAGTAAATTGTCTAATGTGCAATTTCCATAGCTGAAGAAAGGTGGCACTCCGGGTGCTTCTACTAGCTCCTCCTCGTCCAACTCTAAAATCATTTACCACCGATGCAAAGGCATGGGACATGTCATGAAGGATTGCCCTAGTCGTTGCGCTTTTATTGCTACCGAGGATGGATATGTAAGTGCTAGTGATGTTGAAGATGGTTTAGCCCTTGCTGCTAACATTGATGCAGATCCCATCGAGGGCGATCAAGACAAGGAGGCCATCACCATTGACTCTGTGGCTACTGCCGCGGACTACCCTAGCCTTCTTGTGCAGCGTGTGTTGAGTACACATGTGGGACATGAAGAAGAGATGAAGATCCAACGCCACAATTTGTTCCACATGTATCTCATTGTGCAGGGTTGTTGTGTTCTCACTATCATTGATAGCGGGAGTTGCAACAACTTGGTGAGTTCAATAATAGTGGTAAGACTAAGGTAACTAAATAAGCACGCATTAGCTTTTTCACAGGCTCTTATCATGATACTGCTGATTTTGATGTTGTCCCTATGCAAGCTTGCTCCATTTTGTTAGGTCGCCCATGGGAATTTGATAATGATGCTTTACACCATGGTAGAACTAATACATACACTATCATACATAAGGACAAGAAAATTACATTGCTGCCTTTGTCTCCTATGGATATTATTAAACATGCTAATGAGATTAAAAATAAACCTCCAACAGACATTGCTAAAAATAATGGGATTAAGTTAAAAGGAGGTGCTTTTCTTGCTACAACTTTTGCTACTGCTGAGTTATGTGATAATCCTAATGCACCATGTTATACTATGTTTTGTCAACCTTTTATGTCTGGTGCATTGCCTGCTGTCACTAACCTTTTGCAGGAGTTCGCAGATGATGGGACGGAGTCGAGGACGACTTCAATTCTAGAAGGAGGGGATGATGAGGACATCGCCAAGATGGAGTTGAGGACGACTCCAATTCGAGAAGGGGAGGATGATGAGGACATCGCCATGCTGGACACACCGATGCCATGGTCTTCCCCAAGTTGCAATTCATTCCCAACTCAGCTGCCACGTCGCCCTCGGATTCAGCAGACACGTCGTCACTGTTTCGGTCATAACTTTCTCATACGACATCAAAACGGGCCGTTCTTGGATGCGTTGGAAAGGGGACGACGATGCCGTCGTTTTGGATCTGGTCCCAGCTCTAGAAGGTCCGTGGATCATTCTATGTGACCATGGCAAGGTGCTGCATCACGTATTTGGGCCAACTTAGCCATGTATCGTGTCGGGCCTTAATCCCAAGTTGTGGGCGCCCAACCCCTAGCCGTCCCCAACCCTAGGTCGAGTCTTAGACTATAAACACAGCCACCGCCGCTGCTACACAATTGGGTTTTTGTTTAGAGTTTAGTTTTCCATCGAGAAACTGAATCGTTCATTGTAACTGTGGTGACAAATCCTTTTACAGTGATCCAGGGCCCCCGTTCTTGATCTCCTCCACTGTGTCGATTAGTCCTTTGGAACCGAGTTCTTAAATCCTCTATTAATATTCGCGTCATTCATATTTGCAATTTCAGATTGCGTGTTTTACCTTCTTGCTTGTGCTCTTCGATTCACTTGTAGGAAAAGCCTTCTTGGCGAGGTCAATCAAGTTGTGCTTGGTTGATAACCAACGGAGCAGTGGTGTAACGGTTGCAGGGTTCGAATCGCATCTGATTTGAAGCCGGATCGCTAACATCGAGATCTCCATAAATAGAACTTACCGGCTACCTCTCGGAAGATCGGGCCTGCACTTATCACTATGTTAGTGTGCTCTCAAAGGCTAACTAAAGAGCCACACTAACCAAGCAAGCAAGCTCTCACAACTAGCTACTCTAAAGAGCTTGACAACTAGTTTGCGGTAATGTAAAGAGAGTGATCAAGAAGGTTATACCGCCATGTAGATGGAGGAACCAATCAATCACAAGGATGAATAACAATGAAGACCAATCACCTTAGAATCAATGATGAACACAATGATTTTTACCGAGGTTCACTTGCTTGCCGGCAAGCTAGTCCTCATTGTGGCGATTCACTCACTTGGAGGTTCACAGTGCTAATTGGCTTCACACGCCAAACCCTCAATAGGGTGCCGCACAACCAACACAAGATGAGGATCACACAAGCCATGAGCAATCCACTAGAGTACCTTTTGGCGCTCCACCGGGGAAAGGTCAAGAACCCCTCACAATCACCATGATCGGAGCCAGAGACAATCACCAACCTCCGCTCAATGATCCTCACTGCTCCAAGCCATCTAGGTGGCAGGCAACCACCAAGAGTAACAAGCGAAATCCGCAGCGAAACACAAACACCAAGTGCCTCTAGATGCAAACACTCAAGCAATGCACTTGGATTCTCTCCCAATCTCACAAAAATGATAAATCAATGATGGAGATGAGTGGGAGGGCTTTGGCTAAGCTCACAAGGTTGCTATGTCAATGAAAATGGCCAAAGGTTGTGAGCTACAACTGGCCATGGGGCTTAAATAGAAGCCCCCACAAAATAGAGCCGTTATACCCGTTCACTGGGCACAACATGAGCTGACCGGATGCTCCGGTCCAACTGACCGGACGCTGCTCCTCAGCGTCCGGTTGCCCGATGGCGGCCACGTGTCTTATACGTTCAACTATGAGCGTTTGATCTCAATGGTCGAAATGTTAACCGGACGCTCCGACAGAGCTGACCGGATGCTGGACCCTCAGCGTCCGGTCGTTTATAGTAAAGGTCCAAAATATGTTTTTGCCAACTGGACGTGTCCGGTCATGCTTGATCGGACACAGCCCAGCGTCTGGTGCTCAACCCTAATCACTATGCTGACCAACAACATAACCGGACGCAACCCTTCAGTGTCCGGTCGTAGAGCGACCCAACGTCCGGTCAGTTGATCGACACCAGCATCATTGCGACCAACTCCATTTCACTTCTAACTTCTCCACCCTTGCTCAAATGTGCCAACCACCAAGTGTATCACCTTGTGCACATGTGTTAGTATATTTTCACAAATATTTTCAAGGGTGTTAGCACTCCACTAGATCCTAAATGCATATGCAATGAGTTAGAGCATTTAGTGGCACTTTGATAACCGCATTCCGATACGAGTTTCACCCCTCTTAATAGTATGGCTATCAAACCTAAATGTGATCACACCCTCTAAGTGTCTTGATTACCAAAACAAAATAGCTCCTATGGTTTATACCTTTGCCTTAAGCTTTTTGTTTTTCTCTTTCTTCTTTCCAAGTCCAAGCACTTGATCATCATCATGGTATCATCATCATCATGCTATGATCTTTATTTGCTTGACCACTTGGAGTGTGCTACCTATATCATGATCACTTGATAAACTAGGTTAGCACTTAGGGTTTTATCAATTCACCAAAACCAAACTAGAGCTTTCAATCTCCCCCTTTTTGATAATTGATGACAACCCTTATACAAAGATATGAATTAAAATTCAATTGAATCCATGTTGCTTGTCCAAGCATATTTACCATGTGTAAAAGGATATGGACAAGTTTCATGAACCCCAAATGGTAGCAATTGCTCCCCCTACATATGTGCTAAGAGTTTGGATTGTAGCTTGCACATATGCTTAGATTGGAAACATAGGAGACAATGTCTACCACATGATGCTAAGGTATAAAAGATGGACCTTTGAAGCATGATACCAATCGGAGTGCACCAATATACCATCCTTAGCACCATGGTTAGCTCAATACCACTTGGAAAAGAAAGTTATCTAGTGATTTCATTTCATCATTCAATCTTACAACTAACATACATCACACAAGCATGGATGTTTAAATTTTATACTTGTGCCATGCAAGCAAACATATGAAATGCACCATACAAGTTCATGAGCTTGCTCCCCCTACTTGTGTGCTCAAAATTTTAATTGATCCCTTTCCTCTGTCATATTTCTCCCCCTATGTCATATATCAAGTATATCTTTATGTTTCTCTCCCTTTATGATATTTCTCCCCCTTTTTCACTATCTTTACTAATATCTTTGTTTCTCTCCCCCTTTGTCATCAATGACCACAAAGGTTCTAAATATAGATAGTATTACTTGTAGGGTCAAGATTTATCAATGTTAATGGGTGAGGATCAAATTCCCAAATTTGGTCTAATCTAGATCATTTATCAAAGATATTTAACTCGGTTTGATCCAAGGACAAGCTTCTTCACACCTCCAAATAAGGGTTATCTTGTACCATGTTGAGTTAAACACTTAGAGCTCATTTTCTAGATCAAACACTAGGTTTACAAGCCCATAAACATGTCATATGCTATCACTAGATCAAATCAAGCATAGAAGCAATAGTGATATCATATAAACATCAAAATCATTTGATTTTCATGAATGAGCCTAATAAAATAGAACCACTTGAAAGGTCCTAATAAAATTGAAAATGTGACTAGATGCACTAATCATGTCCTTAGTAAAGATGTATGTCATGCCAATCAACTTTTACCTTGGATTGCTCGAAGGAGAGGCATGTCATATGAGTGGGGGTGCATCAACACATATTTGAGAAATCCAATATGTTCAACTCATTCCTTAGCTTGCAAAACCTTTTCTCATCCAATGGCTTGGTGAATATGTCGACAAGTTGATCTTCGGTGCCTACACTCTCAATGCAAATATCTCCTTTTTGTTGGTGATCTCTTATGAAATGGTGGCGGACATCAATGTGCTTTGTTCTTGCATGTTGAACCGGATTGTTGGTTCGCTTGATTGCACTCTCATTGTCACATAGCAATGGCACTTTCTTGAACTTGATTCCAAAGTCACTCAAAGTGGCCTTCATCCAAAGTATTTGTGAACAACAACTACCGGCAGATATGTATTCAGCTTCAGCAGTTGATAATGCAACACTATTTTACTTCTTTGATGACCATGAAACAAGTGATCTTCCCAACAATTGACATGTGCCCGAGGTGCTCTTCCTTTCAACCTTGCATCCCACATAGTCTGAGTCAGAGTAACCAACTAACTCAAACTTTGCTCCTTTGGGATACCACAAACAAACATTTGGTGTATGCTTCAAGTACCTCAATATCCTCTTTGTGGCCTTCAAATGACTTTCTCTTGGTGAGGCTTGAAATCTTGCATACATGCATACACTAAACATGACATCCGGTGTTGATGCGGTCACATAGAGTAGGCTTCCAATCATAGACCAATACAACTTTTGATCCACCATATTTCCACTTGCATCACTATCCAAGTTGCCATTTGTTCCCATTGGTGTGCTAATAACTTTGCTATCAACCATGCCAAACTTCTTGATCATGTCCTTGATGTACTTGTCTTGACTCACAAATGTACCATTCTTCAATTGCTTGATTTGAAGACCAAGGAAGTAGCTTAACTCTCCAATCATGGACATTTCAAACTCATTAGCCATCATCTTTCCAAACTCATTACAAAATTCTTGATTGGTTGATCCAAATATGATATCATCAACATAGATTTGCAATACAAATAGATCTTTTCCAATCTTCTTGATGAAAAGAGTGGTGTCAACCTTGCCCATGGTGAATCCTTTAGAGAGTAGGAAATCCCTCAATCTCTCATACCATGCTCTAGGTGCTTGCTTCAAGCCATACAATGCCTTCTTCAACTTGTACACATGTTTGGGCTTCTTATCATCTTCAAAACCGGGAGGTTGCTCAACATATACTTCTTCATTGATGTAGCCATTGAGAAATGCACTCTTAACATCCATTTGATATAGCTTGATGTTGTGGGCACAAGCATAGGCTAGCAAGATTCTAATTGCTTCCAATCTAGCAATCGGGGCATATGTTTCTCCAAAGTCAAGACCTTCAACTTATGTATATCCTTGTGCTACTAATCTTGCTTTGTTCCTTACTACTATCCCATCTTGATCTTGCTTGTTTCTAAAGACCCATTTAGTTCCAATCACATTATGTTCCTTTAGTCTTTCTACCAACTCCCATACTTGATTTCTTGTGAAGTTATTCAATTCTTCATGCATAGCATTCACCCAATCAACATCCTTCAAAGCTTCATGTATCTTCTTTGGTTCAATGGATGACACAAATGAGAAGTGTTCACAAAATGATGCCAATCTTGATCTTGTTTGTACACCTCTTGAAATATCTCCAATTATAGTGTCTAATGGATGATCTCTTACAACATTGGTTGGTTGAAGGATTGGAACTTGATTGCTTGCACTTGCTTGATCATTGGGTTGAGATGATGTACTAGCCACTTGATATTGTTCATTGTCATGAGAGCCACTTGCACTAACTTGATTTGTATCATCTTGCACATTTGAGTTAGAGATCACTTGCACTTGATCATCTTCATCATCATTCACTTGCCTTGGCCTCAATTCACCAATATCCATGTTCTTCATGGCATTTGAAAGTTGAGTGCCTCTAACATCTTCTAAGTTCTCATTCTCTACTTGTGAACCCTTGGTTTCATTAAATTCAACATCATGAACTTCCTCAAGAGTACCACTATCCAAATTCCAAACTCTATATGCTTTGCTTGTAGTGGAGTAACCAAGTAGGAATCCTTCATCACATTTCTTGTGAAACTTGCCCAATCTAGTGCCTTTCTTCAAGATATAGCATTTACAACCAAAGACTCGAAAATATGCAATGTTGGGCTTTCTACCATTCAAGAGCTCATATGGTGTCTTTTCTTTCAATGGGTGACAATAGAGACGGTTGCTACAATAGCAAGTCGTGTTGATAGCTTTGGCCCAAAAAGATTGACTCGCATTGTACTCAGTAAGCATAGACCTTGCCATATCAATGAGTGTTCTATTCTTTCTCTCAACAAGGCCATTTGATTGAGGTGTGTACTTGGCCGAGAATTGATGTCTAATTCCAAATTCATCACACAACTCATCAATTCTAGTGTTCTTGAACTCACTACCATTGTCACTTCTAACTCTCTTGATGGTTGTTTCAAACTCATTGTGAATGCCTTTGACAAATGATTTGAATGTTTCAAATACATCACTTTTGTCCACTAGAAAGAATACCCATGTGTATCTAGTGTAATCATCCACTATCACAAAGCCATATTTATTACCACCAATGCTAGTATATTGTGTTGGCCCAAACAAGTCCATGTGCAATAACTCAAATGCTTTACTAGTGCTCATCATGCTTTTCTTAGGATGGGTGTTTCCAACTTGTTTGCTGGCTTGACAAGAGCTACAAAGCTTATCCTTTTCAAACACAACATCTTTCAAGCCTTTAACTAAGTCATGCTTAACCAATCTATTCAATTGTTTCATTCCAACATGACTAAGCCTCCTATGCCATAACCAACCCATGCTAGACTTAGTGAACAAGCATGTAGATAATCTAGCTTCACTAGCATTGAAATCAACCAAGTATAGATTCTCATATCTAAAGCCTTTGAAGATCAAGTTAGAGCCATCTACACTTATGATCTCTACATCATCTACCCCAAATATGCATTTGAATCCAAGATCACACAATTGTGCCACAGATAGCAAATTGAAGTTCAAGCTCTCTACTAGCAACGCATTGGATGTGCTCATATCATTGGATATTGCAATCTTACCAAGCCCTTTAACCTTGCCTTTGCCATTGTCACCAAATGTGATACTATCATAATCATCATTGCCATTGGTGTTGATTGAGTTGAACATTCTTGCATCACCGGTCATGTGTTGAGTGCACCCACAATCAAGAACCCAATGCCTTCCTCCGGCTTTATAATTGACCTACAAAAGAAGATCAATTCCTTTTAGGTACCCAAACTTGCTTGGGTCCTTGAAGGTTAGTCACTAAGCTCTTTGGTACCCATATGGCTTTCTTCTTTGAGCCCATCCATGGTTTACCAATGAACTTAGCCTTCACACCATTTGTACCCTTAGTAAGCATATAGCATGAATCAAGCTTAATGGAGGATACATTAGCATTTTTGCTCTTGTTTTTGCATTCTTGCTCTTTGTGACCAACTTGCTTGCAACTAGTGTAAAATTGACCATTGTTCTTCACAAAACTAGTCTTGTGAGGAGCAAAGGCCGCCTTGCCTTTCTTGGGGGTATAGCCCAATCCCTCTTTGTAGAGAGAAGCTCTTTGGCTACCCAAGCACATAAGCAAGCGGTCCTCACCACCATAAGCCTTAGCTAAGGTGTGAGTGAGCTTAGTGACCTCCTTCTTGAGGTTCTCATTCTCAACCACTAGTGAGGCATCACAAGTGAGACCATCACTACTAGATGAGGTAGAAGTGGAAGTGCTACAAGAAGGGTTAATAGTAGCAATAATGATAGGCATAGATAGTGATGTATCAAATAAATCACAAGTTACACCTTCATCATAAGTTTCAACATGCTTCTTTTTATCTTGTTCATTAAGCAAAGTGGAATGAGCCTTTTCAAGCTTTTTGCGAGCTTTGCCAAGCTTCTCATTGGCTTCCTCTAGCCTCTCATGAGATGCATTGAGCTCATCAAAGGCTTGCTTAAGGGCTTTTAGTTCCTTATGCAAGCTTTTGCATTCCCTTCTCTTGATATCAAAGTGTTCTCTAGCATCTTCTAGCATGTCAAATAATTCATCTTTAGTGGGTTCATCATTATCACTATCACTATCATTTTCATTTTCATGTTCATTTTTATCATTATGTTCTTCATCACTTTCATCATCACAAGATTGTACCTTAGTGTCCTTAGCCATGAAGCATGATGAAGATTCAAAGAGAGAAGGCTTCTCATTGATGGCAATGCTTGCAAGAACATTCTTCTTGGTGGTCTTGTGATCATCACTATCATCATCATCATCACTTGAGGAAGCATCACTATCCCAAGTGACTACATATGAACCACCCTTCTTCTTCTTGAAGGCCATCTTGTCCTTCTTCTCTTTCTTTTCCTTCTTGTCCTTCTTGTTCTTCTTGTTGTCATCATCATTGTCACTATTGTATGGGCATTGAGCAATAAGATGATCTTTGCTTCTACACTTGAAGCACCTTCTTGACTCTTCTTTGTTCTTGGATGAAGACTTCTTTCTTCTAGCACAGAAGCCCTTCTTCACCATGAACTTGCCAAATCTCTTGACAAATAGAGTCATCTTCTCATCATCATCATCATCATCATCCCATGATTCATCTTCTTCACTTGATGTTTCTTGCTTTGCTTTGCCCTTGGATGATGTGGCTTTGAATGCCACGCTCTTCTTCTTCTCATCCTTCTTCTCATCCTTCTTCTCATCTTTCTTCTCCTTCTTCTCTTCCTTCTCATCATCATCTCTATATGTATCATTGGTCATTATATCTCCCAACACTTGGTTTGGTGTCATGGTGTCCAAACCACTTCTCACTAGAATAGTGACCAATGTACCAAATCTTGAGGGTAAGCATCTCAAGAACTTGTGGGAGAAGTCCTTGTCCTTCACTTCTTCTCCAAGTGCTTTGAGATCATTGATAAGCACTTGAAGCCTATGGAACATCTCCGGCACACTCTCATCATCCTTCATCTTGAAGCTTGCAAACTTTTCTTTAAGGATATATGCTTTAGCACCCTTTATGGCTTGAGTGCCCTCAAATGATTCTTCCAACTTCTTCCATGCCTCATGAGCCATCTCAATATTTTTGACTTGCTCAAATGTTCTTTCATCAATTGCATCATGAATAGCACTTAGAGCAACGTCATTGTTTTGGAGAAGTACTTCTTCGGCCACGGTGGGATTCTCTGGATCTTCAATCTCAATTTTTGTTTCTACCACCTTCCAAACCTTCCTATTGATTGACTTGATATAAGTTGTCATCTTGGCCTTCCAATAGGGATAGTTGGAGCCATCAAATTGGGGTGGCTTCTTAGTGTTGTTGATTTGAGTTATTTTAACACCGAAGGTTGTTAAGCCTCAAATAATGGTGGCCTCGGCTCTAATACCACTTGAAAGGTCCTAATGGCTAGAGGGGGGGGGGTGAATAGCCTAATAAAAATTTCTACAACAACACTTAACAAAATGGTTAGATAATTATGAGGCGAAGCAAGTGTTGCGCTAGCCTATTCAAAATGCAAGCCACCTACCACAATTCTAGTTTAGATAGTATCTATTCACACAATAGCTATGACACTACCCTATGTTAGTGTGCTCTCAAAGGCTAACTAAAGAGCCACACTAACCAAGCAAGCAAGCTCTCACAACTAGCTACTCTAAAGAGCTTGACAACTAGTTTGCAGTAATGTAAAGAGAGTGATCAAGAAGGTTATACCGCCATGTAGATGGAGGAACCAATCAATCACAAGGATGAATAACAATGAAGACCAATCACCTCGGAATCAATGATGAACACAATGATTTTTTACCGAGGTTCACTTGCTGGCAAGCTAGTCCTCGTTGTGGCGATTCACTCACTTGGAGGTTCATGCGCTAATTGGCTTCACACACCAAACCCTCAATAGGGTGCTGCACAACCAACACAAGATGAGGATCACACAAGCCACGAGCAATCCACTAGAGTACCTTTTGGCGCTCCACCGAGGAAAGGTCAAGAACCCCTCACAATCACCATGATCGGAGCCGGAGACAATCACCAACCTCCACTTAATGATCCTTGCTGCTCCAAGCCGTCTAGGTGGCGGCAACCACCAAGAGTAACAAGCGAAATCCGCAGCGAAACACGAACACCAAGTGCCTCTAGATGCAAACACTCAAGCAATGCACTTGGATTCTCTCCCAATCTCACAAAGATGATGAATTAATGATGGAGATGAGTGGGAGGGCTTTGGCTAAGCTCACAAGGTTGCTATGTCAATGAAAATGGCCAAAGGTTGAGAGCTACAACCGGCCATGGGGCTTAAATAGAAGCCCCCACGAAATAGAGCCGTTATACCCCTTCATTGGGCATAACATAAGCTGACCGGACGCTCTGGTCCAACTGACTGGACGTTGCTCCTCAGCGTCCGGTTGCTCGATGGCGGCCACATGTCTTATATGTTCAACTATGAACGTTTGATCTCAACGGTCAAAATGTTGACCGGACGCTCCGATAGAGCTGATCGGACGCTGGACCCTCAGCGTCCAGTCGTTTATAGTAAAGGTCCAAAATATGTTTTTGCCGACTGGATGTGTCCGGTCATGCTTGACCGAACACAGCCCAGCGTCCGGTGCTCAACCCTAATCACTATGCTGATCGACAACACAACCGGACGCAACCCTTCAGCGTCCGGTCGTAGAGCGACCCAGCGTCCGGTTAGTTGACCGACGCCAACATCATTGCGACCAACTCCATTTCACTTCTAACTTCCCCACCCTTGCTCAAATGTGCCAACCACTAAGTGTATCACCTTGTGCACATGTGTTAGCATATTTTCACAAACATTTTAAAGGGTGTTAGCACTCCACTAGATCCTAAATGCATATGCAATGAGTTAGAGCATCTAGTGGCACTTTGATAACCGCATTCCGATATGAGTTTCACCTCTCTTAATAGTATGGCTATCAAACCTAAATGTGATCACACTCTCTAAGTGTCTTGATCACCAAAACAAAATAGCTCCTATGGTTTATACCTTTGCCTTGAGCTTTTTGTTTTTCTCTTTCTTCTTTCCAAGTCCAAGCATGTAACACCCTAGGTGTTTGTCACTAGTTAAGCAATGGGTTTAAGCTCAACCATGACATGTTAAGTGGTGTTGGAGATGTCAAGGTCAAACCTATGGAAATAAGCCTCAACCTAAACTCGGATATTGCACCCTTGCTTTACATATAGGCCCATTTCAAGATATATGCTTGGCTGATGTTATTGGAATATCTTCATATGTCTCACATCAATACCCATCTATATGGATCACTGGAAAAGTTTCATGAAGTTTGGAATCAAAAAGTCACATGAAATGATAAGTTATATCCTTATTGGAATGATTTTTCTAAGTGCCTGAATTGCACTATTAAGTGAATGGAAATGTAGGTCATCAATCAAACCTTACAACCTTGCCCAAATGACTCTAGATGAACTCTACAACAAAAGTCATGAAAGGTTCATGTTGAGGAGAAGTCAAGAAAATGCCTCAATCGGTCAATAACTCTAATTTAAGCTTTATAGTGATGATACTTTGACCTATGTTGACCAACCACTTACAGTGCTTGCATGGAGTTGCACCTTAAATAAAAGTTGAAGATTGGGTAGAGTAGAACAAACTTTGTTTTTGAAACAAGAGCTAGATCAACTTGAAAATAAGTCAAACAGAGGCTCGAAGTTGGAACCTGCTGCTGATTTCAACACTTAGAATTATTCTAAGTCAGTTTCGCTAAGCAACGACGTTGGCATTCCGCGTTCTCCGAAATTCATCAAGCAACTCAACTTGGTCCAAAGATAAAAGTTGGAGTGTACATGATGGAGATGAGCATGTATAAAGATGGCACTTGTTGGACTTCATTTTGACCCTCAATTTGGGCTTTTGTTCATCGCCGTCAATGCGTTGACACTATTAACTTGGAGCCTAATTACCCACTGATCCAAAGCTCTAATGACTTGGCTCCTTAAATAAGAAATGCAGAGCGTCAGGAAAGAAGCAAACTTCATTTTAGGCCCAAAGTCAAATTTGCACCCGAGACGGCCCAAATTAGCTTCCCACCATGTCCACTCCGTCGCTCGCCAGCTGTTCGTGGAATTGCCCCAACGGTTGCCGCATGCACCGTGCGTGGCGGCCATGCGCGAGCTACGCCCCCACCTTCATGCCGTGTGCACCTGCGCCCCTGCGCTCTTCCTGGTGGACGCCAGAGGCTCCCCCTCCACTCCCCATCGCCTTCCTCGCTCTCTAGTGCCGGCGCATGCTCGCCAGAGCGCGGCCGCCATGAATGTCGCCACCGAGCTCGCTGCTGCTGCTACTGCCTCCACTCCATCCCTCCTCCATCCGAACCAAGCACGGCATCATCTTCTCCTCATCGCGCCGCGCCTTTAGACCTCCTTGACCGGCGTCTTTGGCCGCTGTTGCTCCCCACCGTCGGGACGGCTACCGTCGCCACCGCTGCTACTATGGCCGCGCCACCACAGGCCGTGTCGGGCCATGCTAGGCAGCCCAGCATATGCGTGCGGCCCCCCTGATCCTCCCCGCCACGCCACCGCCGCTGTCGACGACCACGGCCGACCGGAGCCGCGAGCCGGCCAACCACTCCCTGCTGCCGTCCTGAGGAAGAAGAAAGAGGACCCCACGCATGAATAGGAGCTTTTCCAGGGGGTTAAGTGATTAGACAGTGACTCTGATGAATAGTGCAGTAAAGGATCCATTCGTTCGGGTTTTATTTGTGGAAACTTCAGGGTCCTCGATGCAAGATTCAGATTCCTTTTCTTTCTGATTTTTGCAGATTTGAATGTTGCACTTTGAAAATTCATAGTAATTCGTACAAAAATCGTAAAATAGAAAATGAGGACTTTTTGGAATCCTTGTGAAATTATCTATGCAGTAGATCTATAATATGGCAGCATTTAGTTTAAAGTTTGTGCTGTAAAAATCAATTGATGCAGTTAGGTTTGTACTACTAGTGGTGTCTTGTCTTTTTCATAACTATAGTTTTTAGGCTCAAATAAATGTGAAATTTTTGTGGAGTGCTACTAAGGTGATTGTTGTTGTCTAGTAAAAATTTCAGGAGTTTAGGATTTATAGTTTAAGAGTTATAAAAATAACAAATGCCCTGTATTGCTTTGCTTCTACTCTGAACAGTTCTGCATGTTTGAATTAATTGGCTCAGTTAAGTTATGAATCATGACTTGGTGATAATACATGAGTTGTAGTACTTTTATTAAGATTCTCAAAAAGCTAAATATCATGATTTTTGGTTAAGTAGATCTTGAGTTATAATTGCTTAAATATCAGTGGCTGTTTCTGCCTAAACTCTGACAGGGTTACCTTGTTGGTATTGTGGGACCTTATTAATAGTAGAATTTGCTTTAGGTGTTTACAACAAAGTTGTTTAGAATTTGATAAGATTTCTAAAAAGTCTAGAACCACATTTATTGGACATATATAACTCCGTTTATTGCTGTTTAAAGTGGCCTGTCAGTTTCTGTCTATGTTTTGGACAGAGATGCAATTATTGCATTAGTTGACCCTTCTAACTGTAAAATCATCTTAATATGAGAATAACAAAGTTGTAGATAATTCATGTATCTAGCTTCTGTTAAAATTTGGTGGTATTTGGCCTTGTGGTTTGTGAGTTATGCCTGTTTAAAGTTGGGTTTCAGAAATGACTACTTTCTGTCAATTGTGGACCAGTTTCTGTAAATGGGTATAATTGACTTAGTTAACTTGAGAATCATGCTAAGAGGATTAAAGATGAATTGTAGAAAATTCCATAAGCTTTCCAGATTGTCTTGTTGCATGTCTTTTGGATAAGTACAACTCCTGTTATGAGTAAAATTAGCTGCTGCTGTTGCAGCCTTGACTCTATGATTGCCGTGAATAACTGGTTTGTCTTGAATGCTTATGTGATGCATCTTGTGTTACCATTCATACACTTGCATATTGCATCTCATCTAGGTACGCTAGATGAACCACGTGAAGGACGTGATGTTGGAGCCAAACCCGAAGACGGTGTTTGATGGATCTATCCCGAAGATGGAAGGACTAAGCAAGTGCTAGGATCTGAGATGTCACCAGGATGGTGCAAGTTAACTGAACTGACTTGTGTCGGATCCCAGGCAAGCCCCAGAGCATTATAAGTCTCCTAATTTATAAAAGCAATTCTTTCTATATATGAGTTATATATTGTTGCATTAAGTTATAGGAGTTGATTGAAACCGTTGATGCATTTATTACTATCCTTGCCTACCTTATTACCTTTTTACCCTGTTAGGTCAAGATCGAATAACTGCCTAGCCTTGCTTAGACCGGTAGTGATCGGTGATATCTGGTCACCTACATTTATAGGTGGTTACTGGAAGAATTTAGCTATGGAAAGAATGATATCCTGGAATTAACCATGTGTGATGGATAATTGGAGACCGGACGGAAAAAGTTGGAGGCAACCAGACAGGGTTCTGGGGTGCTGTTAGTTTCCGTCTGTGTCGATTAAGGACCGACCGTTGTTGGGCCTCGAGTCATGTTGAACTGCATGCCTTACTATTTAGCTGGCCGGATAAAGTACCTTCCGACCGCGAAGCTGGGAGATTTTTCGGGCCGAGTAGATTGCCCGCAACGCACTGTGCCAGAGCAGGTGTGGTAGGACACGGGGGTGAGATGATAAGACCAAAGTGCAGTCGGTCGGCCCCCGGGTACATGTGGTTCCTGGCAAACTCGAGATTCCTGGAAAGTTGACTCGGTGATCAATATCTCACTTTAGCGGGTGAGTGAGGTTTGTGTAAGGAATAAATCACCTAGCTGGTTAGGAATCGATTCGAATCGCCATCGCTCCTGGATAGTGAGCACTTGACTCGAGTTACTTCATCGTAGTAATTATTATGGAACAATGATGGTTATATGGATGGTATGGGATATGCTAAATCTAAATTGGTAACTGGATGTTATTGGTTAATCAAGTGATTGCTATAGTACAGGTGCTTACCTAGATGGATAGGTCATAATAAAGATGATGCAAAGTACTTAAAATGGTTTTTTCATGATAGCTTATGCTTTTCGCAAATAAGTCAGCTAGCCCACTAAAGAAAGCCTTGCATAATCCTTGGTGTCACTTTATTTCTGGTTTACGATGGGTAAGTCTGGCTGAGTACATTCGAGTACTCAGGGTTTATCCCACCTTGTTGCAGGTGATGTTCTCGACCTGTTGATGATGGTGGCTAACTACCGGTGGGCTCGGTGATTCTATACTTACTTCTCATCTATATGCTTTTGTCGGATGATGTCACTATGCTAGCAATATATTTGGAACTTATATTAATGTAATCATTTGAAAGCTATGTTGTTTTCACTAAGCGATTTTGAAACCCAAACTTGTACTATTATTTGTTAACCCCTTTGTAATATTATTTCCGCTGCAACCCGATGTATGTGATGTGTATTTGCTTAATCACGCGATCTTGGTTGTGATGTTGATTTACCGAGGTCTTTCGGGACACTCGGCGGACTACCGGGTTTATATGAGTGAAAGTATGGGTGTGTCAACGTGTTAGCAGGGACAACCGTACTTGATCTTGTATAATTTGGGCGGTTCTATCACAAAGCACTTGATCATCATCATGGTATCATCATCATCATGCTATGATCTTTATTTTCTTGACCACTTGGAGTGTGCTACCTATATCATGATCACTTGATAAACTAGGTTAGCACTCAGGGTTTCATCAATTCACCAAAACCAAACTAGAGCTTTCAACCTTCAAGTACCTACAACACTTACTAAGCACAATTTGGTACCCAAACTATGTTGGGCCCATTATGGTTAGTCACATGAGACTTAGGCACCCAAATGGCCTGTGTGCTAGCACATGGTGAACCAATCACCTTTCTAGCACAAGTGTCATTTTTTGGCCTCGTAAGCATATTTAAATCAATTGACAAGTTGAGCTTAGAAGTGTTACCCATGGGACAATCCTTACTTAAATGTCCCTTTCCTTTGCAAGTGTAGCATAGGCGGTTCTTGTTCTTTCTAGCCTTCTCTTCTTGCACTTTGCTTGCTACCTTGCTAATGAACCTCTTTGTTGATGATGACAAGCCTTTACTTTTCTTATTAGGACATGAGCCAATTTCATGTCCCTTCTCATGACAACCATAACACTTCCTCTTGCTTCTTCTTGTCTTGTTCTTTGGAAGTGTGGCTTGATCATCGACCTTGTTGGAACACATAGAAGCATTGTGTCCCATGTTGGAGAACTTGATATGAGCCATCTTCTTCTTCTCTTGGATCTTGCTCACGCCCTTCTCTTCTTTCTTCAAGGGGCAATCTCTGACATGGTGACCATCTTTCTTGCACTTGAAGCAAGTGATGAGAGTCTTCTTTGATTGACGTTGCACCTTGATGGCCTTGGGAACTTTCCTATTCAGTCTAGGTGCAGCACTACCACCCTTGGGGTGCGGCACTGCCGTAGTCTGTGCAGCTGTCTGAACTACTGCATTCTGGACAGATTGCACTTCTTTAAGTATCCCCTTCACTTTGCCATTGTTGGACTTGTAACCCTTTTGATAAGGCTTGATGCATGCATTGGTTGATCCCTTTTCAAGCTTCTTCACCATGTCTTCATGGTTATCTTGAGAAGGTTGAGCATTACACTTGCCCTTCCATTGAATCAAGTCCCTTTTTAGCATTTCACCTTTTTCCTTGAGATGTTTGTTTTCTTTTGCAATGAAATCATCACAAGTTTCTACAATTACATGCTCAACGGAAGGTTGGCTTGCTTGAGAGCAACACTTGTTAGCACATGGTAAAATAGATGAAACTTGTGTATATGTGCATTTGTGAGTGTGAGGTTGGTATGATTTTACCATTGTTACCACAACCTCATGAGCCACTTCTAGCATGAGATGAGACTCCATAAGCTTCTCATGAGAGCACAAAAGCCCATCATGACTTTCTTGCAAAGTCTCATTTTTGCTAGTAAGCCTTTCCAACTTGTCTTTGAGCATATAATTCTAATCTTCTAATTGAGCAACACAAGATAGAGAGTTAATAGTATGAGTTTGCTCAATTAACAAGTTTTCATACCTTTGGACCAAGCTAGCATGAGAGCACTTAAGCTTTTCATGCTTTTTGGTCAACTTCTCCAAGCATTTGATCTTTTCAATGAGAAGCTCTTCTTGCTTGTAGAGATCTTCTTCTTGCTCTTAAATCTTCTCTATGAACTTGATCACTATCAACCTGTCTTTCTTGCTTAGACGTGCAAGGTGTTGATTGATCTCATCATCATCACTACCACTATCACTGTCACTCTCACTTGTCACTTTCTTCTCTTTCTTTGCCATGAGACTGATATGTGAAGTGGTATAGAGAGTTGAGCTTCTTGGTAAGGTGGATTCATCATTTGGCTTCCACCGATCACAAGCTTCTTCTTCCTTCAAAATGTTAGTCTCATAAGAACTAAAGAAAGTAGAAGTACCACATGTAAAAATATTGTTCTCACCAACTATTTCATTACCATCCAATAAGTCATATGTTGGCGAGCAAGTGGATGTGGCATGATCAAATAGGCCTTTTGAGAGAATCACTTGAGGCTCATCATTTGTCGATGAAGTTGAGCATTCCTCATGTGGTTTTTCCAATGAGAGGTTGCTCTCTTCACATTTGGAGTTGCCATACATTTCCTTGAGCGTGGTCCAAATGATATGAGCATCACCAAGTGGTTCACCATCTCCAAATATGATAGCATCAAGTACATCTTCACTCAAAGCACTAAATAAGACATTAGCAGCTTGAGCATTGAGTTGTAAGCATTTCACTTCCTCTCTAGAAAGGTAGATCAAATCATCATGAGGTGAAATGCTCACATCTACAATCTGCTCTATTGGAGGACCCATGGTCCTAAAAACATCAAGCACACTAGCAGACCAAGATGTATAATTTGAGCCATCTAAAAGTAAAAGTTCTAGAGATACCTCCTCACTTATCGACATCGTTCTCTCAAGGCGGTTAAGCCCAAAATTGAGAGCCAGGCTCTAATACCAATTGAAAGGACCTTGATGTTGCCTAGGAGGCCTAGAGGGGGGGGGTGAATAGGCCTGTAAAAATTCAACTCAAAACTCTGTTAGAACAGAGGGCGGCACTGCCGGCCTTATAGGGCGGCACTGCCACTCTTCAAAAATAAAGCAAACAGTGTTGATATTTCATAGATAGTAACCTGACCCTCTTAACTGCTCAATCCTACAATAGAAAGACAAAATCCAGTTTGAAGACTAGATACCACAGAAATCTCACACAAGAGAGGATCAAGCTATGAAACCCTAACAACAGCTAGCAAAGAGTTGAACCAGCAAGAACACAAAGTGAAGCACGTAAGACACAAAATTTATCCTGTGGTTCAGCTCGCCACCAAGGCTTGCCTAAGTCCATGTTGTTGAGGCATCCACAAAAGGATTGGCTCGCCACCAAGGCTTGCCTTGCCCTCATTCTCAAATCAAGAGAATGAACTCTTGAAGTGATGGGTAATTTCTTAGCTGCAAGATGAGGTTACAAACGTCCCAAGGCTGCCACATGAGTTGGCAAGCACAAGGGTGATGCCTAGCCAGCTAGGAGCAAGCTCCAATAGTAACAAACCCTAGAACCGCCGGCCAAACATGAACCAAATACTCTTAGACTTTGGGAATCAGTGGATCATTTCTCTAATCGAGTTTTGCTGCCTTTTCTCTCAAGTTTTGATGGTTGGAATCAAGGATTTGCTTGAGGGATGAAGGAGCAACAATGGAGGAGAGAGAGGTGAGCTTTAGTCTGTTCAGTTTTCGAACTAAACCGTTGGAGAAGATGGCTCTACGCTGTGGGCCGGCCCAAATGGTATTTATACCTCTTGGGTCCCAATGGTCGTTTATGGGCAGCACTGCCGCCCTAACCAAAACATGTAGAATTAGGAGATTTTTGGCTAGCTGCTTTGGCTAGGGTAAGATGATATAGATCTATAGTTTTGAGCATCTGGTTACACAGTTGACCAACTATACTAGAATCCCTCTTTATAGTATAACTTTTCCTAAACTCAAATGCAAAGCATAAAAGAATGTAAATGCCTTTGAGCTGGTTGCCACTTTATTTGGCAATTGAAAACTTCTATTATCGAATATGTTTTCATCATTCTCATTATACCTTGATTATGTGAGTTGAACCATTTCCATACTTATGAGTTCACCTTCATGGCTTCAAGTCACTTCCACTAATGATTTGATGCTCAACACAATATGACTCCTCATAGCTTGATTAGTACCTCGACTCAATGCAAGTACTCACTTCTTCACCTTAGCCATGGTACCTCGATCGCCAAGCCATCGCTTGCCCTTCACCTTCGCTTAGTACCTCGAAGCCCTTTCCTTGCTATCTTCACCCAATCAAGCCATACTTAAGTCACATTATATTAAGCATCCATTGAAAACCATTTCTTGAATATTTTGATCCTTGCTTGAATATTTTCTAGATATGAATGTTGAGATCAATCAAGCTTCAGTTTGTCTCACATAGAGACATACATGGATCAACATCAATATGGTCAAGCCAATTCACAATTCCTTATTCCCTTCTCATTTTGGCTTGACATTCCAATTGATCTTTCATATATTCATCTATGTAAGCAAACCAATGTAGAGACCGACTTATATCCATTGTACATTGTCATTTACCAAGTATGTTTGCTTTCACATGATGCTATGATATCCCACAACATAAAAGCCATTTCATTGATTCCATTTGCATTGTTGTCTTTTGCTTGAACTAGATTGCTTCCAAAAACTTCCAATACAACAATACATAGTTTGGCATTCACTTTAACACAATGTGGCATATCATCAAGTTTGCCTACTAGTTGAATCTTGTATATACTTGTTAATACACAACCCACTAAGTATATGCAATAGACTCAATTTCCTGTTCAACACTTAGCAAACTTATTAGACCTTTAATTGTGTTGTCATTCAATTTACCAAAACCCACTAAAGGGCTAGATGCACTTACATTATCGCTCCACTAGTGTCCGGCTAGTGAAAATTTTAAAGGATCGTTCTGTCTATAGGGTGCAGAAACATTTCAATAGCTGTTCATCCATCATTTGACGGTTGTGATCAGCCCAACATAAAAACTTCATTCCATTATATACAAAAGTACATTACATAGTATTTCTCTAATCTCTAATGTCTAAAAGAACTCATCTCCGTAAGGGGACTAATGTCAGACGGTTGACAAATTGCATTCAGTCAATCAACATGAGTGAAGATGATAGAGTCTCCTCCCACAAACACAGTAACACTACCAAGTCTTTTCATTTGCTCGAAATTCCTAACATGGACAAAAATCTCACCACTATCATAGTCTTCAACAACTATAACAAAACAATCTTTACCAAGCATATAATGAACTGTAGCTTCAACAACGATCCGTCGAGGCTGTTGATCAACATGACGTCCCCAAGCAACAAGCACCCCTTATACGATACCTAGCGACACTCCTAGCTACCAAATCGTAAGCTTGCTGATGGAGTAAACATGGGTGTTGTGGTACGATGACATCTCTCTGTATACATACAGAACAAAAAACACATGGAAAAATCATTAGAAAAAATCACATATGAAACACTACACCTTGAACAAGCAAGAACCAACACAAAGCAAAAGAATATTGCCTTGGCCATTTCTTAGCCTCGATTGAGATCCTGACTAGAATAACATGACAAACAAACTAAAACTCACCTCAACAAGGATGGTCACTGTTTTCAATGGGCAACAATTGCTAATGTAGTTGTAACACTGCCTCCTTTCATTGGCTAGCAACTTGCAAGTGAAAAGTAAAAGAGACCAGGAAGGATATTTATACTCGACGCAGACGCTAATAAACATTAGAAGATGTGAGTCCCCATAGTGTTACTAATTACTAATAAAATAGATTCAGAATATATGTAGTCAGAGTAGTAGTCGAGGGGTTTGCATGTTTTCCTGCTCTAATTACGAGAAAGTCCGACGTGTTAAATACATAGAGCTACGGACTTTCTCATTATCAGAGTAAGAAAACACGTCAACACCTCGACTACTACACTGGCGATTTGAGTAGTAATGGCAATGAGCAATGGGTACGTACTCGAGCAATGGCATGTACAACACTATTGGTATATTTTAGACGCACACAAATAAATCCGCAAGTGCACAGATACCGCTGTACTTTTCACCCAAAAGTATTCCAAGTATTGTATCCATAAGGAAACGTGTGAGATTAACTACAATCTAACTTAACTAGGGGTAAGTCAGGATAAGATATATATGATAAGTACATGATAATTGACCATTTATAATGAATAGTTAATTAGGAATTTCAGATTTCTTGTCCTTGCCCTATACAAGAGTACCATCAGGATGTCAGAATGACTTCATACTAGTTAGCTCATCTAAAAGAATGTGCAAGCTATACTTTGGTGTCCCCTAGTTTATCTCTTCTTAAGGGGGGTAGCCAAGTTGAGGAATTTACAGGATGAAGTGTCCTACGTTCTAGTTTGCGCAGCGGAAGCGTGGTGGTACCCAAAGAAGTGAGAGAAACTTAGAGTCTCAATGAGATTTGATTAAAGGTTCAAGGAAGGTTTATCCAAGATCATCAAGATTTTTATAGAGCTACTGGAGAAGTTTTCAAGTTAATTTGGATAAAGAAACCTCAGCTAAGTGTTGAAGGAGTCCAAGAAGAGGTTGAAGTAAAATCTATGTATTAGCTTTGCCAGATCCGGACAAGACCTTCATATCTACAAGGATGCACCTTGTCAAGATGTGGGATGTGTCCTTATGCAAGAATAAAAATGTAGTACCTTGTTCATTAAGTCAACTAAGGAAGCGTGAGTTGAACTACCTAACATGCATCTGGAGTTATCCATTATGGAGCATGGAAGTACTGTCTTCTTAGAAGTAGGAGTTACATCTAGGAGGATCACAAGAATTTACAGGACATCTTCACTAAGTTGGTCTTGAGCTTGTGATATCCTCGTTGGAATGAAATGGATTAGGACTTGGAAAAGTGCTATCACTTGGAGAAGCAAAAGTCATGGCCGATGCTCTTAGCAATGGAGAATTATGCTAGGAAGGTTCGGGTGACACCAAGGATTATGAATCATATTCCAAATTTGAGCAACTTGACCAGAATCATTAATGTTTTGAAGGTTGTTAGTAGAAATTCCTTCTGACTAAGAAATTCGTCAGGCTCTGTTGGAAGATAAGTATTTTAAGGAAGAAAATTGGTATTATAGGAAAGGTGTTTAGTGATTGAAGTTACCTGAGTATCGTTTGGAGTATCTATCGGAATATTGGAATCCTTTTGGTAAGTTTTTGGAGTAAGGTCAACAGGTGTGCAAAGTAAAGTGGGATCCTTATCAAGACGATAGAACTACATGATAAAGTAAAGAAGAATCTAAAGACGGGATATCTTTATCTCTTAGTCGATGTCTTCCGAATCTCAGGGATGAGATTCATCTTAAGGGGGGTAGAATTGTAACACCCTAAAATTTGAATTTTTGGAAATAGAGCTTAAATGATTTATTCGTGAATTTTTGTACACATGAAAACATAGGAAAATAAAATTTTTCATTAATTTAAAATTTATCATAAGGTAGAAACGTGTTTGTTGCATTCATGCCGATCGCATCTCGTGTTTCTATGTGCAAAATGTGTGTTTTTTATACGTTTAGGAGACGAATATCTATCTCTAGGAATTTTCTAGTTTCTTTCTGGAATTTAATTCCTACCTCCTTCACTTTAATCTTTATGTTCCAAGTTCCCAACAATATTTCTATGAGCTCCAAATACTTTATTTGGGTTCATCATGTTTCAAAGTGTCTCTAGAAAATTTTCCCAAATTTTCGGAGGTCCCGGAGTATTTTTCGTAGCTTAAATATCAATTCTAGACTTTTCTAGAATTATTTTATCCACGAAATTAATTAATTCTAAAAATAATAAATCTCTCATTTATCCCAACGCTCAAAGCCCATGTGCAATAATCCTAATAAATCCTAAAGGCCCATGCATTTATTTACTAATGGGCTTTAATGTTTATTTAGGCCCACTAGTAAATGTGGAGGGGGTAATATCAATTAGTACATATCGCTAGTTGACGTGGATGTGGGGAGTTTTTCTTCCTATATATATCAACCAACCCCTTGGGCAAAGCACACCAAAACTACCATATGGGGAACCCCTTGTTTGGGAAATCCCTCGTGTAGTAAATTATATTCTTCTCCTCCTTCTCTCGCCGTCGCCGCCGCCGCCGTCACCGCCGTTCACCACACCGTTGCTGAGGTGATGAATCTATCAACGTTTCCCTTCCTTCCTCTTTTTGCCCTGTAGCTCACACAATGCACGATATTGCTGAGTTCTTGTAGAAAGCCGTCGTCACCATTTTAGTTGGATGAGCCTACAAGTGGTCAGCTGCTGCGACATTGGTCTAGCTCCAAGAAAACACCACTGCCAACGAACCTGCCCGTCGACCAGTGCTAGTGAGCCTCTACAAATACTCCTTGTTTCTTTGGTTCATGTCCTGATGTCGTTTTAGCCGTTGTTGCTGCTCGTGCGTCGTCTAGTTTGGCCATAACCGTGGGTAGTACTGCAAGTTCTGTAAGGCATGCTACCGCTCTGTTGCATTGCCATGCACCGCTATTTTCTGCTACCTGGGCACCTATCCCTTGCTCTCTGTCCCTAGTCCGTTTGAGCAAGCTCAGCTGCCCTTGCTCCTGCTACGGCCGAGAGACCTGCCATCCACCATGTCCACATGTGTATGCCTACGTACATCATGCAAGACATGGAGGCTTACATGCATATGAGCAATTAACGTCACCCGTGCATGCATGCGTTGCACTGTTCCAATCTGTTAGTTAGCTTGATGATGTCATATGAAGTCATGCATGAGTTTTGTGGCCGTTTTCTTATGGAAAAACAAATCCAACAATACTATAGAAATACACCACTTGCAATCAACAATGGATCCCCACCGTTTCTCCGTTTTAACTCTGATTTGACCCATTCAGCTTGCGTTAGGTCCGTAATTTCATAATCTACATGTTAATACTACTGTTAAGTAGGTTCTCAACTTTTAAAATTCGTGATTAGATTTAATCTATTATTTTAATAAAGAAAATCTTGTTTATTACGTTTCAACTCCGTTTTGAGCCATTCAAGTTGCGTTAGATTCATAGCAACGAGATCTACACGTTAGTAATAGTATTTATCATGTTACTATTTCTAAAATTTCATGGTTTAAATCATATCTTGCTTAATAATCATGCAACTGGATTTTATAAATAAAATATAATTTGTTTTACTTTAGTTTTATAATTCAAATCTAAATTTGATTTAATTCAATTCATATAAGCTTTTATATAGTTAAAATAAATGGGGCATATAGTATTCTTTTCCACGTATTAAGCAAATCTATCGGTAGATGTATCTTTTTCACCGTAGCTCCGATTAGTGTGCTTTCATGTTTGTTTGTTCGTAGCGAGACGTAGATTCATTTTACAAACGTTTCATCTTGATTTTATGTTTGGTGTACTATTCTAATTTAGGTCTATTGTTTGCTTCGTGTATGATTGTATGGATGCTTGTGTGGTGCTTTATGATTTTGTCCAGTCGGTGAGATATACATGGTGATCAAGAAGAAAAAGAAGAAGAACGTTGAAGATTAAAGCTTACCGAAGGATCGGTGTTGTAAGGCAAGTATAGCATGGGATCTTCCTTGTTGTCCTATACACCTTTAATCATTTAATTCATGCTGCATTGGGTAGCTTTGCTAGTGCTCGACTACAACCATGATCTTGTAACTTGACTAATGGTATATGCAATAAACACTAAAAGATGCTTTTTAGCAACATGGAACAAGGGGGCTAGAGCATAGGGCTATTTTATGGTGCTCTAGATTCCTCTCCCTAAGGACTTATCTATATGTGATTATCCAGGACTTACAGTACAGCTGTGAGGGCTACATGGCTCTGGCTTTAGCTCAGTATGAGGACCTTTTCTAGCTTGTTAGTGGTTACCTTTATTGGCATAAGAATGGCTTGATGAATCGGGTATAGGACAGCCTCTACTCTTATGTGTATAGCCATGATGGAATTGTGCCATTCGACAGGGGGGTTCTTACATCTATTTGCCGAGTGAATCTAATGGCCCTAACTTGTTAGACAAACCTTTGAAAGGCTTCATAGTGAACCCTATCGACCTTCCTTGGCAGTGGGTCAAGAGGCTGATCACCTCGGGTGAAAGGGTAAATCATGACTCACAGTGAAAGTGTACAACCTCTGTAGAGTGTAAAACTGGTATATCAGCCGTGCTCACGGTCATGAGCGGCCTTGGAACATTTACAGAATAGATGATGAACATAGATGATACTGATGATGAAGATGCTCACTAATGGTTAATTGTTTATGCTATTCATTATTCATGTTTACCTGATCATGTGTTTGTGGGCTTGAGGTGAACCTGTTGCTACTTAATTGCTAAAATCATGACTCATTAAAAGCTAATCACAGTTAAACCAGTGTCATCCTTTTGAGCCTCATGAACCCCATGTTATATTTGTTGAGTACGACATGTACTTACACTTGCTTTATTTTCAATTATTTGGATAAAAATCCCGGATGGGTACCAGATTGCTAGAGTTTGGAGGAATTAGGCTTGTGATCAACCAGTCAGTTGTCCCTGTGGATTTGGAGTCTTCACCTGAAGAACGGAGTGGTCTTTCCGCTGTCTATACTCTGAGGTTATAATCTTTATACTATTACGCTATGTATTTAAGCATTGTCTTTTGATATTACCTTTATTTGTAGCTATATGTGAGATTTGACTTCCTGGGCTCACATATGGTGTGTATCTGGTTTTATTCTTAAAACCAGGTGCTACACCATGCCATCGATTTCAGATAACAACATTTATGCTAATGTGATGGCCACATAAAAGCGCACAGAGTCATTGTCTCCGCCTCCATCTCAATTCTCTACCCACATCGTCTCTCCTCTAGCTCCAAATCCTAGTCCCATGGCCTCTCTCTCCACTCTCTAGGCACCCCCTCTGCCACCCCGCATTGGACCCTAGGCGCCATCGGCACAACAACTCAATAATCTCTCCACTCTCTAGCTGCTCCCTCTCTCATACATTTCTAAACCCTAGCCTTGATGATGGCACAAGCTAGATCTGGATCCCCTACCTTGGCACCTACCATGACTGACCAGATCTGAACCCTAGCCAGAGCCAGATCTATTACCCCTTCATCAACACCGGCCACACCAGCTCCATGACCATGATGACAAGATCGGATCTGAACATGGACATGGAGGAAGAGGTACCCAAATTCCTTTTATGATGTGTGCTCTACTATAGAGGCTGAACCATGGATATGTAGATAGCGATGGGGTTACATATTTCCTATAGTTGAGTGTAGCTGACATGTGCTTTATTGGATTAATGACTTCCGTATAAGCTGTAGTTACTAGTTGGGCGCTTATTTGCATACTCTTTCTTTGTTGTGTTGACATTCCATAGAAGCTTTAGTTAATAAATGCCTTTGTAATCTAGAAAGATGGAAGAACTTAGAATACGTGTGGGCCAAAAACTTATGTCTCCAAAGGTAGAAAAAGTAAAGCACAAAGGATAGACACGGTGAAGATTTAGAATATATCCCTAAACTAGGGGAGGTAGTTGAGGGATTTGATGTTACAGATGAAACATATTTAGATTTAGAAGATGAGTGTTGATGGTAGTTAACAACCATTATAAACCATCAATAAAACATGGATAAGGGCACAAATGAGATCACCAACAAATGTTTAGGGGTTTAAACTAATAAATTCCATAAGTTTTGGTGAATCTGTGATTTCTGCAAGGCTTATCCTAGAAAACCATTAAGGTGGACCTACATGTTAGATTAAATTGCGCTTATCCACCACGAAACAGACACTAGAAGGTTCTAGAGGACACCACACAGAGGCAGAGAGGCAGAGGCTACTAGGTGGGGCTAGCCAGCCCCACCTATAGGCCACCCAGCCCCTGGGCCCACCTATCAGCCTTCGTGTTGTAATGTTGGTTCTCCACCACCTCTTAGGTTGCATCTATATCATTCCTTAAGTCGGTTTGATCCAAGGGCTCATGTTGGATGCTCTAGCCTATATATATTAGCTTCTGCCCCCCTGAAGGCATCAAGTCATTTGAGAAGACAGAAAACCTAATCATCCTCAGAGCTCTAGCATATTCTAGGGCATAGCTAGTTACGCTAGATCTAGAGGGACGCAAGCAGGCTTCACTTGGATTCCTGATCATGTCAAGAGCGTGGTTTGTTATAATCTTTGTGCCCCCTCTCTCATTTGCATCTCCATTACTTTTATATGCTTGCTACAATTGTTATGACAATATTAATATTCATCTTATTCATGTTCTAAGTTATAATGTTCATCGTCTACTTTGACTATATACCTAGTATAGTTGGATTAACATCAAATTCATGCATATGTTCATATAGTGCTCACCCTAAGGATCCATGGGTGGGTGGTCAACATTGTGTAAGCGTGGTGCTTATACATTGTTTATCTGTGGATACACCCTATATTCTAGGTCATGTGGTAGATCATGGACATGACACTCCCATTGAGTCCTTTGTAGTCCACTCCCCAATGTAGGTAGCACGTAGGATCTGGTTACGAAGGGGGACAAGCTATATTCTTAATCTCCCTTAGTAATATCCCTTATGTGTAGATATGAAGATGATCTTAGCAATGACTATTAGGTGTAATTGCACTAATCAATGTATGCTTTGACTTATAATTAAGAATGACTTAGGAATTATTCCTCTTATATTCTACCTGACCATGCTAATGCCGTAGAAAGGAGTACTTTGAGTGATTTATCATTATCATTGATCAATACTTATCATATATATATCTTATCCTATGACTTACCCCTGTTATGAGTAGAATATTGGTTATAGTTTACTTCTGCATCAATAGTATAAGTTATCAATACTTGTCCATGCTAGACCTTCCTTGTGGTAAAAATATAAATAATGATACATGGAATACTCTTGGGTGAAGTGCTACGATGATATATTATCTGTGCGCTTGTAGATCCCTTTTCATTCATATATATTCTTTCTAGTCACATAAATTAATAAAGAACTACTTAGAGTTATTCTAATAGTAATGGTAGGTAGTACCCACAAGTATCTCTGGCATCATCACTAGGGATGACAACCTAGTAAAATAATGTCAGGAGATATAGGTTTATAATAGGTGGCTATTAAAACAAAGTGATAAGTTAATAAATACCAACAAACATTTCTGGCGCCATTGTCGTGGACTAGATTCAACTATGTTCTTAGTAGCGATGCTAAGGAATATCAACAAGCATTTTTGGCACCATTGCCTAGGGAAGGTAGCTAGGCAAATGAAGTATTGATAAACTTATACTTAATGATATGATCGAGGAAACCATTGACCTCTGCTCAAATAGGCTTACCCTTGTTTTGTCTACATGTGTATCTTATGTAGGGTAATGTATGACCAGTTTTGACCTTCTAACAAACTATGTTGATGATCCAAAAGCACTACTTAAGAGGACTAAGGCTAAACTCAAAAAAGTTTCAGCTTTAGAGTCAGAAGATGTAGCACCTAGGTTTTAAGAACAAAACCAGATACACACCATATGTGAGCCCAGGAAGTCAAATCTCACATATAGCTACAAATAAGGGTAATATCGAAAGACAATGCTCAATATATAACAGTACTTAGTATAAAGGATATAACCTTAGACAACAAACAATGGAAAGACAACTCTGATCTTTGGGTGAAGACTCTAATTCCACAGGGACAACTGACTGGTTGATCATAAGCCTAATTCCTCCAAATTCTAGCAATCTGGTACCCATCCGAGATTTTTCCAAAGATTTAAAAAGTAAAGCAAGCATAAGTACATATCGTACTCAACAAATATAACATGGGGTCCATGAGGCTCAAAAGGCTGACACTGGTTTAACTACGATTAACTTTTAATGAGTCATGATTTTAGCAATTAAGTAGCAACAAGTTTATTCACAAGCCCACATAAACACATGATCAGGTAAACATGAATAATGAATAGCATAAATAGTAGTCATTAGTGAGCATCTTTATCATCAGTGTTCATCATCATTAGCCATTAATGATCATATATTCCGTAAGGGTCCAAGACCGCTCATGACCGCGAGCATGGCTGATATAACAGTTTTACACTCTACAGAGGTTGTACACTTTCACTGTGAGTCGTGATTTACCCTTTCACCCGAGGCGCCAACCTCTTGACCCACTACTAAGGAAGGTCGGCCAGGGTTCACTATGAAGCTTTTCAAAGGTTTTTCTAACAAGTTAGGGCTATTAGATTCACTTGGCAAATAGATGTAGAGCCCCTTCGCCAGCGAAGATGCCAGCAAAGAGGCCATTAGATTCACTTTAGCAAATAAGCCAGCGAAGGGGTATCGCGTGATCTGGATCGTTGGATTAAGATTGGACGATGGGGATTAGATCTAGCGGGAGAGAGAGGTTGTTGGCCGGCTATAGTACCGAAGCATGGTGGTCCTTCATTGGCAGCGATAAGAACCTCACTGACGCACACAAATCAAGGCCTATGGACCATAGGAAAGCAAACTGAAAGCACTGGATCAAAGAGGAGGCAAAGGCGAATTCACCAAGGCAGTTTGTAGCGACATGGAGTGGATGAAGGCAACACGTGGCTCAGAACGGTGGAACAAACTCAGTGACGATGGTGGCGCTTAGGGTTGCGGTGGCTGCGAGCTTGATTGGAGGCAGCAGCATGGTGTGAGGCAGCTATTTAAGGGGGCAAAGGCATGCGGGTCACACCAAACAAGCAAGGAACATGGCACAGCGGCAGACTCCATCCTAGGCAGAGTCCCACTCAGCCACGGGAGGAAGAAGATGGCGAGGACACTAACAAGCGGGACCTACCTATTAGTGACTCAAGGCGTAGGACCGACTCGATAGAGAGACAAAGCAAGGAAGAGAGAGGAGCGGCGTAGGCGACACTACTAGGCCGGTGGTGTTCTAGGCCCAAATGGGGAAGGAGAGGGAAAAATAGGAGCGGGCCGACCTATTCGCTTGGACACGGTTAAAGAGAGAGGGATGGGAGGAGTAGTAGGCTGGGCCAACATGCCCAAGGGAAGTGGAAGAGAGAGGTTAGGGAGCTGGGCTAGCTGAGCTTCGGTGCATGTGGGCCGATGGGAATGGAGAGAGGAGCAGGCTAGGCTAGCTTTGCTGCCAGGCCAAAAGAGAGAGGGACATGAGAGAGGTTTTCATTTTTTCTTTTTCTTTTCTAAACTTCGAAAGCAAATTTTCAAATGAGTTTTGAATTCACTTTTGAGTTTTGAATCAAACCACTCAACACAAAATAATATGCAGCAGCATATATGCATAAACATGTAGCTAGACCTTATAGTTCTTTTTAATTTTAACAAAGTTATTATTTTTTTTCTAAATTTGCATGCTCGCAAAATGCATAATTAAATCATTTTAAGGTATTTTAAAAACATGCAAAGTTTAGGTTGTTACAGAAGACAACCATATAAGGCAAAGCTTAACACCAGAATTTGAAGCCATGGCTGATAGGACTCTTCATGAATTCTCTGCTCCAACCACTGCCAACATTCAGACTGGACCCATAGTCAATGTGGGAGATAATGGATTTGAGCTCAAGCCAGCTCTCATCAACATGGTGCAAGCAAGCCAATTTTGTGGAAAAGCATATGAAGATGCTAGTGCTCATCTCCAACACTTCCTAGAGATCTGTAGCACTTTCACCATCAAGGGAGTAACCAAGGACGCCATACTACTTTGCCTCTTCCCATTCTCACTTTTGGGGAAGGCGAAGCAGTGGTTCTACAGCAACAAAGATAGAAACACTACATGGGATAACTGCTCCACTGCCTTCATAGCAAAGTTCTTTCCCACGGGCAAGACTAATGCTCTACGTGGGAGAATTTTAAGTTTTCAACAGCAATATGATGAATCTGTCCCTGAGGCATGGGAACGCTTTCAAGACTATATATTAGAATGTCCTCATCATAGGATAGAGAATTGGCTACTCATGTAGACATTCTACCATGGGTTGACCAATAGTACCTATGAGACCATGGATGCTGCTGCTAGAGGTGAATTCTTATCACTTACACTTCTAGCTGTGACCACTCTTGTGGAGAAGATGGCCTCCAACCAAGGCTAAAATGAAGAACGTGTTTAGACCTACAAGAGAGGTGGAGGTATGCATCAACTCAAGGAGGTAGACATGCTATTTGCCAAGATGTATCTACTAATGAAGAGGCTTGAAGAGCGAGCCAATAAAAAACAAGAAGTCATACACATTCATGATTCACGCATGATGTGTGAAGTATGTGGCAACATTGGGCATTTAGGGAACAACTATCCTAAAACCCATGAGGATGTGAACTTTATCAACTAACAACTACTACCATCCTCAATAGAATTAAGGATGGAACCAGCCACATAGGCCGAACTACCAAGGTAACCCTCAAGGTAATAATTATAATAACTTCAATCAACCACCCTTGAGAGAATTAATTGCTGGCCAATCTAGAATTATGGAACGATTATCTAAGAAGGTAGCTGCCAATGATAAAATTCTAGAAAATATATGTAACAGAATGGACAACTTTGCTTCTTCCATTAAGAACTAGCATAGCTTTAATAAAATGATAGAATCACAAATAGCTCAGCTGGCGGCTGCTGTTCCTCCGTCCGACAAAGGTAAGATTTTGGGGCAGCCGAAAGATCTAGAAATTGCAAATCTTATCGATATTCATAATGCCTGCTTTCTACTACATGCAACCATTAGAGGGAAGGTGGATAGATTACACCCTACCCGACAATAAAGGTGATCTAGGGAGACCTGTCATCCCTATCGCCATTGGAACTTACATCTTCTAGGAAGCTATTTGTTACTTCACAGCAAGTGTCAACATCATGCCTAAGGTAATCTATGATAAAATTAATGGAGATACTTTGTTGTACATAAATATGCATTTGCAACTTGCAGATCAGTCACTCTGCTACCCTAAGGGAGTTCTTGAAGATGCCAGTCATCTGAGTGGGACAATCA
Source organism: Miscanthus floridulus (assembly GCF_019320115.1). Classification (NCBI taxonomy): domain Eukaryota; kingdom Viridiplantae; phylum Streptophyta; class Magnoliopsida; order Poales; family Poaceae; genus Miscanthus; species Miscanthus floridulus. The sequence continues at coordinate 47,071,958 of NC_089594.1, read as the reverse complement.
TATGTTCTCGTAGACTTTGTGGTTTTGGAAACAGGTGGAGATGAAAGGGCACCCATCATCCTAGGCTGACCTTTCTTGAGCATCGCAAAAGCCATCATCTATGCAGATAGTGCCAAGATCTATTTCACAATCAAGGATAAAAAGGAGAAGTTCTCTTTCAAGACTCGCATCTTGCAATCTCCTAGTCATCCACAAAAGGCATACCTGCCCGAAGAGACAACAGTGACTAGGAACAAGAACAACCAAAGGAGGAAGAACAAGACTAGTCAGCCATAAGAAGAAACAGTCAACATGATTAACACACTTTGATCTAAGTATGACCACCTCCTTGCTTCACCATTCCTTGCTAAGAAGGATGAACCAGGTGTACCGATGATCAAGTGTACCATTGGAAAAAGAATCTTCCACAAGACCTTCTGTGATATTGTATCGGACATCAATATAACATCCAAGGTAATGTATGAATATTTATTCAATAATGAACCTTTGTTCCCTACATATATGTAGTTACAGATAGCGGACCAATCAATCTGATTCCCTAAGGGAATAGTGAGGGGTGTTATGGTAAGAATACAAGATCACTATGCCCCTGCCAATTTTATGGTCCTAGACATGGGAAGATCAAGAACCTAAAGTGCCTATGAAAGATGAACCTACTCTGCCTAAGACAAGTCCACAGTCCAAGTAGGTGTGGAAAGAAAAGGTGACATCATCATTAGAGTCACCATCACAAGATGTGCAGCCATCTAGGTCTCCGCCGCTAAGACCCGAATGATGCACCCAAGGAATGAAGAACTTCTCTCCAGTCAAGTCATGTCCAGAGGACTTAAAAATCCAAACCCTCACCGTGAGGTAACAATGGTAGTTATCCATATTTACTTTCTAGCATTGCATAAATTATTTTTCATTTTAGCATATTTACTTCTCTACATTTACATTATGTTAATAAAAGAAAGATAAAAAGTTTCATGACTACATTTCATTATTGCATCATAAAGCCCCATGTGAATAAATCTATGGTGTGTAAAAACCCATGGGAATATTCATTATGGTGGCATAAAAATTAAAAATACTATGCATACATGTTTTCTGTTCTGCATATCATGAAATAGAAAATTTAAAAATACTAGATAGACATCCTGCTAGAATTCTGTCGCTTCAAAAAAATATATCTAAACCTAAAGAACAACTAATCTTCAAATGATGGACCGTTAACCCCTTATCCTAATCCGTGCCACGAGTTTTGGTGTTCTTGTTGTTATTTTGTAGAATGGAACATATGATCAAGAGCAAGTTCACCCGGTCATCTTCATCTCACTCCACCCAAAGTACATCTTCCCGAATCAATTTCTAGATAGGTGAAGGACAACCGCTGGCAAACATGCTCTAAGAAGGATCACTTAACTTTCAACATTCGACCACGACAATATCCAGCTTGGGGGAGGAGCATCCCCCATGTATCTAGCTAAGTATTTCTTCCCTTTTGTTATCCTTAAGTTTGCTCTACATTTGTTAAAAAAAAAGAGATGCATAACTAAAAGCAAAATAAAAATTTATCTTTGTCTTACATGTATATATTAGTAAGGTGTGATCTAAAAAAAGTGAGAAGACAAAATAAAAGTGTGTGTCTAGTTTTCTGTTTTTAAGAGCTGAATAAAAAGGACTATGAAGATAATCTCTTGAAATGAAAATGATGAATAGTTGCTCTATTGTAATTCCTTTCAAGTACCTAGTTTTCAGTCTTGAATTCTCCTGAGTTTTGGATACGACTGATTTGATATAAGAATTTACTCTAAACTTGAAAATCATGGGTAACATATGCTTGATCTAAGTCTAGGTAATTGACAGATATGATATGAGAAGGTCTGAGATGTTGTTTATCTTATTTCTAGTGATACTAGAGTTCTAGAGATTAATCTTTTGAAAAAAATATAAAAATTCTATATGATGAGTTCCTTGTATGACAAAGCTTGAATTCCTATCAAAGCCATATATGATATTTAGATTAGAAAAACTTCCACATATATGCTGCTTGCATTGCATTCAATTTAGTCAAGCTTTGTTGAACCTTATGAGAGGTTTGTCATGCTCTTAAAATCAAGATCACGTACACACCACCTACATATGCACTACTCCTACACTAGGGGTAGGCACAACAACATGCCATTCCATCTAGATCCACCTAATTTTTTTTTACTGTTACACTGGGAGTGAACACCAAAAATATACCCTATAGGATATCCACCAAATAAATGCTCCAAATTCTTGTTGCTATCTCTCAAAAGTTTTGTTGTAGTCAAAAGAAGCATGAGGATATGCAAAAGTTATTCATGAAAAGAAGAAAAAAAGAGAAAAAATGGACAAGTGTCTAAGATATATAAAACAATAGGTACTCCGATGCCCGCTTGAAAAAAGAGAGAAGAGATGAATAAGATAGCCCATGTTTTCTTGCAAAGCTGTTTCTAAGTTTCAAAAGAGAGATATGTTTTCAAGGGGCAAAGTAGAATTAGGTTAGCCACCATATACATCCACACACATGCACATCTTGATTTGATTGTATGACTTAACTCTCTTTGGATCTGAGGTTTGACTTTACAATATATGTATTGTAAGTATGCTCTTTCATGCTTTTCCACTCCTATGAGCTCCACATAAGCCTTAGTTGTAGGAAGAGAAAGGCATAACATTATTATTATCTTGGTGAGGATCCACAAATACCACATATATTGAGAGATTTGAGAGCGTCATACAATGGAAGCTATGAGTTTTATTTTGAAAACCTATAAAAACCCTGAAATAATGGTTGAGCACATAACTTGAGACATAGTGCTTGACTTGATTATTCTATCTTTCAATTGCTCAAGACCCAAGTGAAGGCTAAGGAGCCCCATAGTTGAAGGTAATATGGGTAAGTTTGAAAGTTAGATCAGTTTATTTTAATCTGGAGAATTCTTGTTTGAACACATGTGTACTTTTGAGGAGTGAGAGCATTGATGGTAGCTAACATCCTGATCTATTTTGCTGAGTTTTGCTTTGCTAAGGGAGTAGCAAAGGTTAAGCTTGGGGGAGTTTGTTGATGGTAGCGAACAACCATTATAAACCATCAATAAAACATGTATAAGGGCACAAATAAGATCACCAACAAAGGTTTAGGGGTTTAAACTAATAAATTCCACAAATTTTGGTGAATCTATGATTTCTACAGGGTTTATTTAGAAAATCATCAAGGTGGACCTACATGTCAGATTAAATTGCACTTATCCACCGTGAAATGGACACTAGAAGGTTCTAGAGGACACCAGATGACACCATGCCAAGGTAGAGAAGCAGAGATTTCTAGGTGGGGCCAGTCGTCCCCACCTATAGGCTACCTGGCCCCTAGGCCCACCTATCAGCCTCCATGTTGCAATGTCGATTCTCCACCACCTCCTAGGTTGCATCTACGCTATTCCTTAAGTCAGTTTGATCTAAGGGCTCACGTTGGGTGCTCTAGCCTATATATATCAGCTCCTGCCCCTCTGATGGCATCAAGTCATTTGAGAAGACAGAGACCCTAATCATCCTTGGAGCTCTAGCATATTCTAGGGCATTGCTAGTTAGGCTAGGTCTAGAGGGAGGCAAGCAGGCTTCGCTTGGATTCCCGATCGTGTCAAGAGCATGGTTCGGTATAATCTTTATACCCCCTCTCATTTGTATCTCCATTACTTTTACATGCTTGCTACAATTGTTATAACAATATTAGTATTCATCTTATTCATGTTCTTCGTTATAATGTTCATCGTCTACTTTGATTATATACCTAGTATAGTTGGATTATCATCGTATTCATGCATATGTTCGTATAGCGCTCACCCTAAGGATCCATGGGTGGCTGGCCGACATTGTGTAAGCGTGGTGCTTATACGTTGTTTATCTATAGATACACCCTATATTCTAGGAATGTGGTAGATTGCGGATATGACACGCCTATTGAGTCCTTTGTAGTCCACTCCCCGATGTAGGTAGCACATAGGTTCTGGTTACAAATGGGGACAAGCTCTATTCTTAATCTCCCTTAGTAATATCCCTTGTGTAGATATGAAGATGATCTTAGCAATGACTATTAGGTGTAATTGCACTAATCAATGTATGCTTTGACTTATAATTAAGAATGACTTAGGAATTATTCCTCTAATATTCTACCTGACCATGCTAATGCCATAGAAAGTAGTACTCTGAGTGATTTATCATTATCAATGATCAATACTTATCATATATATATATATATATATATATCTTATCCTATGACTTACCCTTGTTATGAGTAGAATATTAGTTATGGTTTACTTCTTCATAAATAGTATAAGTTATCAATACTTGTCCATGCTAGACCTTCCCTGTGGTAAAAATATAAATAACGATACCTGGAATACTCTCGGGTGAAGTGCTACCATGTATATTATCTGTGCACTTGTAGGTCCCTTTTCATTCATATATATTCTTTCTAGTCACATAAATTAATAAAGAAATACTTAGAGTTATTCTAATAGTAATGGTAGGTAGTACCCACAAGTATCTCTGGCATCATCACTAGGAATGACAACCTAGGAAAGTAATGTCAGGAGATATAGGTTTATAGTAGGTGGCTATTAAAACAAGTGATAAGTTAATAAATACCAACAAGAATTTATGGCACCGTTGCCGGGAACTATATTTAGCTCTGTTCTTAGTAGCAGTGCTAAGGAATGTCAACAATGAGCCAATACCCCTAGCAATTGAGGTTCCTGTTCTATCTTGTATTTAGTTTAGAGGTGGGTAGGTAGCAATGTAATGCTTTACTATTTGGATAGCAATGCAATTTGTACATGCTTGCTACCTAAGTTTGTATCTCCAATTTCAGTGTCCGGGTCGAAGGAGCCATAGAGGAGGCTGTGCTAGTAGGACAAATGGCAGCACTAGGTGAAGACACTCCAAGCAAGTGAATTCAACATGACCAGGAGAGTTTGCTCATGGAGTTTGTACTTGGAGGGCTACCGCTGGCAAAAGGATGGAGTTATCAGCAGTAGGTGAACATAATTCTCCATCACCGTGGACACCTATACCCAGGGATCAATTCAAACTTTATGAATTGACTAGAGACATTTGTTGAGACAGCACCTAACCTAGCCTTGTGAGAGACTACCCATGACTGGATGATGATAGCAATGCCGAAGAGGAGCCCTCTGAGCGACCTAGCCCTATGAGAGACTGCCCACAGTCAGATGATGATAGCCATGCTAAAGAGGAGCCCTCTAAGCTACCTAGCTGTAACACCCTAGGTGCTAGCCACTTGCTAAGAAGTGGGTTTGAGCTCAAACATGATAGGTTAAGTGGTAACCAGGAGCTTTAGTTCCTTATCTCGGAAGTGGTGATAAAGGTGTTGAGGTCAATTTATAGGAATGATCCCAACTTGAACTTTTGGGAATAGATAGAACACTCTTATGTTTAATGGTAAACCCTTTTCCAAATGTATGCCTGAATGATGTTGAAGGTGCCCCTTTCATGTGCCTCACATCTATTTCCATCTACATTGACTATTAGAAAAGTTTCATGAAGTTTGGAGTCGAGAAGTCACATGAAATGATAAGTTATAACCTTTCTAGAATTGCTTCATCAGGGAATGGTAACATATGATGTTGACCAAACCTTACAACCTTTCTCAAATAGCTCTAATTAAACTCATGAACAAAAGTTATGAAAGGTTCATGTTGAGCAAATGTTAAGAAAATGCTTCAATGGACCAAAAAGCATAATTTAAAGCTTTATTGTGATACTGCTTTGACCAAAGTAAAGCAATAGTTTCTATTTAAGATACAAGGTTTGACCTTTAATAAAAGTGGTAATTTAGTTTGTGTGCTACAAACTTTGTATTTGGATCAAGCACCAAATCTGCATGGAAATAAGTCAAACAGAGGCTCAAAGATTGAATCTACTGCTATTTTCCTCCCCTTAAAAATATTCTAAGTCATGGAGATGTCAACCGATGTCATTAGGTTGGCATGCTGTGTCCTCATGATTTCATTAAGCAACTTGACTTGATCCCAATATAAAGTTGGAGATAATTCATTAGAGAAGAGCTCAGAAAAATTTAGATTCAGTTTGACCAAGTTTGACCAGTTAAATTGGGATCCAACCGGGCAAAGCTTAACCCTGTTTAAACTACAGACAATGACAACTTTTGACATAATTATCCCCTAATTCGCTGCTCTAATGGCCATGCACCTTTAATAGAAGTTGTAGAGTAGCCCGAGAACAGCAACTCTGCTTCGAGGCCCGTTCGCCAAATCGGCCCGTATCTGGCCCAAAATTGGAGCCCACCTCACCCACACCATCGCCCACCACGTGCTCGACAGAATGCCGATGTGGCCATCATGCATGGACACTACATGCCCCCTCCTCTACCACATGCCCCTACCTCTCTATGCCATTGGGGAGAGGCTAAGCCACTCATAGACATTCCCCGCTCGCCCTAGCGCCCACTCCGCCCTCTTCTGCTTGTCCTACCACTGCTCGTGGCCATCCGCCAAGGCAGACAAGCAAAGCTTCCTTCCCCGTCCTCCTCCACCTTGGCACGCTCTGTGGGAGCACTGCTGCGCTCACTGCCCTTCCGTAGTCCGATGCACCACTCCTCCTCCTTTATCCACCGCCTGAGCTGCTCCCCGTTGAGCCGCTCAGCTCCAGGCTACCTACCGTCGTGGCCTAGCCGCTGCTGGCTATAGCCGGCTGAGCCAGAGCCTGGTGCTGCCATAGCTAGGCACGATCGAGTTTGGCTAGGCCCTACCCTATCCTCTGCTTGGTTCTACATCAAGAGGAAGAAGTAGATGACATAAAACGTAAATAGAAATTCTTCTTTGGGTCCTGATGCAAAAGCACCAGATCTGGGTTTATTTGATTCCTAGAAAGTTCAGGGTTGCCTATGCAAAAGTGTTTTTCTTTATCTTTTCCTTTATTGCTTTTAATCGGCTAAAACTTTGGAAAATCATGGTAATTCATAGAAAAATTGTAAAATAGCAAATGAAGATGTTTTTTGAATCCTTGTGAGTAGATCTACGCATAGAGTCATAATATGATATGTGTTAGTAGAAAGTTTCTGTTGTTTTTATTTATTTCTATAAATTAGGGTTTTCTAGAAATAAATTCATATCTAAAGTTGTGTTGCTCACTTTGCTGTGAAATTTCTATGGTAGGCTACTGATGTCATATGCGTGCTATGGTAAAAATGTCATGTTCATTGGATGCAGTATGATTGAGTTATGGATTTAGCTGGCTTATTGTTTGATAAATGGTTTTAAATAAGTTATAATTATTATGAAGGTGTAAAAATGAAAAATATTGTTCCTCTACCTTTGTATGATGTTGTGCTACCATAATAACATATAATGTGGCCACTGTGTTTGTAGAAAATATTGAGTTTCATATTTATCTTGTTCTTACATGCTTATTGATAATTAAGATTTGTCTTTTTAATAGTAATTAAATTATAAAACCTGAGCATGTGAAATTTGTGCAGTAGCCATGTTTTGATATCATCGACCACTCATAAAAGTCTCAGCCCCAAACTAGTTGTTCTTGTATAGCACTAAAAATAATATATATGTTTACTATAAGGAAATTAATGGAAGCTTAATACAATTAGGCGTATGCATGAGTCATGTGGTACTACTTCAATTACACTAACTTTATGAAGTGTGGCTGAGCTATATTGATGTTTGTTTGAGCTTTGGACTAATATATGTATATAATCTATGTTGGAGAAACAAGTGAAAACCCCAATTTACTATATGCTGAAATGGCTGCGTATGCAGTCTGTGTGGTGCAAGTATTTTCATGATGCAAATTATGTTTTCTATGAGTGTGGTGAATATGAAAGTTGTAGCTAACTTCTTTATCTTGCTTGTTCTAAAATTTCATGACCATAGGCCTGATCGTTTTGGAGTTATGCTCCCGGCAAGTTCATTGTTAGGTTTTGCTTATGCTCTATGCAGATTTGAATGATTGTTTTGTTTGACCTGTTTACATATGGAATCACATCTTGGTGATAATAGAAGAGTTGTAGTGATTTTCATAAGATTTCCAAAATGTTAAAGAACACATATTTTGGGTGTCTGTAACTCCAGATATAGCTGTCTTAAGCTTAATGTCAGAATCTGTCCAAGTCCGGACAGAAATGCTTGTTGTAATGTTTGGCCTTGTTGGCTGTTAAATCATCTTAATATAATAATAAGAAAGTTATAGATAACTTAATAAGATTTCTAGAATGTTAAGGGCCATGTTTGTTGGATGATTAGAACTCCAGTTAGGCATTTCTGAAGTTCATGTCAGCTTTATGTCCTGGTTTGTGCATATCTACTTGTTAGTGTTTTTCAACATTGTTAACCCTTGAATCAGCTCTAGGTGTAAATAACAAAGTTTTAGACAATTTCGTATGCTTTGCAGAAAGTCTAGGATCACCTATGTTTGATGCCTATAACCCCAGTTGTGGTTCAAACATGTGCCTTCTGTGTTGCTGTCCAGATTCTGGGCATGTGCTAAGTTAATTGCTTTAGCTTACTCTTGTTTGGCTAAACATGTTTAGTTAGTTCTTGATTGATAAATGCTTGTAATAGCTAAACTTAAGTTAACTTGTGTGCCATGCTTGATATGCTTGATATCTTTCTATAATAGATTGTGTGATGTTTAGTTAAATAACTCTAGGTGCCTATACTTATTTGGTTTGATCTTGTGCTTGTCTTGAATGCTTTGTGATGCATCATGTTTTGCCTCCTTTTGGTTCATACATTTGCATCGTGCATCTCATTTAGGTATGCTAGATGAACCGCACATGGACGTGAAGCACAGGATGTTGGAGTCGAACCAGAAAACGTTGTTGGTGGATAAGTCCCGAAGATGGCGTGTTGGTGGACGGATCCAGAAGATGGAAGGACCCCGGGAGTACATGCCTGAACCAGAGATGCTCACCAAGCGAGTGTCATCTAACAAGCACTGACCTAGTGTTGGATCCCAGGCAAGCCCTAAAGCATCCTAAGGCTCCCACCCTCTCTTTTTATAAATGCACATAAGTATAACTTTTGTATACTGCATTATGTGATAGGAATTGAATGAAACCATTGGTGCATATTTCCTACCTTGTCCACTATATAAACACCTAAACCCTTACTAGTATGAGTAGGTTGTTCTATGCTTAGCCATGCTTAGACTGGTAGAAGTGGGTGATTTCTTGCCACCTGCAATATAGGTGAATACCTAGTCACGGTTGGCTATATTTGGTATCGTGAAAAATAACCATGTGATGATGAATAAATAGAGACCAAACGGGATCTAGTGATTGAGAGGCAGCAGGACATGGAGGTCTTATGTGCATATTTATCGCGTCTATGTCGGTTAAGGACCACATCATTGAAGGCCCTCTCGTCATTTTAAATGTAGCCTCTCACTTAGCTGGCCAGATAACTTATTCCGACCGCGAAGCCGAGTAGCTCAACTCAGGCCGAGAGTCATTTTATCTAAGGGTGCACACTAGAGGAAGTAAGGATGTGCAGTGACATAGATATGAGACCAAGGGCAGGCCGAGGCTAAGCATCCTGGCAACCGATTGGTCCCTAAGTGTGCGACACTGATTGAGCCCATGAAAAGAGACCTAAGTTGTACCAAAGGTGACCCGGCATGACCTCGATGGGGGAATTGTGGGTTTGTGTTAGGATTTTGCCCAGTTGGTTGCAATCGATTCGAATCACCATCTCTCTTGGATAGTGAGAAACTTGACTGAGCCTCTTCATCATAGTAGCACTAGATGGAACATGATGGTCTTGATAATTATATGATAAATCGGATATGGTTACTATTGTGATGCTTATTAATCAAGTGATTGCTCTAGAATAGGTGCAAGGGTAGCTATAATAAGCTACACTAAACTTGATGCTAAAATATTGACTACAATATTGAAAGTAAGGACTTATGGTAATAATGCTCTTTTTGCAAAGTTATGCTATCCAACCAGCTCCACTAAATAAGCCTTGCATATCCTTGAGAGTCTTTTTATTTCTCTCCTATCGGGTAAGTCTAGCTGAGTACATTTGAGTACTCAGGGGTTATCCCACCATGTTGCAGGTGAAGTTCTTGACCTACTAAAGATGGTGGCTAACCGCTGGTGGGCTCGGTGACTCTATACTTATTTCTTGTCTATATGCTATTGTTGGAGGATGTTACTTATGCTAGCAATGTATTTGAAACCTAGGTTATTGTAATCATTTCAAGCTATGTTGTTGTCTCCAAAATCAGATTTGAACTTGATACTATATTAGTTATTGTGAACTCAATTGTAATATTATTCCGCTGCAAACTCCATGTATGTGATGTGTATTTGCTTAATCGTGTGATCTTGGTTGTGATGTTAATTTAACGAGTGAAGGGGACCATGACACCTAACAGGGGGGTGAATTAGGCAACTTAAAATTCTAACTCTAAACTATGGCCTCTTTTTCTAACATTAGCAACGCCTATGCAGAAGACAAACTATCTAAATATGCAACTATGGTTTTGCTAATGTGTTGCTATCTCTACCGCAAAAGGAGTAATGCAATCAATGTAAATAAGGAAGATAAAGAGTAAGGTAGAGATATGCAAACTCCTGTCGATGACTCCGGTATTTTTACCAAGATATCAAGAAGCGCGCAAGCTTCCCCCTAGTCCTCATTGGAGCCCCTCGCAAGGAATCCCTCGCAAGGGCCAAGCTCCCAGTCCAGTAACTCCATGGATAGCCTTAGGCCTTCCCCACACGCAAGTGGGTCTATGATGTGCCTTCCGGCAAGCCTCTCTCGGATGTTCCCCGCTGTCTTCACTATCAAGCTTCTGGCCAAAACGTCACGGGCCTTGTTCCCTCTGGTACACGGTGGCAGCCACACCACAAACTACGGTTGGTGTGACCTCGCAACACTATAAGCCCCTCCGATGTACAACAATAGTGCGCGCAAGCACCTAGTGCTAAGAGGTATGCAAACCTCACTAAACACTAGGTCTAAACCTAGAGCAAGCACATAAGCGGTGGTCTAATCAACCTAAGCACTTCGCAAAGCACCTACGCTAATCACCTAAAAAAACACTAAGCACTATGCATGTGGAGGTCACTAAAATGGTGTATCAACAACCTTGGTATGTTTCCTTAGCTCCACCCTACCCAAATGGTCGGTTGGGGATTGTATTTATAAGCCCCACTGAGAAAGTACCCATTGGGGACAAAATCCCGCTTTTCTGCTACTGACCGGACGCTGGAGTCATCCTGATCGGACACGTTCGGTCATCCCGACCGTTGGAGCCACGAACAACTGATCAGACGCTGCCAGCGTCCGGTCACTTGCCACCGGACATGTCTGGTCGCAAGTTCGCCACTCTGAAGCCTCTCTGTACTCGATCAGATGCTGCTGTTCTGTATCTGATTGGTTTGCCACCAGCGTCTGGTCTAGCATCCGGTCACACCTGTTGCCGAGCCTCTTGATCAGAGCATTTGGTCACTTTCTTCCAGAGTCTAGTCCAGCATCCGGTCGCTTCTATGAGCTCATTTCTTTGCGATCTTGCATGCGGCTTGGTTCCTATCTTCATGCTTGGACTTTGCTTGATATCTTGGGTCTTCTCTTGTGCTCCTAAGATCTTGCTTGAAGTGTTGATCATCGAATCATCATGTTGCCTTTGTCCAAGTCACGTCTTGCATCCTATTGAACTACAAAACATTCACTTGCAAATTCATTAGTCCAATTTGGTTGTGTTGGTCATCAAACACCAAAATCCAAAGTAAATGGGCCTAGGGTCCATTTTGCTTACACCAAGGACCTTTGTGACACTCAGCAGACTACCGGGTTTATATAAGTGCAAGTGTGTGCATGTCAACGTGTTAAGCAAGAGCAGCCATGCTTGAGCTTATATAAATTGGGTAGTTCTATCACAGCTGGCATCAGAGCAAGATTAAGCATAATACTGTCATATACATAGTTTTAAAAACAAAGTTTTGGTTTTAAAAGCCTATTTGGACTAAAACTTTAGCTACAGGCAAATTTGTCAAAACTAATTTGCTAAACTATGCTAACGACAACCTCCAGTTAAGCCCAATTAAGGACTACTAGGTGGCTAAGTAAACTGATACTAGCTATGGGGGGGATTTACTTAATTGCAATTTTTATTTCATCGTCCATAAGGGAGGGTCAAACTTTGTGATCCTTTGTGTGTAGAGTGAAATAGATCACAAAATTTGACTCTCACATTATATAGACTAAGCTCCCCCTAAATATATGCATACATATGATAGAAGTCAAAACATATGCATAATTGACAAAGTATTGCACAAGGGAAATTAATCTATATAATGCACGGAGAAAGCATATAAATATCATAATGAAATCAACATGATGATATTGGTTTAGAAATACCACATGTAGAAATCAATTTGATTTCTACCACTTGCAATCAGTGGTGGATATTTGAAGTATGATGCTTAACTCTGGGGACTCCATTTTCCTTGCAATGAGACTACCACACACATGATAAGCTTGAAAAGGTGTTAGCCTCAAAGCATCCAACTTGTAGAGTAACCTCCCCCTAAATTTGTGCACACAAGTATGGAATACTTGTAGGAAACATGCACATTGATTTTAGAATAAAAAATACCACTTGAAAGATGACATCACATGAATGTGAGAGTCATTTTCGAAGGTGATATTCGGGAGAAATTATCTACAATTTAGAATTAGGCACATATTAGACGAACAATTGAAGGACAAGCTATGTGCCATGCTCCTAAACAATTTTAAACCATGTAGAATTGCTCCAAGGAATAAGAATGAAACTGAGCAAGCCTACCATATGAAATACCTAGTGTATGCATGACCAAATATAAGAGAATGCAAATGCAAACCTAGGCATGAGGAATAACAAGATGCTAAAAGATTCCAATTGTAGGAAAATTTAAATCTAATACCAATTGAAGTAAATTGAATCTAGTTACCTAACATGGGAAGGGGAATTTGGGTCCATAGTATTCACTAACCCACTTGGCAATGATTTTGTCCATCATGATGCACCCCATGAAATACACCCATACTTTGCCAAGTCTCCAAATTCCCCGAAGTCCATAGGACTTCTCACTTCCCTTTTAGGATCCAAACCTTTTTGGTGCTCTTCATGTTGGAGATGATTTCCTTTGGCACCCAAAAGTGTTTGACCCCATTGTTGGCTTGCTTGTTTACCTTGATGGCCACCACCTTGTCATTTTTCTTCTTCTTCAAGAGATAAGGTGTGGAGGCCTTCTTGTCCACCTTGTTGGTGTAGGTGTTGGAGAGCTTGCTTGTTTGCTTTTTCTCTTTCTTCTTTGCTCCTCCCCCATTCTTCACCTTGCACTCATAGGACTTGTGACCTTCCTTGTGGCACACATAGCAAACCATGGTTTGTCCTTCATCAAGCTTCTTCACTCCCTTGATGGTGTTATCTTGATGAAGTTGGGCTTGCTTCGCCTTGCCTTTCACTTAAGTCAAGTCCTTGGTGAGGCAAGCTACTTCTTGCTTGAGTTGCTCATTCTCCTTTGCAACCTCTTGTGTGCATGTTTCTACAACAACTTTCTCAACACAAACTTGGTTGCACAAGGATGAATCTAAACATAAATCATTACAAGAAGTAGAGGCATCCTTTTTAGACATGTCAGAACTTTTCTTTTTAGATGCCTTGGTGAGGGTTGTACTAACGGCTTCAAGATTAGCAACTTTATTAGTTAGCTCATCACAATGTTTGCACATGGTTTCCATTTTAGCAAGCAAACTTTTATAAGCATCTTGTGAGCTAGCTAACTTTTCTTTTAGTTTTTCATTTTTCTTTACAAGTTGCTCATCATTGATTGTGCATGCATTTGTTGTTGCAGTAGCCTCAAGTTGCTCAATTTTAGTAGATAGTTCAACATTAAGATTAGCAAAGTTCTCATATTGTTCAAGCAAAGTTTTATATGCTTCTTGTGAACTATCTAGCTTTTCTTTTATTTTCCCGAGCTTCTTTTGTTGACTAGTGCAAACTTTAGCATAATTAAGATTTTGTTGCACAATTTCTTCATAAGAAGGCATTTCATCATCACTATCACTCTCACTAGAGGATGAGCTTTCGTTACCTCGTGCCATAAGGCACACACGTGAAGAGCTTGATGATGAGTGCTTGCGCCCTCGCCTCTTGTGATGGTGTTCTTCTTTACTTGAAGAATCATCCTGTGATCTTATTGATGTGAGGGCTTGGTTCCTGCACGCCTTCTTCTTTGTCTTGGGTGTGGGCTTGTTTGGACAAACTTTCACAAAGTGCCCCAACTCACGGCATCCATAGCGTCCTCTTTTTCTTTGCTCATTTCTTTGATTGGTGAAGATGATATCTTGAATTTGGATGGGCTCACCCTTGACATTGAGCATTTGGATCATCTTCTCCACCTTGTTGATAAGTTTGATTGATTCTTCATCAAGGTCAGTGGTGGAGGAGGAAGATTGATCATCATCACTTGAATCTTCATTTTCATCATCATCATCCTCTTCTTCTTCTTCACTTGAGGAGCTTGAGCTTGAGCTTGTCTCAACTTGCTTGCCCTTCATCTTCTTTTTCTTGCCACATGCAAGAGCTTTGCCTTTGCTTGATGAAGAGGCTTCTTCTTGACCCATCTTGCGTGACATTTCAAATGCCACTATCTTGCCAATAACTATGGTTGGGGTCATGGTGCTCAAGTCCTCCATGTTATGAAGGATGGTGATGATGCTTGCATATTTCTTTTGTGGTAGCATGGAGATGATCTTCCTCATGATGTCCGCATCATCTAGCTTTGTTAATCCTATAGAATGGAGCTCATTGATAATTAGATTCAAATAAGAATACATATCATGAACAAGCTCATCATCATCCATTTTGAAGGAATCATAATTTTGTTTGGCTAGACAATGTTTTTGCTCACGGACATTACTTGTGCCGTCATGGAGCTCTTGAAGTTTTAACCAAATTTCATGCGTCGTGTTTAAAGTGAATACTTGGTTAAATATATCCATGCTTAAAGATTCAAACAAGCAATTCTTTGCTCTAGCATTCAAATGAATTTCTTATTCATCACTCTTCGTGGGTTTATCGGGGTTCTTAATGGGTTTCATCCCATCACAAGTGACTCTCCAAACTCCCAAATCAACCGCCTCAAGGTAGCAAGTCATTCTAGATCTATAGTATAGGAAGTTGGTGCCATCAAAGTATGGAGGCCTAGAGGTATCCATTCTAACCACTCTAAATAGCATTGGCTCAACGACAGTTAAGCCAAAGGTCCAAATTGAGCCAACCTAGCTCTGATACCAATTGAAGGGGACCATGACACCTAAGAGTGGGGGGTCAATTAGGCAACTTAAAATTCTAACTCTAAACTATGGCCTCTTTTTCTAATCTTAGCAACACCTATGCAAAAGACAAACTATCTAAATGTGCAACTACGGTTTTGCTAATGTATTGCTATCTCTACCACAAAAGGAGTAATGCAATCATTGTAAATGAGGAAGCTAAAGAGCAAGGTAGAGATATGCAAACTCCCATCGATGGCTCCAGTATTTTTACCGAGGTATCGAGAAGCACGCAAGCTTCCCCCTAGTCCTCATTGGAGCCCCTCGCAAGGAATCCCTCACAAGGGCCAAGCTCCTAGTCGAGTAACTCTGTGGATAGCCTTGGGCCTTCCCCACGTGCAAGTGGGTCTCTGACGTGCCTTCCGGTAAGCCTCTCCCGGATGCTCCCCACTGTCTTCACTATCAAGCTTCCGACCAAAACACCGTGGGCTTTGTTCCCTCCGGTACATAGTGGTGGCCATACCACAAATGCGGTTGGTGTAATCTTGCAAGACTATAAGTCCCTCCTATATACAACAATGGTGCGCGCAAGCACCTAGTGGTAAGAGGTATGCAAACCTCACTAAACACTAGGTCTAAACCTAGAGCAAGTGCATAAGCGGTGGTCTAATCAACCTAAGCACTTTGCAAAGCACCTACGCTAATCACCTAATAAAACACTAAGCACTATGCATGTGGAGATCACTAAAATGGTGTATCAACACCCTTGGTATGTTTCCTTAGCTCCACCCTACCCAAATGGTCGGTTGGGGGTTGTATTTATAAGCCCCACTAAGAAAGTACTCGTTGGGGATGAAATTCTGCTTTTCTACTATAGACCGAACGCTGGAGTCATCCTAATTAGACATGTCCTGTTGTCCCGACTGTTGGAGCCACGAACAACTGATCGGACGCTGCTAGAGTTCGGTCACTTGCCATCGGACATGTCTGGTCTCAAGTTCATCGCTCTGGAGCCTCTCTGTACTCAATCAGACGCTGTTGTTCTGCATCTGGTCGGTTTGCCACTAGCGTCCGGTCCAGCGTCTGGTCACGCCTATTGCCGAGCCTCTTGATCAGAGCGTCCGATCACTTTCTTCCAGCGTCCGGTCCAGCGTCCGGTCGCTTCTATGAGCTCGTTTCTTCGCGATCTTGCGTGCGGCTTGGTTCCTATCTTCATGCATGGACTTTGCTTGATATCTTGGGTCTTCTCTTGTGCTCCTAAGATCTTGCTTGAAGTGTTGATCATTGGATCATCATGTCACCTTTGTCCAAGTCACGTCTTGCATCCTATTGAACTACAAAACAATCACTTGCAAATTTATTAGTCCAATTTGGTTGTGTTGGTCATCAAACACCAAAATCCAAAGTAAATGGGCCTAGGGTCCATTTTCCTTACACCGAGGACCTTTGTGACACTCGGTGGACTACCGGGTTTATATAAGTGTAAGTGTGTGCATGTCAACGTGTTTAGCAAGAGCAGCCATGCTTGAGCTTGTATAAATTGGGCAGTTCTATCACAGCTGGCATCAGAGCAAGATTAAGCATAATACTATCATGTACATAGTTTTAAAAACAAAGTTTTGGTTTTAAAAGCCTATTTGGACTAAAACTTTAGCTACAGGCAAATTTGTCAAAACTAATTTGCTAAACTATGCTAGCGACAACCTCCAGTTAAGCCCAATTAAGGACTACTAGGTGGCTAAGTAAACTGATACTGGCTATGGGGGGATTTACTTAATTGCAATTTTTATTTCATCGTCCATACGGTGTGCTATTGTATGGATGCCATTCACTTGAATGGTAATGTATGGATCAATATTCCCCTACTCTCAGGTAAGTAGGTAAGTGACCGCCATATAGTTTAATGGTGGAGGAAAAATCTTATATATTTACATTCTAGTGTACCTAAGCTCTTTAGTGTAATTAGTTTGAGAGCTAGCTGGTTTGTCAAGTAGTTCAGTTTTTGAGAGCTCACTAATTTAGCAATTAGCGACTTAGCCCTTGCTTGATATAGAGATCATGGATAACTTTACTTTCAATATATATGTATGTGGGCTTAGGCTAAAATGGAATCTTCTATAGGTATGCTAACCACGAATGTGTAGATTGAATGTAGCTGATGACTAGCTATATATTGAGAGAGTACGTGTTATGCCACTGACATAGAATGTGATTGCCACCTTAGGCTGGCAATTTTGTGAGGATGAATAGGATGAGCATGCATCATCATGATTGTTGCTTGTGTATAAATATGCTTCCCTCATCCTCGTTCTAATAATAAATAACCTATTGCAACTTGTGATCAATGTGATGTGCTAGTTTCCTTGTAAGAAATTAGGGAGATATGCCTTGACCTATGTTGTTTGAACAACCTTCTTAGGATATGCTATGTGATGATATCTTGTGTGAACAAATTGTGTTAGATTTGTAAAAATTCATAGTTTGAACTGGGGATATCCAATTTGGGTGAAACCAATTTTGATAGTTTTATTTTAAAGTGCTCTACTAAGTGAAATCATAAAACTTGCTGTTTGGTGATGTTTTATAGGTAGTGTCTTTCATCTTGACGATTGCTCTCTAAACTTGAAAAAATGTGAAATTGGAGCTAGGAGTGTCTAAAAATTATAGTTTTAGTTTTTGTTAGCTTTGTTTTGACATATACTAGCTAATAAAAGTATTGAACCTACTATGTAAGTAAAATTTGTTTTGAAGAGATATACACCTACTCAGTAAAAGAAAATAAAAGATAACAACACCTTGCCACCATGTTTTGCATGTTTAGGTGTAGTTGTGTTGCTATAGATGAATGGTTGTTATGTGTGAGCCTTGTGCTTAGTATTAGTTGCTTAAGCTAATTTGATTGAGTTTCTCAAATGCTTGCTTAAGACCATGATGTGTGTGTTGATGTGTTGTTACCTAGGTGGTATCATAGTTGTCACCTCTTTTGTCCTTAGTGAGCATACGAGTGTTGAAGAGCCTTATCCTGGAACAACACTCAAGTTACGTTAATCTCATGGTTGTCTCCAAGTAGATTCCCTTTGCTTAGGAGCTTGAGCCTGTGTGTATGATTGTTAGCCCTTGAATGTTTGTGTATCCATGCCTTTGCTTGACCCATGAGCCCAAGCTTAGTTCCCTTAAATGCTTGCATATGTCATGGATGTCTTGCTCCTGTGTGTGAAGACCCTACCCAAAAATCCCTATCGGACCTCTCTGCTCCTTATCCTAAAGATGATCTGGTGCAACGCTAATCTCTCACTGCCCTGACCATAGAGTCTTTTCCTTGCAGATCATTTTATTGCTTTATCAACAGAATCCCTGAGCGATGTATCGGCTCTGTCCCTCGAATCTCACTGGTTTAATCTCCAACTCTCTCAAGTCTCTAAATGTTTATCAGTCTAGATCTCATGTTGCTGCCCAACAAGACCAAATCTCATATTACTCTTTTATCTGGTAATCTCCTTGGTAAAAACAAGGCGTGCATGGAAATTTAAGCAAGAGTCTCACGCTCAGTTGTCTTCATTAGCTAATCTATGTTTCTCTTGTGCCATGTCTTTACCTTGGACCACCCTTGTCGACTCCAAACCTTGTGGCTATCTTTGTTTGCTATCCCTCCTTGTATAGCTCTTGTTCATGTGCAACCCAATCTGTGCCATGTGGGATTTTTTTATTGGTGGTATCATTAGTAATGGTGCCATGATTAGTGATTATGGTGCCGTGATGGAACCGAGAGCCTACTATGGGCGTACGACATATGGTTGTGCTGCTTGGCATGCGCTGGTATCGAGGTTTCTAGTCATGAACCATTATGAAACTATACCGATGAGTTATCTTCTCATGGGCTTTTCCTTGGTAATCTCTCCATATCCTATCAGAAGATCCATATCATAGACCCGATGTAGTTAGACTTCCTTCTGACATTGTCTAGAGGATAACCTTTGAAGAAAAAGATCAACAACATAAACATTAATAGACTACAAGAGGTGGTAGACAAGTGACTCTACTTGACTGCCCCTGTAATGACGTCGACCATCTGGTGAGCAACTTATGTCATCCCCGTTGAATTAGAAAGGTACACAACTATAACACCCTAAATTTTGTACTTTTGAAAATAGGATTAAAATGATTTATTTATGAATTTTTGTGCACTTGAAATATAGGAAAAAGAATATTTTTCATTATATTAAAATTCATCATAAGGAGTAGCATCATATATGTGCATACATGCCGGTCCATTTGATTTATTGCAATGGGTGGTTGAATCCAAAATTCAAAATGAATTTAAAATGCTTTTGAAAATGAATTTGAAAATGGCTTTGAAATAAAAGAAAAGAAAATTAGAAAATAAAAGAATTTAAAAGGGCTGTAAAATTTATTTTTGGAAGCCTACAAAAATTGCTCATTTTTATTTGAATTGAAAAGTATATTTGAAACTATATCTAAATTTACATTTGGTTCATAATTGAATTTGGTTTTGAAAACAAAATGGAAACGGAAAAAAAAACTTTCCCTCCTCTCTCCCTCCTCACTCTCTTGGCCCACTCCCGCAAGCCGTAGCCCAGCTTAGTAGCTCAGCCATGCACTCGCGCCTTCAC
This sequence comes from Miscanthus floridulus, assembly GCF_019320115.1. NCBI lineage: Eukaryota > Viridiplantae > Streptophyta > Magnoliopsida > Poales > Poaceae > Miscanthus > Miscanthus floridulus. The sequence goes on along the minus strand of NC_089594.1, from coordinate 47,051,989 downwards.
TCTCTCTCTCTCTCTGATAGTTGGCCCCCTCTCTCATGGTGACCGATAGTCTGGCCCCACCGGTCAGCTCCATCGCCTACCTTCATGCGTATGCGACGCAGACTCCTCCGCCATGTCCATCTCCACCTCCGCCATGATTCCTCCAGATGGAGTGCGCCCCACATCGCAAGGACCATAAATATAGAGCCCTTGGTGCATCCTATTTTCCCCTCCATGTGTTGTTCCTTGCCCTAGCTACCTTGCACTGCTGCCTTTGGATCGAATCTCGCCTAAATCGTTGAGACGCCCGCTAAAGCCGTCGCCACCGCCGTGCTCACCGTTTGCTGCCTCACTGCTGCCAAGCACTCCGCACCAGTTTTTGCTTCAAGGAAGGTCACCGTCGCATTACTGAGCCCTGCATTGCCTCGCTCTATCCCCATACATTGTCTGCCATCGAAAATTCCCTTGGTGAGTTCAACTTGTTGCTCTCTGTCTTCCCATACACTTGCTGCAGGAAACCGAGGTCTCTAGGTCCCATTCGTGTTAAGCCTGTGAGCTCTCGCCGTTAGCCATGGACGATCGCCGCGCTGGCCTTCTTCACCGGTGCTAGCTGCTCCAGCGGCGTCGTGCCGAACCCACAGCCGAGATGAGTGTGCAGCTCCCTGTGCTCCCTCCACACACATGCGGAAGAAACGTAGACATGTCGAAGCATCGGCCGTGCGTCGTGCATGCTCTGCCCTGCTTCAATTCCTAGCTATTATGATTGCTAGCTTGATGACATCATATGATGTCATGGATATGTTTTGTGGTTGTTTTTCTTTAAAAAACAAATATTGAAATACAATAGAAATACACATATACATACAATCATGCTGTGTTGTCTGATCTGAGATCTATGGCCCAGATTAAAACATACTCCTTCGCTGTTCTTTTTGCTAAAGCACCCCTCTATTTTCTGCAAATTAACCCACAGTCCATGGCACACTTCCAGAATACGTTTTCATATGCTAAAAGCGTAGCTTCTTTCTAGTAGATTCAAAATACGCTTTCATCTATTTACAGTTTTACCACTAATCTTGGTTTAGGCATAAAATCTCCGTTCTAACTCTGATTTGATCTGTTCAAGTTGTGTTAGATTTGTAATTGCGTAACCTACATGTTTATACTACTGTTAAATATATTTTCAACTTTTGAAATTCAAGGTTAGATTTAATCTATTATTTTATTAAAGGAAATCTTGTTTAATTCATAACTTTTTCATTATAGCTCCGATTAGAGTGTTTTTCGTATCTGTGTGTTCGTAGCAATGTGTAGAATATTTTTTAAACCTTTTTACCTGTTGTTTCAAATGTTTGATGTACTATTCTAATTTAGTTGTATTGTTTGCTTTGTGTATGATTGCATGGATGCTTGTGTGGTGCTTTATGATCTTGTCCAGTCGGTAAGCTTTACATGTTGATTTAGGAGTCCCTTTGAAGTTTTGGACTTGAAGAAGGATCAGAGTTTAAGGCAAGTATAGCATGGGATCTTCCTTGTTGTCCTATACACCTTTAATCATTTAATTCATATTGCATGTGTCTACCTTGACTACCACTAAGGATTTCCTAGTACTTTGTTTCCTTGTACCTTGATTCCTATGGGTTTATGCATTGGGCAGTATGATGCTAGTGTTCAACTAAAGCCATGATCTTGTAACTTGACTAATGGTATATGCAATAAACATTAAAAGATGGTTTTTAGTAACATGGAACAAGGGGGCTAGAGCATTAGGCTATTTTATGGTGCTCTAGATTCCTCTTCCTAAGGACTTATCTGTAAGCGAACATTCGAGACTTATAGTACTGCTGTGAGGGTTATATGGCTCTAGCTTTAGCTCAGTATGAGGACCTTTTTCTAGATTGTTAGTGGTTGCCTTTATGGCACAAGAGGGGCTCCGACAGGTATGATCTTGGCCTGCCAATAGGGTGCACTTTGGTTTCTTGGTATTTTGTTAGTCACTCCTTGGAGGGGGGTTCATGCTTATTAATGGGGAAACTTTAGCGGCCCTAACTTGTTAGACGAACCTTTGAAAGGCTTCATAGTGAACCCTACCGACCTTCCTAGGTTGTGGGTTAAGAGGCTAGCTTCCTCGGGCGAAAGGGTAAATCATGACTCATAGTGAAAGTGTACAACCTCTATAGAATGTAAAACTGGTATATCAGCCATGCTCACGGTCATGAGCAGCCTTGGAACCCTTACAGAATAGATGATCAACACTGATGACACTGATGATAAAGATGCTCATTAATGGTTAATTGTTTACGCTATTCATTATTCATGCTTACCTGATCATGTGTTTATATGGGCTTGTGATAAACTTGTTGCTACTCCTATTCTAAAATTGTGATAATTAAAAGCTAATCACAGTTAAACCAGTGTCAGCCTTTTGAGCCTCATGAACCCCATGTTATATTTGTTGAGTACGACATGTACTTATGCTTGTTTTATTTTTCACATATTAGGAAAAAAATTCTGGATGGGTACCAGATTGCTATAGTTTGGAGGAATTAGACTTGTGATCAACCAGTTAGTTGTCCCTATGGAAGTGGAGTCTTCACCTAAAGATCAGAGTTGTCTTTCCATCGTCTATACTCTATGGTTGCATTCTTTATACTAATACTCTATGTAATAAGAATTGTCTTATGATATTACCCTTATTTGTAGCTATATGTGAGATTTGACTTCCTGGGCTCACATATGGCGTGTATCTGGTTTTGTTCTTAATACTAGGTGCTACAACAACACTTAAAGTTGGACAAGTTATTAGTCGGATGATAAATGGACTGGGATATTATGTCCTCTAATAGGTCACCTAGTGCTCATGAGCTTTCTATCCGAGTCTTGATCTTTATGTGCAAGATGATCATACAGTCAAAATCAACCTTTTTAGGTGTGATCCCCTTTTCTACTGACTTTGATATTGACTATCTGTATACGCATCAACTACAATTGTTGCCATCAAGAAGGAAGTTTTGGAGCTTTTTAGTCTTGAGAGATAACTGATTAGTTGCCGCTAGTGGAAAGGTTAATCTCCTAGCTAGGTAATGACTCTTTAGTAGCTATGAAGGCTATGTCTCATAGAATAGTGTTGAGCAAAGAAATAGCAAAACCGGTCAACAATGCAAGTATTGCTTTCTTCTCTAGACCATTTGTCATCAAGTCAATTCAATCTTGGACAATCACGTAGATAGTGCAAGATGTTGTATCAGCTAAGTGAAGAGCTGAAGAAAGCATGTCCCTAGTATAGGTCAGCATCATTATGTATCTAGTGCTTTCAAAGGATTTGTTTAGGACTCTATAAGATGAGGCACATAAGGGTAGTCAGAAATAGTGCCTTATCTTTGTAGGATTGTCCCTCTACATGGAGTATGCATTATGCCCTGCAAAAATAGCCCACAAGTCTAGTGCTTGTGCCTCGTCGAGTTGGTGTCTAAATCAACGACTGAGGTTGTTTCCTAAGAAGCATGTAAGGAATAACCATAGCCTCTCTCCTTAGTGAGAAAGTTGCTGCTTCTATACAAAGAGTTAGAGTGTGCAGAACACACTCCATAACATGTGAAGCAAAGAAACAAAAGACCGGGAAATATGTCCAAATTTCATGGCACTAAACCGCTTATCTCTAAGCCAATGATTAGAGGCTCAAACATGGTTGGATTGTCATAAAACTTTAGGAGCTCATTCCTCGCTTAGGGTACTTCGATGTCTTAAGTTAGTTTGAGGATTGGTTGAATAAAGCATCAGATTTGAGAGATGTTTTGTCAGTTCGGGTCACTGCAATTTCAAAATAGAGCAGTTTTGATAGATGATTTGTTTGGATAGTCAAATGGTATACGTTTGAGCAAAATTTTGGTCAGTAGTTAGAGGACTCTTGGATATATATGCCTACCGAAATTCATGCACAATGGAGTAGTAGTTTGTGAGATATGAGCTGAAGACCAAGGTGTACAAAATCTGTGATTTCTCTATTGACTGCTATCATCCCTCATATTAGAAGGTTGTGTTTGTAATTGATGCCAAGATTAGCAACATGGTCACCCTAGATAAGACTCCTTGCACCCCTTTGTGACTTGCTTTTGCCCTCTCATATCAACTAATGTTTGAGTAGTCAAGGTGTTCTACAAGTCAATTTGTGCCATTGCGAGTCAAAAACAATTTGAAAAGTGTCAAACAATAGATTTCATATTATGATTTTGAGTTGTTGATTGACATTAGAAAGGAAGCTTCAATGCAAAAAGTAGTTCAACAAGTAAGCTTTATTGGATTGTAATTGTACCATGAAGGAAAGTTGTACTCAAGCTACTTTGGTAGAGGATTGCTTTTCGAACTTTGTGAACAAACATGGAACCATTGTAATGAATAACCTTTAGAAGTTTGCGGTCTAGTGCAAAGTTCATATGGCCTATGCTATATTCACTAGAGAAACAAATATTTGTGAGTAGTTAGTTTATGATCCAAAACACTCTCTGTATCCTGAGAATGAAGTACTGTGCTATCTTGGATTCCTTCCAAAGTAACAATGCTTTAAGGAAGTCAATGAAGGAAATTCTTTAGACAAAATTTACTATGAAGAGTAAGTATCAGAAAGTTGTCTTAACCAAATTAGCCTCTCTGATGTTGGAAAATAGATGACATGCTTCTCTTCCCTTAAAAGTCTTTTGCATCAGAATCTCAGGGTGAGATTCTCGTAAGGGGGAGGGCTGTAACACCCTAGGTGTTAGCCACTTGCTAAGCGGTGGGTTTGAGCTCAAACATGATAGGGTGGTAATCAGGAGCTTTAGTTCCTTAGCTCGAAAGTGGTGGTAAAGGTATTGAGGTTAATTTATAGGAATGATCCCAACTTGAACTTTTGGGAATAGACAGAACACTCATGTGTTTAATGGTAAACCCTTTTCCAAATATATGCATGAATAATGTTGAAGGTGCCCCTTTCATGTGCCTCACATATATTTCCATCTACGTTGACTATTGGAAAAGTTTCATGAAGTTTGCAGCCGAGAAGGCACATGAAATGATAAGTTATAACCTTTCTAGAATTGCTTTGTTAGGGAATGGAAACATGTGATATCGACCAAACCTTGCAACCTTGCTCAAATAGCTCTAATTAAACTCATGAACAAAAGTTATGAAAGGTTCATGTTAAGCAAATGTCAAGAAAATGATTCAATGGACAAAAAGCATAATTTAAAGCTTTATTATGATACTGCTTTGACCAAAGAAAGCAATAGTTTATGTTCAAGATACAAGGTCTGACCTTTAACAAAAGTGGTAATTTAGTTTGTGTGCTACAAACTTTGTTTTTGGATCAAGAGCCAAATCAGCTTGGAATTAAGTCAAACAGAGGTTCAAAGATTGAATCTGCTGTTGTTTTCCAACCCTTAAAAAATTCTTAGTCATGGAGATGTCAATCGATGTCATTAGGTTGGCAGTGCCGCATTCTCATGATTTCATTAAGAAACTTGACTGGATCTGAAAATAAAAGTTGGAGATAATTCATTGGAGAAGAGCTTAGAAAAATTTGGACTCTGCCTGACCAAGTTTGACTAGTTAAATTGGGATCCAACCGGGCAAAGCTTAACCCTGTTTAAACTGCTGACAGTGTCAACTTTGGACATAATTATCTCTTAATCCTGCTGCTCTAATGGCCATGCACCTTTAGTAGATGTTGTAGAGTAGCCCGAGATTAGCAACTTTGCTTCAAGGCCCATTTGCCAAATCGGCCCATAGCTGGCCCAAAATCGGTGCCACCGCACCCACACCGTCGCTTGCCGCGTGCTCGACAGAATGCCGACGTGGCTGCCATGCATGGACACTATGCCCCACCTCCTCTACCATGTGCCCCTACCTCTCTATGCTGATGGGGAGAGGCCATGCCACTCGTAGGTGTTCCCCACTCGCCCCTCCACTCGCCCCAGCGCCCGCTCCATCCTCTTCTACTTGTGTTGCCGCTACTAGCGGCCATCCGCCATGGCAGACGAGTAAAGCTCCACTGCCGCTACCTTCCCCATCCTCCTCCACCTTGGCATGCTCCATGGGAGCACCCCTATGTTCACTTCCCTTCCTTAGTCCAGCACATCACTCCTCCTCCTTTATCCACCGCCTGAGCCACTCCCCGTTGAGTCGCTCGGCTCTAGGCCATATGCCGTCATGGCCCTACCGCTGCTGGCTATAGTCAGGTTGAGCCAGGTCCTAGTGCGGCCATAGCTAGGTGTGGCCAAGCCTGGCCGGCCCTTCCCCCCACCGCTGGCTAACAGCCGATTGGATGCCGGCCCTCCTCTCTGTTCTCTGCTTCGTTCTGCATCGAGAGGAAGAAGATGGCGTAAACGTAAATAGAAAGCCTTCTCTGGGTCCTGGTGGAAAAGCACTAAAGAGAAGGATTTTTTAGATCTGGGCTTATTTGATTCCTAGAAAGTTCAGGGTTCCCGGTGCAAAAGTGTTTTTCTTTATCTTTTTCCCTTATTGCTTTTAATCGACTAAAACTTTGGAAAATCATGGTAATTCATAGAAAAATCATAAAATAGCAATGAAGATGTTTTGGAATCCTTGTCAGTAGATCTACGTAGTAGAGTCATAATATGACATGTCTTAGTAGAAAGTTTCTGTTGTTTTTATTTATTTTTGTAAATTAGGGTTTTCTAAGAATAAATTCATATCTAAAGTTGTGGTGTTCCAATTACTGTGAAATTTTTATGGTAGGCTACTAATGTGATACGTGTGCTGTGGTAAAAATTTCATGTTCATTGGATGCAATATGATTGTGTTATGGATTTAGCTTGCTTAATGTTTGATAAATGGTTTTAAATAAGTTATAATTATTATGATGGTGTAAAAATGGAAAATGTTGTTCTGCTACCTTTGTATGATGTTGTGCTACCATAATAACATATAATATGGCCATGCATTTGTAGAAACTATTAAGTTTCATATTTATCTTATTCTTACATGCTTATTAATAATTAAGATTTGTCTTTTTCATAGTAATTAAATTATAAAACCTGAGCATGTGAAATGGGTGCAGTAGCCATGTTTTGATAACATCTACCACTCATAAAAGTTTCAGCCCCAAACTAGTTGTTCTTGTATAGCACTAAAAATAATATATATGTTTACTATAAGGAAGTTAATGGAAGCTTAATGCAATTAGGTGTATGCATGAGTCAGTGGTACTGCTTCAATTACACTAACTTTTATCAAGTGTGGCTGTGCTATATATTGATGTTTGTTTGAGCTTTTGAATAATATATGTATATAATCTCTATTGGAGAAACACGTGAAAACCCCAATTTACTATATGCTGAAATGGCGACATATGCAGTCTGTGTGGTGCAAGTATTCTCGTGATGCAAATGATGTTTTCTGTGAGTGTGGTGAATACTAAAGTTGTAGCTAACTTCTTTATCTTGCTTGTCCTTAAATTTCATGACCATAGGCCTGATAGTTTTGGAGTTATGCTCCTAGCAAGTTCATTGTCTGGTTTTGCTTATGCTATGTGTAGATTTTCATAGGATTTCCAAAATGTTAAATAACACATATTTTGGGTGTCTGTAACTCCAGATATAGCTATCCTAAGCTTAATGTCAGAATCTGTCCAAGTCCGGACAGAAATGCTTGTTGTAATGTTTGGCCTTATTGGCTATTAAATCATCTTAATATGATAATAAGAAAGTTATAGATAACTTAATAAGCTTTCTAGAATGTTAAGGGTCATGTTTGTTGGATGATTAGAACTCCAGTTAGGCATTTCTGAAGTTCGTGTCAGCTTTTTGTCCTAGTTTGTGGATATCTAATTGTTAGTGTTTTTCAACATTGTTAACCCTTGAATCAGCTCTAGGTGTAAATAACAAAGTTTTAGACAATTTCGTATGCTTTGCAGAAAGTCTAGGATCACCTATGTTTGATGCCTATAACTCCAGTTATGGTTCAAACATGTGCCTTTTGTGTTGCTGTCCAAATTCTGGGCATGTGCTAAGTTAATTGCTTTAGCTTACTCTTGTTTGGCTAAACATGTTTAGTTAGTTCTTGACTGATAAATGCTTGTAATAGCTAAACTTAAGTTAACTTGTGTGCCATGCTTGATATGCTTGCTATCTTTCTATAATAGATTGTGTGATGTTTAGTTAAACAACTCTAGGTGCCTATACTTATTTGGTGTGATCTTGTGCTTGTCTTGAATGCTTTTGTGATGCATCATGTTTTGCCTCCTTTCGGTTCATACATTTGCATCATGCATCTCATTTAGGTATGCTAGATGAACCACATGTGGATGTGAAGCATGGGATGTTGGAGTCGAACCAGAAAACGGTGTTGGTGGATAAGTCCTGAAGATGGTGTGTTGGTGGACGGATCCAGAAGATGGAAGGACCCCGGGAGTACATGCCTGAACCAGAGATGCTCACCAAGCGAGTGCCATCTAACAAGCACTGACCTAGTGTTGGATCCCAGGCAAGCCTCGAAGCATCCTAAGTCTCCCACTCTCTCTTTTTACAAATGCACATAAGTATAACTTTTGTATGCTGCATTATGTGATTGGAATTGAATGAAACCATTAGTGCATATTTCCTACCTTGTCCACTATATATAAACACCTGAACCCTTACTAGTATGAGTAGGATGTTCTATGCTTAGCCATGCTTAGACTGGTAGAAGTGGATGATTTCTTGTCACCTGCAATATAGGTGGATACCTGGTCATAATTAGCTATATTTGCTATCATGAAAAATGACCATGTGATGATGAATAAATGGAGACCGGACGAGACCTAGTGATTAAGAGGTAGCAGGATATGGAGGTCTTGTGTGCATATTTGTCACATCTATGTCGGTTAAGGACCACATCATTGAAGGCCCTCTCATCATTTTGAACGTAGCCTCTCACTTAGGTGGCCGAATAACTCATTCTGACCGTGAAGTCGACTAGCTCAACTCAGGCTGGGAGTCATTTTCTCTAAGGGTGCACACTGGAGGAAGTAAGGATGTGCGGTGACATGGATATGAGACTAAGGGCAGGCCCAGCCTGAGCGTCCTAGCAACCAGTTGGTCCCTGAGTGTGCGACGCTGATCGAACCCGCAAAATGAGACCTAAGTTGTACCAAAGGTGACTCGACATGACCTCGATGGGGGAATTGTGGGTTTGTGTTAGAATTTTGCCTAGCTGGTTGCAATCGCTTCGAATCGCCATCTCTCTTGGATAGTGAGAAACTAGATTGAGCCTCTTCATCATAGTAACACTGGATGGAACATGATGGTTTTGATAATTATATGATAAACCAGATATGGTTACTATTGTGATGCTTATAAATCAAGTGATTGCTCTAGAATAGGTGCAAGGGTAGCTATAATAAGCTTCACTAAACTTGATGCTAAAATATTGACTAAAATATTGAAAGTAAGGACTTATGGTAGTAATACTCTTTTTGCAAAGTTATGCTATCCAACCAACTCCACTAAATAAGCCTTGCATATCCTTGAGAGTCTTTTTATTTCTCTCCTATCGGGTAAGTCTAGCTGAGTACATTCAAGTACTTAGGGGTTATCCCACCATGTTGCAGGTGAAGTTCTTGGCCTGCTAAAGATGGTGGCTAACTGCTGGTGGGCTCGGCGACTCTATATTTATTTCTCGTCTATATGCTATTGTTGGAGGATGTTACTTATGCTAGGAATGTATTTGAAACCTAGGTTATTGTAATCATTTCAAGCTATCAGCCTATTCGTTTCATCGTAAATGATCGTGGATTATTTACTGTTGGCTGGTTTGGTGTGAGAGAAAAATACTGTTTCAGCTTATAATCCATGATCGTATACGAGCAAGCGAACATGTCGTATGTTGTTGTCTCCAAAATCAGATTTGAACTTGATACTGTATTAGTTATTGTGAACTCAATTGTAATATTATTCCACTGCAAACTCCTTGTATGTGATGTGTATTTGCTTAATCATATGATCTTAGTTGTGATGTTGATTTACCGAGGTCCTTCATGACACTCGATAGTCTACCGGGTTTATATAAGTGCAAGTGTGTGCGTGCCAACGTGTTACGCGGGGCAGCCGTGCTTCAGCTTGTATAAATTAGGCAGTTCTATCACACTAGCACTGTGAGAGACTGCCCACGGCTAGATGACGATAGCCATGCCAAAGAGGAGCCCTCTGAGCAAACTCCCATCTCCACCCACCCACAGAACAAGAAAAGTTGTCTAGGTTGGTATTACCTTATAGATGTCTATCAATCAATTTGTACTAGCTATTTGATATCCATGTTACTTTTCTAATAATTTGATTGCCGAGAAGTGCGAGGAAGCCGAGGCTTCGAACTCATGGATTAACAAAATGAGCAAATCAATGGGAGGATTGAGGATGCCCATCTCTGTTGCTAAGGGGAACAGAAGGCCACATGATCCAATGCAAGCTGCTATGTTTACCTCAGAGGTAGGTGTAGTAGTCAGGCATCAAATACCAATTTTGACACATTGAAAACATTACAAGAAGCCCTCCAGTGTCGTCCATTACAAAAAATTTGTTGAGAGGCTAACTGTATGTATGGGTATCCTCTCTTGACATTCAATTATGCTTTAAGCAACTTTAACGGATTTACTTTTCATTCACACTACTATGTGCAGTCAAGGCTGGACATTGACAAGGCTCACCCACCAACACAAGAAACTTGCTGGCATGTATTGTAGTGTGGGGTACAGCATGCACGCTAAAGGTTGAAGCAAACCTACTTCAATGGTGTCCCTACTGATCAGATCCATATGACCTCTCCTATCCCATCCATGAGCGATGAACAATGGTGTGAACTTGTCAAGGCTTGGTCTAGTGCTAAGAACAAGGTGTGTGTGAACTAGGGATGAAAATGGTATGGATATTTTCCGACTATATTCGAAACCGAATCCGTTTAGAGGGGTTGAGAACTGTTCATATCTGAGTCCAGATATCCAACATTTGATACTGTATCCGTATCCGAATACTCAAATCGCATATTTATGATGTTGATATCCAATCATATCCTATCCGACATAGTTGACACTATCCGTATTCAAATCCAAATCTAGACAGAAATATGAAAACAAATGTAATATCAGTGATATTCATCCGTATCCAATCCGTTTTCATCCCTAGTGTGAACCTATCGATTTCCTATCTAATCTTGCTATGGTCTACTTGTGCTGCAGTCTAACAGAAATGAAGCTATAGGAAACATCTGAGATGAACAAGTGAAATCATGCAAAAGTGAAGTACCACTAGTCTACACGATCTCGCACCTATTTTGTCCAGCTGCAAACATTTGTAAGTGATGGTTGTGTTTTATTGTTACTCTTGCCTTTGTATAAATATAAACAAAACCCATGTGCAATGTGAATAGAAGGAGAACAAGAGGAAGACCGCAGAACATGATCAAGGACTTGATGAACAACATGATGACCTAAGACCTAAATAACATGGTCAACCTAATGAAGATGTTAATGCTATGGAAGTCTCCAAGGACTTCCATACTAGTACAAAAAAGGGCCTAAGCGATGCTGCAAGAGCAGCAGTTGTAAGTACCTTCATTTGCTTTCCTTGAAATCTATAGAACCCATTGCCATAAAAGAAGGAAATGCAGCAGGAGCCTAATGTGGCAACATCATTTAATTTTATAGTTGCAATTCTACACCAATCAATATGGTACCTGTACATTGTGTTTATGTAATCTCTATCGGCAGTAGGCTACAAAAGACCTATGCATTGTGCTTATGTATTCTCTATCAGCAGTAGGCTGAGGAAGTCCTATGCATTACATATTATGAATTAATCTTTTAGGTTTTCAATTGAAGTCCTCTTCCACTATCTGTAACCTAATGTTTTACTGATTGAATTTCATAGGAAACTATGGAAGCTATGCAAGCAGAACCTATTTTTGATGGGCAGCAACCAATGACTAGTGCTGATGTTGTTTCCAAGGTCCTCTGCCTCTCCTAGGGCAAGCCCCCCTCCTAGGCAAGCAGCAAATTTTTTTTGAAGAATGCTAGTATCCTGAGAAGCTCCACTAGAGCAAAGACATCGGCGGAGATGACACTTCAGCAGCAGCTTGCTGGTGAACAGGAAAGTACCACTACCCTCATCGAACTAGTGGATGAACTAAAGAGGAAGACATAAGAGTCTGAAAGAGAGTTTGAGGAATTCAAGAAATGATAATAGGAGGAGTACAAAAGGCTCTATGAGCAAGTCATGCACTTAAGCTCTCCTGGTAATTAACTCTTAGTCTTCAACTCTTGCAGCTTGATGCAGTGAACATTTGTGGTCTATTGTGTGGACTCATGTGATGGTTTGTTGTGGTGATACTCTGTTAGTGGCGTGTTGTTGGCGTGTGAAATGTTAATTATTGGTATTTGATTGCTAGCTTGAATAATTATGTTGTCAATCTATGTAGTAGTGACTATCTTGAATTACTTTTCTTATGTAATTAGTTATGCATGCAGTAGAACTAGGACATGCCACATGATCAAATAAAAATGCAACACGTGGACCAACTAGTGCAATGACACGTGAACTAGCAAGGGCACGACATGTGGGATATTAAAAATCTGACACGTGGAAGGAAATCATCAAGCCACGTGGACGTATAAAAATACGACACGTGGATGGACAACATTGTGACACATGGTCAAATAAGAAAAGGACACATGGACCAATAATAATACGATATGTGGTCCAATGAAGAAGTGACACATGATCCAATGGCAACATGACATGTGTGCCAGTAGAAAACTGACATGTGGAACAATAGGGAACCGACACATGGTCTAGTAAGAACCTGAAACAAGCAAGAACCAGAGATGGCCATGTTGTGCAATAAGAAGGTGACACGTACCCGAACCATCTCCAATGCAACTGGCTATAGCATGTACACGCGAAAAGCTTCTCCAATAGAAGCACCCACTAGCGTGTCATCCCCCTACCATGCAAGCCAAAACAGTTCTATGATGTTCTATTTTTCATCATAGATCAAGCCACTTCTTTGAGGATTTGCGAAAACTATCATAGAAGTTCAAGTATGACACGACTTCTATGATGGACCATTTTTCATCATAAATTCATCATAGAACTAAAATTATGAAGATTTTGGCTCCTTTAGTGATGAAAACTATTAGTCATAGAAGTGGATATTTCTAGTAGTGAATGTCGCACCACAAATCTTTGTAGCTCCACTGCACCGCGATTGTCGTGCATCCCCTTGATGATTCAATGTGCTTTGGAACGTCATACCAACTCGTGTCCCCAACATCAATCCATCGATATGTTGTATCGGGAGTCCTATCTATGGTGGATTCAATTTGATCCATTTTCATCCCTACCTCATTATCAAACCACCATCTACATAGCTAGTTACAGGAGGCCTGGGGAAAAGAAAAAATAACTTAGACATGAAAATGGAAAAACTTAAACTATAACTGAGTCGATGTCTTAGTTGGACGAAAGATTTTGTGCAAGAAATTTTATCTCTTTATTATTAGGCATAGATATAGATTGGTTTGCGCATGAGTCTAGTGCATCTCGAAGACAAGCTGAGCGCATATAGTACCACCATGTTTTTCTAAAGCTATACGGTGCACTTTATTGATGATTAAACATGGTTACGTCGTTTACCAGAGTTTCAAGAATAAAATCAAGAGGTTTATCAACCCAAATAATGTTGAGATATTTACATGTATGGTCTTAAAAAAATTGCGTCTTTCTTATATGGTCCTTATTTTTTTGAACTTACATATATGGCCTAAAAATGAAAATTTTGCCTCTTTATTATTAGGTATAGATATAGTGGGGAAACTGATGATTTCCCCACTTTTAGACACATGAAATGACTAAAATGCCCTTAGTAATTCCCATGTTCCCTTCCTCTATTTCTACTGTGTTTGGGTAGCCCAACATGGCCAGCTTCTCCCACAGCCAACCCGGCGCTGCCTGCCTCTCTAGCGGTCACTCCACATGGACGTCAGGGCCCTTGAAGCAGCAGGCGACCTCGACAACAGCAGCGTCGCTACTTGGGCTCATTGCCTTTGAATCAACCTGCCTTGGTAGCTGATGCACGAGTCTGAGTGAATATGAAGTGAACTGACATTATTAAATGATCAATAGTATAATTTAACTCATCATTAAATTCAACATTTTCTCTACAATGGGTCTAGAAGTAAGAACAACCAAAATGTTCTATCCTGAGGGACTCCAGGCTTTCAAGTGAACTCTATAGAGGTGTACAACTATAACCACATGAAAGAATAGGACTAACCACCATACCCATGCATCAAGGTAAGGGTTGCCTCATGTCTCCAACATTTCCCTAACCCGGCTAGGATGTTCACAAAAGGGTTGATAAGTTCTCGGGTAATCCTACCATGATCTACCAGGTGCCACCCTCATGCCAGTTTCATGAACAAACCGGTTGCAATTAGTTACTTGGCTTACCACCTTCATTTGCGATATGTGGTCTATACAGGTGGTTACTCAAACTCACTATCTCAGTGAATGGTCCTTAATTGCTCTGCAAGATACAGTCACTTGAGATCTCACACTCATAGTGACCTTACCCCTTGTATGAGTAGAGGTTTTTCAAATTGATCATCAAGTTTATATACCAAGTTGGGGTTGGTCCTTAGCCATTTTAGATAGTAGTGTAAGTTGTCACCCTTCATAAGTTTTAGTAGTTAATTAGCCCGGTGTAACATCCTACACGGGCGAGAGTGAGTTCCCTTCTCAAACTCGACTTCTAACGAAGTTAAGCAACTAAGCATTAAGCAAATCCCAACCCAATTGTTGAGTGGAGGGGATTAACTAAGTGGGTAGTTCTAAGTTAATGAAGCAACCTTAGTCTATTAATCTTATTCATATGAAATGCAAACTCATAATGAGGCAAGTAGTAAGTATCTAAAATAGGGTTCATAGTAGTGGGGTGCCTGACTAGTTATGCCAGTTTGGTCAACTGATGATGACGATGATGATGATGACTTATATACATTTCTCACATTCCTAATGAATCCTAAAAGAGAGGACAAATGAAATTGGAGATGATCGATAAAGAGATAGAGATGACGATCGAGATCTTGATTTGGAACTTGGGAAGAGACAGTCTAAATTAAGCTCTACTATTACACTGTGTATAATCTAAGTATGGTTTAGTATGGTTGACCTCTAGGGTAATATTCTAATTAATTAGACATCTTCTGTTAACTGGCAGACCATCCGTAGTGGGCGCCAAACACTCCATTGGGTTGGACTTCTAGGTTACTTTGGTCTGGGTTGGCTCTCTTAAGGTTGACAGACTCTTCATTGAAGGTGATGGACACTTCGTGACCTTGCCAAATGTTCTAAAGAATGTTTTGATGGGTTTCATGGACTCTCCGCCAACTTAGTCTATAGCCAACTAGGCTCTCTGTGCTAAAGTTTATTATGATAGAAATGTTCCGTATTACTAGCAAAATGTTCTAGTGGCCTGCTTTTGCTCTCGTTCTGACTTATCACTGTACTGTACAATTCGATGAATGGTCCATGGAACTTGGTGGATACTCTATCAATGTCTACCCATTGCTGATTTAACTCCAACTTGTTTCAATAGTTATTCAAACTTTATGAGTGTTTCATACATACTTCATATACCTTGTATATATGCTATAGATCACATTGTCACATCTTTTGGATCCCTACACTTACAATTATTTAAAATTCCAAGCTTTACCTTATTCTTATCTAGGTTTACTAACTATTGATTATCCTTCTTGTGCTGTAGGCTTGGTGCAAGTCTCTATCATTAGGAATACAAGAGGTCAAGGGCTGACTCTTCTAGAGATGATGACGATGGGGGGACATAGCCGATGGATGCATTGGCAATTCTAGCCATTCATTTCCATTGGGTGCCGAAGGAGTTCAGTAAGGTTTGTTTATCCAGGCTCTTTGGGCAAGCGAGAGATTCTTCATCATCCTATTTCCACATGGGTTCTTAGTTCATGTTGTTTTGAGAAGGTTTGGATATAAGGCCAATGCATGTTGAGCAATAATGGGTGAGCTTGGTCTATTTGGAAAGCTTTATGCAGATGGCAAGCTTGGTTGACATGTTTAGAGGCATCGGTTGGAGGAATGAGCTTGGCTTCAAGAAAGATTGGAATAAAGTAGTAATCCAGCAATTCTATGCCACTCTAGAGGTTAGGGCTCAGAAGGAAAAGCTTGTTTGGATGACTAGGGTTAGAAAATTCAAGGCCACATTCAAGGATCTAGTAGTAGCTATTGGTCTAAGCTACCAGTGAGATGAAGCGAGGTAAGTTGGTCGTTGATCTTTCAAGGTTGCAGTCAGGTGATGTCTAATGTAACACCCTATGTGTTAGGCTTGCATAATTGCACTTGCATTGCATGAGCATAAGCATCATTCATTCATGCATAAGCATTTTCAAATGAAACATTGCTATGAAACATGTGAAACATACTAGTGTTCTTCTATGTTTCATTGTATGTATGATTTATGATCATGTGTGGCTAATGCAAGTGGTGATGTTTGGTCACTAAAACACCTTAGCTACACTTAGGATGCCTAATGGAACAATGTTCATGTGGATCACCTTACCTAATTAAGCTCCTAAGTGATGACATGCTTAGTTTGACCTAGGACGTACTTATGTGTGACCAATGTATGAAATGCTTGTGGGACCTTAGGAGTACCTTAAACATGTTTAGAATGTCACATGGAACAACTTTGGTATTCATGACTTGGACCAATTTGGCCTCTAAGTCATGGTTATAGTGTAATTTACCATTTTCAAGTTGTATGTTTGACCTAAGTTAAACTATAGCATAGATTATTTGCATGGCAGTGCACCCTTAAGCAAAGTTGTATTACTTGACTAGAGTAACAACTTTTATTTTTGGGTCAAGAGCTAATTCAGTGCCTAACAACTTTTATTTTCTCTAAGTCATAAACCGGTTTTTAGTTTTCAAGTGACCTACTTTGAAGCTTTGCAGTTTAAAAACCATGGCGAATTAGATGTTACTCCCTAAAGCAAAGTTGGAGTTTACATGTAGCTCTACAACTTTTAGTAATGTTGTTTTTGCTAACTCGCCGTGGAATAGTAGATATATGATGATGAAATGGCGGTGTTAGATGGCCTGATGCCAGATTTGAACCAGGCACCGTGCACCATCATTGGCCAACCGCACTAGGCCACAGCCGCCATGTGGTGGCCATACATGGGCAACGACCGAGCTGGTTGGGCAACAACATAGTTAAGGGTGAGGCGACATCGCTGCTCCACTCAGTTTCCACTCTCTCACCCTCGCTTCGCCTTCCCTCTAGCCCGCCAAACCATAGTGCCACTGTTGCCATCGCTGCCGTGAGTTCACCGAGCTTGCGCGCAACCGTCACCGCTCTAGTGTCTAATTGCTCATGCCAGTAGCATTGCCCTGCTCTGCTCTACCACCTCAAACCACCAATTTGACCGATCGAGTCAAGGTGAGGCTGTATTTTTAGTCGCCGTGTCTACAATGATCACGGTGTGCTAGCCGAGCGTGAGCTCGCCATGGCTAGCCACAACATGTGAACCTCTGCTCCTTCTCTCCCTCCTCTAGTATTTGCCATAGGTCCTAGGATCCTAACCCACCCTTCTTTTTAGATTCTACCATTGGGTTGCGCCAGAACACGCCACCGCTCCAGCCGTGGCCACCACAGCTGCCATGACATGCAAGCTCACCGTTGCTGAGCTGGCCTATTGCCTCCCTCCTCTCTCGCATGCCTTAGGTAGAGTATACCTAACCCTAGCTAACAACATGATGGAGACCTCTCTCTAGCCACCTTCTAGCTAGAACGATGTGTGTTATACATCTACTTGGTCAACGAGTGTTGAACTTGTCATACACCTTGTGGATAACCATGCTCATGCATACACAATTTATCATATCATCTCATCTCTTATGCATTCAGGGTACTCATTTGTGCATATGCATGCAATAGGTTCCCCAAAAGGAGTGACACTTCTTGAGTTCAAACCCGAATAGCAGGAGGAGCAGTAGGTAGCCCTAGAGATAGAAGTTTAGGTGGAAGGAGGAGTCAATGTGGAAGATCTCCCTGAGTGCCTTGACCACCAACCTTCTTTGTTCTTGAAAGGCAAGCCCCAGAGCATTATAAGCCTCCTATGTTTTACAAATATCACTTGCATCCTCTATGTTTGATGCATTAGGTTATAAGAGTTGATTGGAACCACTTACTGCATATATTATCCTTGTCTAGATAAATATATCTTGAATCCTTGGTAGGTCTAGGATCAAATTGATGCTTAGCCTTGATTAGCCTGGTAGAACTCAGGTGATTTCCTATCACCTAGAACATATAGGTAGATAACTGATCACGGTTGGCTATAATTGCTATCGTGGACTTAACCATGTGTTGATGAATAAAAAGGAGACCGGGATGGATTGTGATAGAGAAGCACAAGGCATGGAGGTCTTGGTGCCTATCTATCCCCATCTATGTCGGTTAAGGACCAATTCACTATATGTCCTCATGTCATGTTGAACTGCATGCCTAGCTCTTAGTTGGTCGGATAAGTCGTTCTAACCGCAAAGTCGAGTAGCTCAATTCAGGCCAGCCCCGGTAAGTGAAAGTGCGCACACTGAAGGCAGTAAGGATGTGCAGAGAGCCAATGGAGTAAGTCCAAGGGAGGGTTTGAGTCCTAATCTTCTTGGTAGATTGGTAGAATCTCTGAGGGTGTGGCGCTGAAAGCTCTAGTTTGGTTTTGGTTAATTGATGAAATCCTAAGTCCTAACCTAGTTTATCAAAGTGATTATGACATAAGTAGCACTACTCCAAGTGATAAAGCAATAGCGAAGATCATGACGATGGTGATGGCATGGTGATGATCAAATGCTTGAACTTGAAAAGAAGAAAGAGAAAAACAAAAGGCTCAAGGCAAAGGTATAAACAGTAGGAGCCATTTTATTTTGGTGATCAAGACACTTAGCGGGTGTGATCACATTTAGGTTAGATAGCCATACTATTAAGAGGGGTGAAACTCATATTGAAATGCGGTTATCAAAGTGTCCACTAGATGCTCTAACTCATTGCATATGCATTTAGGATCTAGTGGAGTGCTAACACCCTTGAAAATGCTTGTGAAAATATGCTAACACATGTGCACAAGGTGATACACTTGGTGGTTGGCACATTTGAGCAAGGGTTAGAAACTTCACCGGCGCCCTATATAGAAAACATAGGGGTTCATAGAGTGACCAGACACTGGTGGTGCAGTGACTAGACGCTTGGTTCAGAGTCCGATCAGTGACAGCAGTAAGCACACAATCTCGGTCTTGTGACTGGATGCTAGGCGTGTAAACTGACCGGATGCTAGCAGGGTGCATCAGGTCAGTGCTGACATATGCTGACATGAGGTGCACAGAGGAAACGTTGAGTGATCGGACACCGGGTGAGTCTGGTCGAGCATGACCGGATGCATCCGGTCATGAAATTTTGTGTTTGGAACCTTACTAGAAACGACCAGATGCTAGGGTCCTATGTCCGGTCACTTTCTAACTGACATGTTCGGTCATCACTTGACCAGTTGAGATTGGGCGATCGGTGTTTGAAGCCAATGACACGTGGCAAGCATCGGGCGACCAGACGCTGGGGTCCTGCGTCCGATCGAACTGACTGGAGCAGTCCAGTCACCCCGAGTTGTGCCCAGTGAAGGGGTACAACAGCTCTATTTCGCGGGGGCTTCTATTTAAGCCCCATGGCTGGCTCAAGCTCACTCTCTTGGACATTTGCATTGACATAGCAACCTTGTGAGCTTAGCCAAAGCCCTTCCACTCATCTCCATCATTGTTTCATCATCATTGTGAGATTGGGAGAGAATCCAAGTGCATTGCTTGAGTGATTGCATCTAGAGGCACTTGGTGTTCATGTTTTGCTATGGGTTTCACTTGTTGCTCTTGGTGGTTGCCACCACCTAGACGGCTTGGTGCATCGGAGGAGGATTGGAATGAATCGGTGATTGTTCATGGCCATCTCTAGTGATTGTGAGGGGATTTGTACCTTCCCCGGTGGAGCGCTAAAAGGTAACTCTAGTGGATTGCTCGTATCATTGCATTTCCTCACTTGTGGGTAGGTTCTTGCAGTGTCCAAATTGTGTGGACGAGGTTTGTGCAACACCTCTTAGCTGTCGAACCACCAAGTGTTGGTCGACACAATTGGGACATAGCGTGTTGGCAAGCATGTGAATCTTGGAAGAAAATTGGTTGTCTCTTGCCATTTGGTATTCTCCCGGTGATTGATTTAATATTCACCTTGTGATTGGTTCACTCCTCTACACGGCGGTATAATTACCCTACTCACTCATTTATATTCTGGCAAACTAGTTGTGGCAAGCTCTTTAGTGTAATTAGAATTGAGAGCTTGCTTTGTTATTTTAAGTTCATCTAGTGGAGCTCTTTAGAGTAGGAAGATTGAGAGCTCTTAGTGAGTAGTAACATTGCAAGTTGTGTGCCTAGTAATCATTGCAACTAGAATTGTTGGATAGGTGGCTTACAACCCTTGTAGAGCTAGAGCAAGTTTGCATTTCACTATTTGTCATACTAATCAAATTGCTCTAGTTGATTTGTAGATTTTTAAATAGGCTATTCACTCCCCCTCTAGCCATATTAGGACCTTTTAGGCACTGATTAGACCCACGAAGTTGGTTCCTAAATTGTACCAAAGGTGACCCGATGCGACCCCGACAGGGGAAGTATGGGTTTGTGTTAGGAATAATTCCCCAGCTAGGTAGGAATCGATTAGAATTGCCGTCTCTCCCGGATAGTGAGAACTTGATTGAGCAGCGGCAACGTAGAGTAACTTAATGGATACTTGATGGTTATGATGATGCTCAAATTATTCTTATAACCAAATATGGTTACTAATGCTTGTTAGTTTAATCAAGTGATTGCTCTAGTATAGGTGCTAATCTAGAGATGCTAAATTGAATAGGTATTCAAATTAATGCTAGAAGTACTAAAAATCCAAGTTATGTTACTTAAGCTTTTATGCAAAATGTTGTCAAGCTAACTCCAATGATAAAGCCTTACATACTCCTTGGTGTCATATTATTTTTGGTTTATGATGGTAAGTCTAGCTGAGTACATTCTCATACTTAGGGTTTATTCCCTCTTGCAGATGACATGATGTACGATGGGTACTATAAGAACTGCCTTCATCCTGCCATGGATGAGGACTAAACCATGGGGCATGGTACTCTTGAGTTATCTCCTCTGTTCTGCTTTTGCTGGAATGACTGTAGCACTAGCTTGTATTTGAACTAAGTGTGATGTTGATGTTAAACTACTTTGCTTCCGCTATTTAAACTTGGTTTCTAATAACTATGTGAACTCTGATGTATGTGAGAAAATTGTGAACTATTTGTGAACTGTGATGTAGCATGTGACTGGTTATGTTGAATCATGTATGATCTTAGTTTATATATTGGTTTGTTTGAGATCCCTTGTTATTTCATTGGACTACAGGGTTTATATGAGCTCTAGTATGATGGTTTGATCGCTTCGGTGATTGCTATTGTACTTGTGCTCTTATAAATTAGACGGTTCTATTATATCTAAGGCTTCCATTATTAGGAGGCATCCACACATGGTCCACAATGAGGCTTTAGGAGAATTCCAAAGTTAATGTATGAGATCCTGAGGCATACTCTCATGCCTTCTGTGGGAAGTAATGATAGTGCCATTGGTTAGCCTTCCTATGAGATCATAACTGCTATGATGTCCAGGGAGAAGCTTAACTTGTTGGACTGGATGGTGAACCAAATGCTGGAGTGCAAGCAGGATGTGCACTAACCTCTAGCATTACAGCCTTACATCATGGCTCTGGTGCTACATATAGTTGGTGACTTTTGAGGCTTGTCGAAGATTGAGCTTCACATTTTTCATCCGTTTAGTTATAATTAGGGTTACTTGGAAAGGGAGTCATCGTCAATGTCCTTCCACCATAGTCTCCAAGTATATCTAAAAATCAGTCCCATCTTTCTATTGCCCACTATCTGTATCATTACATTGTTACCATTAGTGCTCTAACTTGTTGTGCATCCTATTGTGTAGAGCCCGTCCCATTGGAGGTAATCCCTTTGGATAGTTCAATGCCACTCGACGTTGTCCCACCTTCACTTGAGGTATATCAGGGCCATTCTGTTGCTTCTAGTTCTCACTCTGCAAGTTACATCCTAGGTCTCTGGTTTATAATTCCATCCTTGGTTTATGGGTCAATATCCATGTATTTATTGTCTGTCTTCCTGTCCATAGGTGCTTCCTCGCTGAGGTCTTTCACTCGTGCTACTTGTCTGGCAAAGGTGCTTCTCATCACCATGGGTTTCATGGTTGAAGTCTTCAGTTTGCCATCCTATAGATGTGTCTTGGCTTCCTAACATTGGTGGCATTCCACGTTATCTGTTCTATCAAACTTTTCATTGATCATGGTTAGGGATGTATAGTTTAGCTAGTTAAGTACTAAGATTAACTCTCTAGGTTGTGTGTTGTCCATCCATCGAGATGGAGTAATGGTACCTTAAACTTGCTCCTTTGGTTTGTCTATCCAAAACTATCTGGCTTACTTGTCATGAAATTTGATCCTTCTGATGTGAACATTGTTTGCACTTTTCATTTCATCTTGCAGTGATTGGGAGATAAGGCTAAGATACAAAGGGGATTTTGTTGAACTTCTTATGCAAAGCTAAGGGATAAAGACTACTTCCAAATACTCGAGAAATTGAGAATCTTTAGGGACTAGATAAGGGCTACGAGACATGTCCAAAGATTAGGAAGATAAGGGGTTCAAGAAAATGGATAGATAGGTAAGGAGATCAAGACTACTCTCTTTGGTGCTCATTAGCATAACATGCCTAGTATATAGGGTGCTTTAATTACAATTGTGGTTCCTCACATAGGTGATTTCCTAACATCCCACCCCGTTCTTGTGATCTAGTTACTATCA
Organism: Miscanthus floridulus; assembly: GCF_019320115.1. NCBI lineage: Eukaryota > Viridiplantae > Streptophyta > Magnoliopsida > Poales > Poaceae > Miscanthus > Miscanthus floridulus. The sequence continues at coordinate 47,028,994 of NC_089594.1, read as the reverse complement.
AGTTAACCTACCTCTAACTTTTAGAAAAATATTTTTCACTTTTGCCATTAGCAACTCCTTTCAAAACTAGTAGTGGGAAGATAAGAGGCTAGATCGGCTAAAGAGTATCTAACTCATAGGGTTTGTGCTAAAGCATTGAAGTTTTCATTTTAGAAAAAACTTGCATAGCATAATAATGATCGGGTTATATAGGGCTTGACCAAAGGATCATTTGTGTAAGTCAACCATTGCTTTGATACCCGCTGCAGGGGCATGGCTTTGAGGGAATGTTCCTACACCTGTCAAAGTGGCATAGGTGTCATCCTCTTGACCAACCTGCACTAAATCCGACTAACACGAGGCCCCCAGGAGAATGCCATCTGCATCTCCTCTTTAGGATCTTTATATGGTGAAGTCACACGAAACTATACAAATAGCAAACCAATACATAACACAAATATCATGCCAGCACATTTACATTTCAATAAGAATAATAGAATTATTTATATAGAAAACAACAAGGTTTTATAACACATCTATTTCCACTACTACAGAAAGTCAATTCACCGTCGGGACCTTCACCAACGGTTTTAAGATAACCGACGGTGATACATATCACCATTGGTTTATGACCTATGGGGCTCCTCCTAGCTGAATAACCGGTGGTGATGAACGCTTTCGCCACCGGCTCGGCATATGATCTAGAGGAGAACAAAATTTTGAGCTTTGCCACCATATCATACGTCGAACTGACTGTGCAACGCTTACCACGGTTGGTCATTGATCTGATGCATGACACACGAAGAAGGTGTCAGAGATAACAAGTTTTCACCACTGGTGCCAAGATTGATGGGCCCTACACCATAAGATCCGGCGGTGATGCTTATGTAGACCGTTAGTTCATCGTATGGTCCGGTGTTGGAAATCACAATAATTGAAGACGTCTTCTCGCCCTTTCATGCTAGCGGGGATAAGAAAGTTTTACCACCCTTTTGTTTCAGACACTGAATACCATAGTGTATGATCTGTTGGAAAAAACATAGAATCACCACCGGTTGTCCAATGAACCTGACGGTGATAAAGGGCTGCAAGAGCAATGAAAACCCCATTTCCCTCTTCTTCTTCACTCGGTTAACTTTTCTTCAATCATGGCTCCCCCACCATTTTTGGTGACCGCCAAGCTAGTGAAGGCTGTTGATTTTTGAAGGATGTTCTATATTGGGTGGTATGTAATTAACAACCCTTTTCATGTAGCTACCTTAGTTCGATCATGTGGTTAAATTGTGACCAAAAATCATCCTTCTTTGTTTTAGAGTGCTTCTTGATTTTAGAGGTGGCTTCTCTAATTCTTGATTGTTGTGCGCGCACTAAATTACCCTATAGTCAGTATGAATCCTATAGTTTTGATTGTATTAAATTGAATGACACATTAGTTAGTTCAACCTATGTCGATCAATAAGTTACATTGTGTTAATCACAGATGGATCATGTGGATGGATGTACTTGCTGCCCTGTTCATGGAAGGCATTAACTCTTTTGTGAAAGCGGCACCTGTGGTTTAATTGTGACCGAAAATTATCCTTCTTCCTAAGGGACTGCTTATTGATTTCTTCTGATTAGTTGATTGTTGCATGCACACTAGATTACCCTATGGTACAACCAGTTTGTATCCTCTAGTTTGCTTGTATTAAGTTGAATGACTATAGTTGACCTATGTCACTAAAGTTGTGTTATTCACATATGGATCGTGGATGGATGTACTAGGAAATTGTTACTGCCATGTTTGTGGAAGGCATTGACTCTTTTATGAAAGCCACCAAGGCGGATGTAGGAAATAATGTTCCAAGTAGTAAAGGATACATACACTGCCCATGTGTTGATTGCAAGAATGAGAAGGCATTTAGGATCCATGACATCGAGTAGATATGATATCATCTGCTAAGTAGGGGTTTCATGAAAAACTATAAGGTTTGGAACATGCATGGCGAGGTGGGTGACAACTTACCTAAGGAAACCATCCAAGGACCCTTGTCGGAGACTGCAGCGAATGAAACCTTGTAGCAAACCATCCATGAAACAGTTGGTGAAACTGTGCAAGAAACCATCCATGAACCAGTGTGTGAAACCATGCAGGAAACCATCAATGAAACAAGCCATGACACTTTGCTAGATACTGAAGTACTTGATGCTCTAGACAAGATGATACATGATGGGGAGCCAGAGTTCCTTTATGCATGAATTTGAAGAAGTTGGAGCAAATGAGAAAGGATGCAAAAGCACCGCTGTTCAATGGTTCTTCTATGACCAAGTTAGAATCTTACCTTTTGCTACTTGAGATGAAATCAAAGAATGGTCTTTCAAACAAAGGATTTGATGATCTGCTAACTCATTTGAAGAGCAAGATGCTTCCATGGCCAAATGAGTTGTCAGAGAACACATATTAGGCGAAGCAAATGATCTATCCATTGGGGCTATAAATACAAAAGATTCATGCGTGCGACAATGATTGCATATTGTACCATGGCAAATATGCAGAGTTGGATCAGTGTCTGGTGTGCGAACTCTCATGCTGCAAGTCTGAATGTCCCTGAGGCGATGACAATCATGGACCATAACAAAAGACCACCCAAGAAGGTTGTGTGGTATTTCCCTATAATTCCACACCTGAAGAGATTATTTGCAAGTGAAAAAATAGCAGAGCTGATGAGGTGGCATGCCAAAAAGCACATGAATGATGGAAAGCTCAGACACCCAGCTGATGGATCATAGTGGAGGGCTATTGATTCTAGATACAAGACATTTAAAAGGGAAATAAGGAACATAAGGTTCGGGCTGAGTACTGATGGGATGAATCCTTTGAACATGGTGAGCACCAATCACAGCACCTAGCCCATGACTCTATGCATATTCAACCTTCCACCTTGGTTGTGTATGAAGTGCACCTACATTATGATGTCATTAGTGATCCAAGGGCCACACCAACTTAGCAATAATATTGATGTCTGCCTACAACCAGTGGTGGATGAGCTAATGGAAATGTGGACTTCAAAGTTCAAGGTGTGGGACGAGCACAAGAAAGAACACTTTTATCTAAAAGCATTGCTATTCGTAATAATCAGTGACCTACCAGGCCTTTGTTGCTTGTCTAGACAAGTTACGAAAGGATACAAAGGATGTGTGGTTTGCATGGAGGACATGGATGCTTCATGGATGAAGAATAGTAACAAGATGGTGTACATGGGTCATCATTGGTTCCTAAGCATGGAGCATCCATACCGCAAGAACAAGAAATCCTTTTATGGCAAAATTGAGGATTGCCCGGCTCCTCGGACTCTATCTGCGAAGGATATCATAACAAAAGTGAACAAACTGAAAGTCATCCTTGGAAAGGGCAAAGGAAGCAAACAGGCATCAAGGTTCGCTATGTTAAAAAAGAAATCAATATTTTGGGATCTGCCTTATTGGCAGTTCTTGGATGTTTGCCACGCACTTGGTGGGATGCACATCACTAAAAACATGACTAAAAGCCTGCTCGACACCTTAATGGAGGCAAAGGGCAAGGGGAAAGATTCACTTAGCACTCGTTTGGACCTACAAGAATTAAAGTCAGGTCGGAATTACATCCTAAACTTCAACCTAACAGGACACATAAACTTCCAGTAGCCTCATGGACCTTAGAAATAGAGGAGAAAAAGAAGCTCTTATGTTTCTTCCATGAACTCAAAGTGCCTACTGGCTACTGCTCAAACATCAGGAGGCTAGCGAACATGAAAGATTTGAAATTCAACATGCACTTAATGAAGGCACATGATTGCCATGTTATCATGGCACAGCTGTTGCCAGTTGCAATTAGGGGCATCCTATCGGAGAAGGTGCATGACCCAATCATAAAGCTATGATCATTCTTCAACACAACCTCACACAAGGTTATAGATCTGGCTACACTTGACAAGCTAGAGAAAGACATGCACCATACTCTGAGTAGGTTGGAGATGCATTTCCCACCGACGTTTTTTGATATGTCTGTACATCTCATATCGCATCTCATTCAACAAAGAAGAGCACTTGGTCTGCTATTCTTGCATCAGATGCTAACTGAAATGCTAAAACCAACTCTATTATAGCATAGAAGATGACATTTGGCTCTATGACATCACTATCCTTGCTTTGAATCATTTGTATATTCCTTCGGGTATGTGTTGTCCACTAATCCTTTGTAGAGAAGAAATAGTGAGTAGAGCAGAAGGTCCAACATAGTGCCAAGATCCACAAAAGAAAGGACAAAAGGATGGCATGACAAAAGGATGAGAAAGGAGTTGATTAACCCACTATGGTAACTCACTGCTTATGTTCATTTGCATCTACATTAGAGTTAACATGCAGCTTATGTTGGAATCACCTGTTTCAAGGTCTACTATTCTTTGAATGGTTAAGCTAAGCTTAGCTCACACCAAGTCGACTGGTACCTGCAAAACAACTTAACAGCAGTACCGTGAATACGTTGCATACTCGTAGGACTTAATTCCAACATAGATATTTGGTGGATGCAGGGGATGTATGAGGCTTTTGTACATTTATAGAAAAAGCATGGATTTTGTTATTGAATGACATGTTCATGATTCATAATTAACCTAATTAGCAAGTATAAATCTATGATAAGTGAATATGAAGTGAAATGACATTATTAAATGATCAATAGTATAATTTAACTCATCATTAAATTTAACATTTTCTCTACGATGGGTCTATAAGTAAGAACAACTAAAATGTTCTATCCCGAGGGACTTCAGGCTTTCAAGTGAACTTTGTAGAGGTGTACAACTATACCCAAACAGAAGAATGGGACTAACCAGCATACCTATTCGCCAAGGTAAGGGTTGCCTCATGTCTCCAACCTTCCCTAATCCAACCAGGATGTTCACAAAAGGGTTGAGCAATGACGATGCCATACTCATAGGAATCTTGACTATCGTATATGCTGGCTACCGAATCCGTACCAAAGGACACCCGAAGGCCCATGACTCACCCATTCAAGGAAGGATATCTTAGGATCATGCCAAGACTCTAACTAGGTCATGACTATATAGCTTGTAGGGAAGTAGGCCTCAGAAATAAATAGCTAGCAATACCCTCTGTTGTATTCATTGAAACTCTCATGGGCATAGCCATCTTATAATCGCCATCTCGCTATTCGATGAGATCATAATACAAACAAGTAGCAACTGGATGTAGGGCTGTTACTCACTTCTCAAGGGCCTAGACCAGTATAAATCTCGTGTCCCAACTATGATTATTCTTTGCATCAAGCGAGTTCCTCCATGAACCAAATATCTGCCGGTAAAAAACATCGATAGAGGCACGCCAGGTAGGGGGATTTCAAGCAAAATTTGATCATGTCGATCATCAGTGGAGTTTGGTATGCTGATTTGATGCATTCCAACATCAAGGCACCACCTACTTTAGCCAAATCTGAGATCATGGGTGATTACCACTTAGGGCCTCAGATATATTCGCCATCCCACAACATGCCACCAACTATCCACTTTAGGAGTCTAGTATTCGAGCATGATGGATATTCTAGTCTCGAGTGGATGGGAATCGATGATCCAGATCTAACGCACGCTTGATGAGAGGTTTTCTCCTCCTAGGGGTAGCCGACTAAAGAGGAGATGAACGACAACGCTGCCCAACTTGATCTAGACTTTGAGGAATCACAGGACAAGATTAATCCTTTTGAAAGTCATTGAATCTACATGGCCACCCGACCACCTCCATATCTTAGCAATGCATCAATGCTCAGTACGGTTCAACCATGAGTGGCAACCCAGTCAACCCTGGCTCCAAGGAGTCTAAGTTCTAGCTTCCGAGTAGCGTAGGAAGACAACATTCATCTCATAACGCTCCTAGGCAATATGGGGCTCTGTCAAAAGAGGGTTCACCCTTGGAAAAAATCATCAAACAAGTGCAAGATCTGGCAAACCAGATGAAGCAGTGCATGGATGCCAAGGTAGCCCAATTTCAATCACAATCTAGAGGTCGCAATCCTCCTCCCAAGAGATCTAATTGATCGGTAGGAAACCGCTATCAAACAAGGCGAGACCAAGATCTATGGCCTAAACATGAGATGCATCAAAGAGGCCGCTGTAACACCCCAGGTGTTTGTCACTAGTTAAGCAATGGATTTGAGCTCAAATATGACATGATAAGTGTTGATGAAGGTGTCAAGATCAAATCTACAAGAGTGAGCTCCAACTTAAACTTGGACAACGCACCATTACTTACATGTGGACCCTTGTTAAGATTATGCAAGAGTAATGTTAAACATGCTTATTTCATATACATTACATCAACATGCATCCATCTTGACCAGTGGAAAAGTTTCATGAAGTTTGGAATCAAGAAGTCACATGAAATGATAAGTTATAATGTTTCTTGGATTGCTTTATTAAGTAAATGGGAATATGAGATGTCGACCCAACCTTTCTACCTTTCCCAACTAAGTCTAATTGAACTCTACAACAAAAGTCATGAAGTGTTTGTGTTGAGCAAATGTGAAGAAAATGCCTCAATTGGTCAAAAACCCTAATTCTAGGGTTTAACGAGATGCTACTTTGACTTGGTTTGAACTGTGGCTTAGAGTGTTTGCATGCCTATGGAACTTAAATAAAACTTGTACTCCATGTTATGTAGAACAAACTTTGTTTTTTGACCAAGAGCTAGATCAGCTTGTAAGTAATGACTTCGGCATCTCTCATTCTCATGATTTTGTTAAGGAACTTGATCGGGTATCAAAATAAAAGTTGGAGTATACATTGTGGAGAAGCGCATGCAAAAGAGATGGCACTAGTTTGACTTCATTTTGACCATCAATTTTGGAGTTTGTTAATTGCTGTCAATGCATTGACAATGCCATCTTGGAGTGTAATTAACCGCTAATCTACTGCCCTAATGACCTTGGTCCCTAAATGAAAAATGTAGAGTAGTTCATGGGCTTCCACTTTGCTTTCGGGCCCTAGGTCTAATTCAGCCTGTAGCTAGCCCAAAACAGCGCTCCATAGTGGCGACATCGTCACCCGCCATGTGCTCGGGGAATTGCACCAACGGACGACGCGTGTCTAGGACATTGCGTCCTGCCCGTGCATGCCCGCACCTCCTTGATGCATGCGCTTGTCTCCCTGCCACACCTCGGCGCCCTCCAAAGAGGATGCCCAAGCCTCCCCACTCCTTCCCCCACTCGCTCTCCATGTCGTGCCTTGGCCCCATGGACGCCATCGCCAAGCTCCACGTCCACTGCCCCTCACTCATCCTTTGAGCCCCCTCCATCTCTCCCATGTACCGGGGCATCTTCGCCATCATGCACCGCTCCTTCTTGCCTGAGGCAGCCTGCCGCTGCCGTCCTCACGGCGCCACCATTGATGGGCGACTAAGCTCCCTGCCTCCGCATGGTTCCGCTCCTCCAATGCTCCTGCATCCGAACTAACCACTCCACTAGGTCCAATGCACCTCCTCACCATTGTCGGCCATTGCCCGCCAAGGCCGACCAACCCAGCTGCCGCCTGCCACCGGAGCTGGGCCTCTGCGCACCGCGCACGTGCGTGGCTGGGCCACCTTGGGCCATCTTCGATCAGGCTGAGCAGTTCGATGGGTGCACCTGACCCCCCTGGTCCTTCCCCACCAATCCACTACCACCGACGACCCCCCTGGCGCGCAGAAATTCAAAGAAAGGGGAGGGTCGATCTACAAACCATACACTCATTTAAATAGTGCCTGAAGGACCTATTCACTGATGTTTAATTTGTGTTTTCTGTAGGGACCCTAGTGCAAAAGTGTGTTTCCTTTTCTTTTTCCTTATATGCATATAATCGGCTGAACTTTGAAAAATCATAACAAATTGTAGAAAAATCATAAAATAGGAAATGAGGACTTTTTTGAATCCTTGTGAAATTATCTATGCAATGGATCTATAATATGGCATATCTTGTCTTTTTCATAACTATAGTTATTGTGCTAAAAAATGTGAAATCTGTATGGAATGATACTCAGGTGATGGTTGATGTTTGGTAAAAATTTCAGGATTTTAGGCTTGATGGTTTAAGATATATAAAAATAACAGTTGCCTTGTGTTGCTTTGCTCCTATTCTGAATAGGCCTGAATGTTTGTGTTAATTGTCTTAGCTAAGTTATAAATCATGCCTTGATGACAATAAATGAGTTGTAGTACTTTTCTTAAGCTTTTCAAAAAGCTAAAGATCATAATTTTTGGTTTAGTAGATTTTTAGTTATAGTTGCTTAAATTTCTATGCCTGTTTCTGCCCAAACCCATACAGGGTTGCCTTGTTTGTAATGTGTCACCTTGTTAATAGTGGAATTAGCTCTAGATGTTTATAACAAAGATGTTTACAATTTGCTAAGCTTTCTAAAAAGTCTTGAACCACATTTATTGGACATGTGGAACTCTAGTTATAGTTGTTTAAAGTTGCATATCAGATTCTATCCTTGTTTTGGATAAAGATGCATTTATTGGATTAATACACCTCGTTAACTCTATAATCATCTTAAGATGAGAGTAAGAAAGTTGTATGTAACTTCATAATATTTTCAAAAAGTTATTAGTCATGTTTGTTGGAGGTCTAGAACTCTAGTTATGCCTCTCTAAAGTTCCTATCAGTTTTCTATCTATAATTGTACCACTGCTGTTTGGGCTGCATGTGCAGTTTTGCTTGTGCAATTATTTTCGTGGTGTAAATGATGTTTGCTGTGGTTGTAGTGCATACAAAAGTTATAGATAATTTCATAATCTTTCTTGTGTTCAAATTGCATGACCATAGGCCTGATAGTTTAGGAGTTATGAATTTGACAAATGATCTGTCATGTTTGGTCAATGCTGTGTGCAAATTTGAAGGATTTCATTGTTTGACCTAGTTAAGTATGAAATCATGTCTTAGTGATAATATAAGAGTTATAGTGCTTTCTTTAAGATTTCCAAATTATCCTAGATCAACCCTTTTTTGGTGTTGTAGAGCTCTAGTTATAAGCTTATGACGTTGCATGGCAGAATGTGTCCAAGTCTAGATAGAGATGCTCAATTGTGCTTGATTGACCTTGTTAATTGTGGAATCACCTTATTATGATAATAAACATGTTTTAGATAATTTAATAAGCTTTCTAGAAAGTTAAGGATCATGCTTGTTTGATGTCTGTAACTCCAGTTATGCATTTTTGAAATTACTACTATTTTTCTGTCCTAGTTCTGTGCAAATTTGAAACATTGGCATATTTAACCTGGTTAGCTTTGGAATAAGCTTTTGGTGATGATAACAATGTTGTAGGCAATTTCATGAGACTACCAGAAAGTCTAGGATCACCTTCTTTGGATGTCTAGATCTCTATTTATGGTTAAAACAAGTGACTGATGTGCTGCTGCCCATATTTCTAAACATGTGCTAGGTGATTGCTTTAGCTTGCTCTTGTTTTGGCTAAACATGTTGGTTAGTTTTTGATCTATGCAGGTGTGCAATATATGAACTTAAGTTCACTTGTGTGCCATGCCTAATATGCTTGCTATCCCTCTATAATAGGTTATGTGATGTTTAGTTAAATAACTCTAGGTGCCTATGTCTCGCATGATCTTATGTTTGCCTTGAATGCCATTATGTGATGCTTCTCATATTAGCATTCTTCATATTCATGCACTTGCATTATTGCATCTCTTCTAGGTATGCTAGATGCACCATGTGAAGGACATGATGATGGAATTGGACCAGAAGACGGTGTTGGTGGACCTTTCCCAAAGATGGAAGGACCCCTGGAGTACCTACCTGAACAGGAGATACTTGACAAGCGAGTGTCGTCTAATAAACACTAACTTAGTGTTGGATCCTAGACAAGCCCTGGAGCATTCTAAGCCTCCTAAGTTTTTACAAATATTACTTGAGTCCTTTATGTTTGATGCATTAGGTTATAAGAGTTGATTAGAACCACTTGATGCATAGAACTACCTTGTCTAGAAATATACCTTGAACCCTATGTAGGTCTAGGATCGAATGTATGCTTAGCAATGCTTAGACCGGTAGAAGTCGGGTGATTTCCTATCACCTGCAAGATATAGGTGGATACCAAAGCACGGTTGGCTATATTTGCTATCGTGGAAATAAGCATGTGTTGATGAATAAAAAGGAGACTGAACGGGATCATGATAGAGCAACAACAAGGCATGGAGGTTTTGGGTGCCTCTCTATCCCTATATGTGTCGATTAAGGATCGATTCACAGTATGTTCTCATGTCATGTTGAATGCATGCCTAGCACATATTTGGCCGGATAAGTCATTCCAACCACGAAGTCGAGTAGCTCAACTCAGATCGGGCCCCGATAAGTCAAAGTGCGTACCCTGGTTGGTAGTAAGGATGTGCGGAGAGCCAATGGCGTGAGTCTAAGGGTGGGTTCGAGTCTCGATCTTCCTGGCAGATTGGTAGAATCTCAGAGGGTGTTGCACTGATCGGACCCACAAAGTTAGTTCTTGAGTTGTACCAAAGGTGACTTAAGACTACCTTGGTGCAGGTATGTCTAGGTTTGTGTTAAGAGAAATTACCCAGCTAGGTAGGAATCGATTTGAATCTCTGTCTCTCCCGGATAGTGAGAACTTGACTAAGCAGCGACAACATAGAGTAACTTAATGGAAACTTGATGGTTATGATGATGATACTCACATTACTACACCGGCTAGGGTTACTATTGCCTATTACTAAATGATATTCCACATGTTTGGCACAGGTTAGTTGCTAATCTAGAGATTAATAGCTATAATTTACTTGGTTATTGAATTGTAAAATGTATAGCTCAACTAGTGGCTTTTATGCAAAATTTTGTCAAGCTAGCTCCACCTATAAAGCCTTGCATACTCTTTGGTGTCACTTTATTTCTAGTTTATGACGGGTAAGTCTAGCTGAGTACATTCGAGTACTCAGGGTTGATCCCACCATGTTGCAAGTGAAGTTCCTGGCCTGCTGAAGATGGTGGCTAACTGCCGGTGGGCTCGTTGACTCTGTATTTATTTCTCATCTATATGCTTTTATCAGATGATGTCACTTATGCTAGCAATGTATTTGGAACTTATATTAATGTAATCATTTGAAAGCTATGTTGTTTTCACTAATCGGTTTTGAAACCCAAACTTGTACTATTATTTGTGAACTCATTTGTAATATTATTTCTACTGCAACTCTGTGTATGTGATGTGTATTTGCTTTATCACTCGATCATGGTTATGATGTTGATTTACCGAGGTCCTTCATGATACTCGGTGGACTACTAGGTTTATATAAGTGAAAGTATGCTCGTGTCAACGTGCTAAACAGGGACAGTCGTACTTGATCTTGTATAAATTATGCGGTTCTGTCACAGCTGGCATCAGAGCAAGATTAAGCATAATACTGTCATGTACATAGTTTTCAAAACAAAGTTTTGTTTTAAAAAGCCTATTTTGACTAAACTTTAGCTATAGGCAAATTTGTCAAAACTAATTTGCAACAATATGCTAGCGACATCCTCCTTTATGCCCAATTAAGGACTACTAGGTGGCAATAAGTAAACTAACACTAACTAGGGGCTATTTACTTCTTGCAATTTTTATTTTATCGCCCATATGGTGTGCTATTGTATGAATGCCATTCGCTTGAGTGGTAATGTATGGATCAATATACCTCTACACCTAGGTAAGATGGTGAGTAGCATGACCGCAAGATGTGAGCATGCAGTCAATGGGGAGATGCAGTTTTGATACTTAAGTATATATCTCGTATATATATATGGAAGTATTTAATTGTGGGTTAGCTTTGGTATAACTATATATACATATTCGATATGTATGTATAGACATATTTACTTTCGGGTAGCTTTGATATAGAAGTATATATATTGGGATATATATATATATATGGAAGTATTTAGTTTACTACTTTTAGATATATTGTTGCTCTTGAACATTTGACCTAGAGACCAGACTTTTATTTCTGTGCATATATAATTGTGGGTTTGGCTAAAATGAAATCCTTTTATAGGTATGCTAACCACGAATGCGTAGATTGAATGTAGCTAATGACTAGCTATATGTCGAGAGAGTACATGTTATGCCACCAACATAGAACATGATTGCCACCTTAGGCTGGCAATTTTGTGAGGACAAATAGGACAGTCATGCATCATGATTGTGCTTGTGCATAAATATGCTTCCCTCACTTTGTTCTAATACTAAGTAACTTACGATCAATGTGATATTACTATCTTCCCTGTGTGAAGCTAAGCAAAATGCCTTGTTCGATGCCACTTGAATAGTTGTGCTTGAAGATAGTGTGTGATTAGCTTTGCCTTGTATGTTTGCTTCCAAAGGAAATCGATGACAACTTAATAGTTAGCAAAAACTTCACCCCTTTGAAACTAAATTGCTAAATGTAAGTAAAATTTGTTTTGTAGAGATATCCACCTATCAGTGCGGGATCCACGGGATACCCTGCAAGGAAGGAAGAAGACCTAGTCTAACTAGGACTCTTCCCCTATAATCTTAGTAGCAGTGTTACTCCGTAATCCTACTAGGAATTCTCATTATAAACCGACTAGGACTCTGACCTCCTGACTATATAAAGGAGGGCAGGGCTCCTTAGATAGAGAGTTAAAAAGAGAACAATTGTATGACACAACACTTCATAATCAATCCAACGCAAAAGCTAACACCGACTAGACATAGGGCTATTACTCGATCACGGTCGAGGGCCTGAACTAGGATAAATTGACTGTCTCTTGCATTAACCATCGAGTTCTGCATACGCCAAAACCCGAACATACTGCCCCGAGTACCCCCATGGTAGGCTATCGGTGGTCAAACATCGACAGCTGGCGCGCCAGGTAGGGGCTTTCGGTGACTTTGCATCCGAGAGCTTGATGGACCTCGACAACATGATCTTCTCAAAGGGATCAACCTTCATCTTTGGTTCATGGATCTGCAAGGCAGGCGACGATGGCAAGCTCCAAGGCTGTCTCCTTGAAGATTCAGATCATCATCAGGACCATCCTATTTCAACAATAATAACAGATCAGCTTGCCGGAAGATTCGCACAGCTCAATCTGACTCAGTTCTCGCAAATTCATGTGTCCGATTCAAACTCAAGTTCCGCTTCCGAAACGAAGTCTTATCTGAGTTCTTTCAGAAAACCAAGTTCTTTTCTAACAAAGCTCTGGGACATGACGTCAACCTGTCAAGAATACTACTCGGAGTACACCCAGAATACTTCAAAGAAGTCGGGTCTTTTTCCGTTCGGACTTCACAACATGGCAACATCCTATCAGACATGGCACGAAGGATCCACTTATCCCATGCTTAGAATGCCACTGAAGGGAGCCCAAGAAGGTCTCATTTTAACCATAACATCTCAAGATTGCATCATTCACTGGCCAGATACCATTCCTGAGGAGGGCGATGCCCAACTAGTCAATGACGCGACAACAGCAATTCTACCCTACCAAGAAAAAGATTCCATCTATGACTTTGAGACCTCTACTGAAGTCATCAATAGCTCTGCCAGTACGAAATCAACGATGGTGATAGAACAACTCACGCTAGAGAAGTACTCATGATTCGTCGTCCTCGATCACCATTGATCCCCCCAGAAGCACCCGACGTAAGGTCTTTAGATGAATCCGAGTCCAATATATCACCATTTATCCAGGGATACGATGGTGAGACTAAGAGCCAGAGGCAAGCAAGAGAAAGAAAGAACAAATTGAAACAAGGACGACAACGCCATGTGAAATAGTGGAAAGACACCTGGATCAAATATGAATCAGACCTAGCCGAGTATAATAGAAGAAAATCAGAATGAGAAATCAAAGAAGGACGAGCAGTGAGTACTCCCTACGATAAGATCCAGGAAGCACTAGAAGAACTCAGGGCGACCTCACATACCAATAAGAAACAAGAACAACTTCGAGATTTCCTTCGATCAACAATCTTTAAAATGAATGACGAAAAGGCAACATCTCATGAACAGGAAGATCAAAATTAAAGGAAGTCTACTTTCAAAAGACTAGGACCAAGTGGAAGTCATAACGGAGGAAGCCGAAGAAATCACAGTCAAAATAACCAAGTCGAGCAACCAAGAAAGGACAAAAGCAGAGCACCTACTCGGACTAGCCACACAAAACTACTCTTACCAAGACGACAGTTGGCAAGAAGGGGGCGCAGAATCAGAATATACAGAAGCCAGAACACACGATAGATTTCCTTTTTTTGCAGATAGACACGCTTCGATTCGACTACCTCACAAGTTCAAACCATCCAACCACTCCAAATATGACGGTAAGACCGAACCAAAGCAATGGCTCAAGATTTACTCACAATCGATTGAATTAGCTAGAGGAGACGATGACATCAAAACCTTGTTCTTCCCCATGGCCCTAGAAACCATGCCGCTTCAATGGTTTGACAAATTAAATCCTGGATCAATCAAAAATTGGGAAGACTTACAAAGAGCTTTCTATGAAAATTTTGTGGGAATTATTACACATCCAATCACCCTGCTCAAGTACATGACATCACACAACGAGAAGTAATCGAAGCTTTCTCTCATAGAATCATGGCTAGGTGGCAATTCCAAGACTTCTGCAAAGAAAACCCAAGAAATAATGAAGAATTCAGAAGAATAGTAGAAAAGATGATTACTGCAGAAGAAAAAAACGAAAGAAAGATTCCCGGAAAGGAACAACAGAGACAACCCGGATAAGCAAAATCCTCAAAACAACAGACATCAGGAGAGAAAGCGAGGTCCAGACAACACGGTAGCAATGGCTGACATATCAAAGAAATTTACCAAGCCCAGAAGATATGATGACATTGAGAACATGCGTTGCCCTTTGCACCCCAACAGGAGGCACACCATCGGAAATTGCTACACCTTCAACAAAAGGTACACTAGAAAAGATAGCAAGGGAAACAATAAAGAAGACAATCAGAAAAAAGAAGGAGACAACCATAATGACAAGGGATTCCAAAAATTCAGAGGGACAGTAGCAGTAAACTTTGCCGGGATCCTAGACTCCAGAAGCAAACATCAAGAAAAGCTAGCGCTACGAACAATTATGGCCGCAGAACCCGCTACACCAAGATATCTCAACTGGTCAGAGTACCTAATCCAATTCTAAAGAGAAGACCAGTGGACCAGCATAGGAAACGCAGGCCATTACCCATTGGTTCTAGATCCAACCATTGCTGGCATGACTATCATGAAAGTACTAGTTGATGGAGGAGCAGGACTCAACATCATCTTTTTAGAAACTCTAAGGAAGATGGGACTACAACTTGCCGAGATGATCACACCAATAAGCACACCTTTTTATGGCATAGTACCTGGCAAGGCAGCAATGCCACTTGGACAAATCACTCTACCAATTACCTTTGGGACTCCCTCGAACTACTACACAGAGTTCATCAAATTTGAAGTCATAGATTTTGATTCCTCATATCATGCAATTCTTGGGTGCCCAGCACTAGCAAAATTCATGGCAATACCACATTATCCATACCTGTTGCTTAAGATGCCAGGGCCTAATGGAGTTCTTTCTCTTTGGAGTGATTTAAAGCGCACATTTGACTGCGACGTACAAGCGATCCAAATTGCAGCAAAGGCACAGGCAAACGATGGAAGAAAAGAAATAGCCACTAGCACCGCAGAAATAAGCCAAGAAGACCT
This sequence comes from Miscanthus floridulus, assembly GCF_019320115.1. Lineage (NCBI taxonomy): Eukaryota > Viridiplantae > Streptophyta > Magnoliopsida > Poales > Poaceae > Miscanthus > Miscanthus floridulus. The sequence continues at coordinate 47,013,276 of NC_089594.1, read as the reverse complement.
AGAGATACTGACTAAGAGACCAAGCATCCTAGCACCACCAAAAGAAGCCAATGTGAAGCAAATTGACCTAGGCACCGGTGATCCCACAAAAACAGCAACCATTAGTGCCCACCTATCAGCAAAATAGGAACTCGCGCTCACCAACTTTCTTCAGGACAACAAGGATATCTTCGCTTGGAAGCCGGCTAACATGCCAGGGGTCCCAAGAGAGTTGGCTGAGCATGGAATTGATATCAATAAAGGCTCCAAGCCTATGAAGCAACGACTACGACGATTCTCTCCCGACAAGAAGGCAGCGATTAAAAAGGAAATTACAAAACTAATGGTAGCTGGATTCATCAGGGAAATTCTACATCCGGATTGGCTAGCAAATCTAGTTCTGGTATAGAAAAAGAACACAGACGAGTGGCGCATGTGTGTTGAGTACACAGATCTCAACAAACACTGCCCAAAAGATCCGTTCGGGCTACCACACATTGATCAGATAGTTGATTCAACAGCAGGATCTGTCCTATTATCTTTTCTTGATTGCTATTTCGGGTATCACCAGATCGCATTAAAAGAACAGGACCAAAGCAAGACATCTTTCATCACTCCATTCGGCGCCTACTGCTATAGGACCATGTCGTTTGGACTTAAGAATGCTGGAGCCACTTACCAAAGAGCCATCCAAACATGCCTCGATGATCAGATCGGTGAAAACGTAGAAGCATACGTGGATGATGTGGTTGTAAAAACAAAGAACCCGGATACACTGATTGAAGACTTAAAACAAACCTTCAAGAACCTAAAGAGGTGGAGGTGGAAATTGAACCCAAACAAGTGCATATTCGGAGTTCACTTAGGACAACTACTCGGATTCTTGGTCAGTCATCGTGGAATCGAAGTAAGCACCAAGCAAATTCGAGCAATAATAGAGATGGGCCCTCCTCGAAACATCAAAGAAGTACAAAAACTAATAGGCTGCATGGTGGCACTCAACCATTTCATATCAAGACTTGGCGAAAAAGGATTGCCTTTCTTTAAACTACTAAAGAAGACAGACAAGTTCGAGTGGATGGAAGAAGCCAATGAAGCTTTCAAGAAACTTAAGGCATACCTCACCTCCTCACCAGTCCTCACACCTCCAAAGAAAGATGAAGACATGATGCTATACATTGTAGCAACTACTACTGTAATCAGCACGGCAATAGTAGTGGAAAGAGAAAAAGAAGGGCGCGTGTATAAATTACAATACCTAGTATACTACATTAGTGAAGTTCTATCAGAATAAAAAATCTAGTATCTGCAAGTGCAAAAACTACTCTACGCCCTACTAATCACTTCATGCAAGCTTCATCACTATTTTGAAAGCCACAAGATTACTGTGGTAACAGATTTCCCACTAGGAGACATCTTACACAACAAAGACGCAACAGGACGCATATCCAAGTGGGCGGTTGAACTCGGTGCTCTCAACATTGATTTCACCCTACGGAAAGCAATTAAATCTCAAGCCCTTGCTGATTTTGTTGCCAAATGGACAGAAATTCAACAACCCGTATCAAGCGCCATCCTTGATCATTAGAAGATGTACTTTAATGGATCACTTAAGCTAGGCGGAGCTAGGGTAGGTGTCCTCCTAATTTCTCCAGATGGAAGACAACTAAAGTATGTCCTCTAGATATATGGCAAGCCACCAACAATGAAGCAGAATATGAAACTCTCATACACAGGCTAAGAGTAGCTATTACCCTCGGAATCAAGCAACTACTCGTATACGGTGATTCAGCAGTAGTCATCAACCAAGTCAACAAAGATGGGGATTGCACCAAAGAAAACATGGGTGCTTACTGTGCTGAAATCCGAAAACTCAAAAAACACTAGAAATTCTACATGTCGTGCGGGATTCCAACATTGCAGCAGATGTTCTTGCCAAGCTTGGATCCGATAGGGCAAAGGTCCCACCCGGCATATTCATAGAGGAGTTATTAGCTCCTTCTATCAAACAACTCGGTGAGACAACCACAGAACTCACAGCCAAAGGCAACTAGATTCTGGTGATCAACACTTCATGGACACAGGTTTTATTGATTACATCAAAGAGAATAAGTTGCCAGCGAAAAACAGCAAGCCACACAAGTCGTCCCCAGAAGCAAGAATTACATCCTAGTAGGAGACAAGCTATACAGAAGAGCCACATCATCAGGAGTACTCCTAAAATGCGTCTCATTTGAAGAAGGCAAACAAATCCTAGATGAAATACACTCAGGCTGCTGTGGAAATCACGCCGCTTCAAGAACACTAATCGGCAAAGCATTCCGCACTGGTTTCTACTGGCCAACCACTTTGAAAGACGCAGAAGAACTCGTCAGAAGATGCAAAAGTTGTCAGATGTTCGCAAGACAAGCTCATGTGCCAGCCCACAACCTCATCTGCATTCGACCTGCTTGGCCTTTCTCCTGCTAGGGGCTGGATCAAGTGGGACCTCTCAAGAAAGCAAAGGGCGGTTTTGAGTTCATCTTTTTAGCAATCGACAAGTTCACCAAGTGGATCGAATACAAACCACTCGCAAAATAAAGCGCAGCCAAAGCGGTCGAGTTCATCCAAGATATTATGCACCACTTCGGCATGCCCAATCGAATCATCACAGATTTGGGTTCTCCCTTCATAGCTACATAATTCAAAAGTTGGGCATAGGATTGTGGCTTCAGTATAGATTATGCATCAGTCGCACATCTAGAAGCCAACGGACAGGTAGAAAGGGCTAATGGACTCATACTAGCCGGATTAAAACCAAGATTGTATGAAGAACTAGTAGACTATGGGTCAAAATAGATCAAAGAATTACCCAAAGTTGTATGGGGGCTATGGACTCAAATAAGCAGAGACACCGAATACTCACCTTTCTTCCTGGTATACGGATCAGAAGCCATACTACCCGCAGACCTGATCTGAACGTCACCAAGGATAGAACAATACGACAAAGAAGAAGCAGAACACACCCGAAGATTAGAACTCGACAGCATAGAAGAAGTCAGAGTAAACGCTACCCTGCAATCAGTGAAATACCTCCAAGGACTAAGGCGCCACTACAACAAGAATACACAGTCTCGATCATTACAAGTCGGAGACCTAGCACTAAGAAGAATACAAAAAACTGATAGACGACACAAACTACTCAGTCCATGGGAAGGTCCTTTTATCATCGCAAAAGTCATCGGACCAGGCACATACAAGCTCATAACTGAAGATGGAAAAGAAGTCAACAATACATGGCACATCAGTCAGCTACAAAGATTCTACGCATAAAAACAACTCAAGGGAGAATATGTATACAAGACACAAGAGGTCAATGTTCATGATCAACAAGATACCGCAATGTATCATTGTAACACATCAATATTCATGATCAATAAAGATGATTATCTCTCAACAAACATATGTCTCATGGCTCTATCCGAGTTGTTTCCTAAATGCAAAATGGCTAAAAATACGCCTGAGCATCCCGGCCGAGAGCAAAATAGTTGAAAAGATACTTGAGCCCGCCGATGAGGGTAGCTAACAAGCTAACACCCGAAATAAAATGCAAAATGACTGAAAAGATGCCTGAGCATCCTGGCCGAGAGCAAAATAGTTGAAAAGACACTTGAGCCTGCCGATGAGGGTAGCTAACAAGCTAACACCCGAAATAAATTGCAAAATGGCTGAAAAGATGCCTGAGCATCCCGGCCGAGAGCAAAATAGTTGAAAAGACACTTGAGCCCACCGATGAGGGTAGCTAACAAGCTAACACCCAAAATAAAATGCAAAATGGCTAAAAAGATGCCTGAGCATCCCGACCAAGAGCAAAATAGTTGAAAAGACACTTGAGCCCGCCGATGAGGGTAGTTAACAAGCTAACACCCGAAATAAATTGCAAAATGGCTGAAAATACGCCTGAGCATCCTGGCCGAGAGCAAAATAGCTGAAAAGATGCTTGAGCCCGCTGATGAGGGTAGCTAACAAGCTAGAACCCAAAATAAAATCAAAATGACTGAAACTAAGCCTGGGCATAGAGTAGAGCAATACCAAAAGCAAGACCCTCCAGCTAAGATCTATATATACCGAGTTGTTTATAGGGCACAAGAGAAGGACAGACAAGCACTCGATAGATCAAGAAAGGTTGTCAACACAAAGATCTATATATAACAAGTTGTTTACTTGAATAGAAAAGTACTTGACAAATCATCCGAGGAATAGGCAGAGCATTCAGGCAAAGAAGACATCAACAAAAAAGACCTTCATTCAAAAAAGAAGTATAATGTCATATTACAAGGCACGGGCATAAAAGTCAAATACATCAAGCCTCATCATCAGGAGAAGGGAGAACGATATTGAGATTATCTACTATCCTACTAGCTAAGTCTTCAACTTCAGGCTCCATCCTCTCAACAACATCGATGTATTCTTGACTATCAGCTTCCTCTGCTATCTTAGACGAAGGAGCCGCTGGAGCAAGAACCCGGACTTGGGCCAGAACATTCTTGGTACACAGTTGAGCGCACCTCTTCACAAACTCTTGGAAACGAGTCAGAATTCGGGGAATCAACTGAGCCCAAGATTACCCATCATCCGCTGGAGTTTGAAGAACATCGGCTACTGAACGAAAGGATTAAAGACCGGGAAATAGTCCAAATTTCATGGCACTAAACGCTTATCTCTAAGCCAATGATTAGAGGCTCAAACATGGTGGATTGTCATCAAAACTTTAGGAGCTCATTCCTCGCTTAGGGTACTTCGATGTCTTAAGTTAGTTTGAGGATTGGTTGAATAAAGCATCAGATTTGAGAGATGTTTTGTCAGTTCGGGTCACTGCAATTTCAAAATAGAGCAGTTTTGATAGATGATTTGTTTGGATAGTCAAATGGTATACGTTGAGCAAAATTTTGGTCAGTAGTTAGAGGACTCTTGGATATATATGCCTACCGAAATTCATGCACAATGGAGTAGTAGTTTGTGAGATATGAGCTAAAGACCAAGGTGTACAAAATCTGTGATTTCTCTATTGACTGCTATCATCCCTCATATTAGAAGGTTGTGTTTGTAATTGATGCCAAGATTAGCAACATGGTCACCCTAGATAAGACTCCTTGCACCCCTTTGTGACTTGCTTTTGCCCTCTCATATCAATAATGTTTGAGTAGTCAAGGTGTTCTACAAGTCAATTTGTGCCATTGCGAGTCAAAAACAATTTGAAAAGTGTCAAACAATAGATTTCATATTATGATTTTGAGTTGTTGATTGACATTAGAAAGGAAGCTTCAATGCAAAAAGTAGTTCACAAGTAAGCTTTATTGGATTGTAATTGTACCATGAAGGAAAGTTGTACTCAAGCTACTTTGGTAGAGGATTGCTTTTCGAACTTTGTGAACAAACATGGAACCATTGTAATGAATAACCTTAGAAGTTTGCGGTCTAGTGCAAAGTTCATATGGCCTATGCTATATTCACTAGAGAAACAAATATTTGTGAGTAGTTAGTTTATGATCCAAAACACTCTCTGTATCCTGAGAATGAAGTACTGTGCTGTCTTGGATTCCTTCCAAAGTAACAATGCTTTAAGGAAGTCAATGAAGGAAATTCTTTAGACAAAATTTACTATGAAGAGTAAGTATCAGAAAGTTTGTCTTACCAAATTAGCCTCTCTGATGTTGGAAAATAGATGACATGCTTCTCTTCCCTTAAAAGTCTTTGCATCAAATCTCAGGGTGAGATTCTCGTAAGGGGGGAGGGCTGTAACACCCTAGGTGTTAGCCACTTGCTAGGCGGTGGGTTTGAGCTCAAACATGATAGGGTGGTAATCAGGAGCTTTAGTTCCCTTAGCTCGAAAGTGGTGGTAAAGGTATTGAGGTTAATTTATAGGAATGATCCCAACTTGAACTTTTGGGAATAGACAGAACACTCATGTGTTTAATGGTAAAACCCTTTTCCAAATATATGCATGAATAATGTTGAAGGTGCCCCTTTCATGTGCCTCACATATATTTCCATCTACGTTGACTATTGGAAAAGTTTCATGAAGTTTGCAGCCGAGAAGGCACATGAAATGATAAGTTATAACCTTTCTAGAATTGCTTTGTTAGGGAATGGAAAACATGTGATATCGACCAAACCTTGCAACCTTGCTCAAATAGCTCTAATTAAACTCATGAACAAAAGTTATGAAAGGTTCATGTTAAGCAAATGTCAAGAAAATGATTCAATGGACCAAAAAGCATAATTTAAAGCTTTATTATGATACTGCTTTGACCAAAGAAAGCAATAGTTTATGTTCAAGATACAAGGTCTGACCTTTAACAAAAGTGGTAATTTAGTTGTGTGCTACAAACTTTGTTTTTGGATCAAGAGCCAAATCAGCTTGGAATTAAGTCAAACAGAGGTTCAAGATTGAATCTGCTGTTGTTTTCCAACCCTTAAAAAATTCTTAGTCCATGGAGATGTCAATCGATGTCATTAGGTTGGCATGCCGCATTCTCATGATTTCATTAAGAACTTGACTGGATCTGAAATAAAAGTTGGAGATAATTCATTGGAGAAGAGCTTAGAAAATTTGGACTCTGCCTGACCAAGTTTGACTAGTTAAATTGGGATCCAACCGGGCAAAGCTTAACCCTGTTTAAACTGCTGATAGTGTCAACTTTGGACATAATTATCTCTTAATCTGCTGCTCTAATGGCCATGCACCTTTAGTAGATGTTGTAGAGCAGCCCGAGATTAGCAACTTTGCTTCAAGGCCCATTTGCCAATCGGCCCATAGCTGGCCCAAATCGGTGCCACCGCACCCACACCGTCGCTTGCCGCGTGCTCGACAGAATGCCGACGTGGCTGCCATGCATGGACACTATGCCCCACCCTCCTCTACCATGTGCCCCTACCTCTCTATGCTGATGGGGAGAGGCCATGCCACTCGTAGGTGTTCCCCACTCGCCCCTCCACTCGCCCCAGCGCCCGCTCCATCCTCTTCTGCTTGTGTTGCCGCTACTAGCGGCCATCCGCCATGGCAGACGAGTAAAGCTCCACTGCCGCTACCCTTCCCCATCCTCCTCCACCTTGGCATGCTCCATGGGAGCACCCCTATGTTCACTTCCCTTCCTTAGTCCAGCACATCGCTCCTCCTCCTTTATCCACCGCCTGAGCCACTCCCCGTTGAGTCGCTCGGCTCTAGGCCATATGCCGTCGTGGCCCTACCGCTACTGGCTATAGTCAGTTGAGCCAGGTCCTAGTGCGGCCATAGCTAGGTGTGGCCAAGCCTGGCCGGCCCTTCCCCCACCGCTGGCTAACAGCCGATTGGATGCCGGCCCTCCTCTCTGTTCTCTGCTTCGTTCTGCATCGAGAGGAAGAAGATGGCGTAAACGTAAATAGAAAGCCTTCTCTGGGTCCTGGTGGAAAAGCACTAAAGAGAAGGATTTTTTAGATCTGGGCTTATTTGATTCCTAGAAAGTTCAGGGTTCCCGGTGCAAAAGTGTTTTTCTTTATCTTTTTCCCTTATTGCTTTTAATCGACTAAAACTTTGGAAAATCATGGTAATTCATAGAAAAATCATAAAATAGCAATGAAGATGTTTTGGAATCCTTGTCAGTAGATCTACGTAGTAGAGTCATAATATGACATGTCTTAGTAGAAAGTTTCTGTTGTTTTTATTTATTTTTGTAAATTAGGGTTTTCTAAGAATAAATTCATATCTAAAGTTGTGGTGTTCCAATTACTGTGAAATTTTTATGGTAGGCTACTAATGTGATACGTGTGCTGTGGTAAAAATTTCATGTTCATTGGATGCAATATGATTGTGTTATGGATTTAGCTTGCTTAATGTTTGATAAATGGTTTTAAATAAGTTATAATTATTATGATGGTGTAAAAATGGAAAATGTTGTTCTGCTACCTTTGTATGATGTTGTGCTACCATAATAACATATAATATGGCCATGCATTTGTAGAAACTATTAAGTTTCATATTTATCTTATTCTTACATGCTTATTAATAATTAAGATTTGTCTTTTTCATAGTAATTAAATTATAAAACCTGAGCATGTGAAATGGGTGCAGTAGCCATGTTTTGATAACATCTACCACTCATAAAAGTTTCAGCCCCCAAACTAGTTGTTCTTGTATAGCACTAAAAATAATATATATGTTTACTATAGGAAGTTAATGGAAGCTTAATGCAATTAGGTGTATGCATGAGTCAGTGGTACTGCTTCAATTACACTAACTTTTATCAAGTGTGGCTGTGCTATATATTGATGTTTGTTTGAGCTTTTGAATAATATATGTATATAATCTCTATTGGAGAAACACGTGAAAACCCCAATTTACTATATGCTGAAATGGCGACATATGCAGTCTGTGTGGTGCAAGTATTCTCGTGATGCAAATGATGTTTTCTGTGAGTGTGGTGAATACTAAAGTTGTAGCTAACTTCTTTATCTTGCTTGTCCTTAAATTTCATGACCATAGGCCTGATAGTTTTGGAGTTATGCTCCTAGCAAGTTCATTGTCTGGTTTTGCTTATGCTCTGTGTAGATTTTCATAGGATTTCCAAAATGTTAAATAACACATATTTTGGGTGTCTGTAACTCCAGATATAGCTATCCTAAGCTTAATGTCAGAATCTGTCCAAGTCCGGACAGAAATGCTTGTTGTAATGTTTGGCCTTATTGGCTATTAAATCATCTTAATATGATAATAAGAAAGTTATAGATAACTTAATAAGCTTTCTAGAATGTTAAGGGTCATGTTTGTTGGATGATTAGAACTCCAGTTAGGCATTTCTGAAGTTCGTGTCAGCTTTTTGTCCTAGTTTGTGGATATCTAATTGTTAGTGTTTTTCAACATTGTTAACCCTTGAATCAGCTCTAGGTGTAAATAACAAAGTTTTAGACAATTTCGTATGCTTTGCAGAAAGTCTAGGATCACCTATGTTTGATGCCTATAACTCCAGTTATGGTTCAAACATGTGCCTTTTGTGTTGCTGTCCAAATTCTGGGCATGTGCTAAGTTAATTGCTTTAGCTTACTCTTGTTTGGCTAAACATGTTTAGTTAGTTCTTGACTGATAAATGCTTGTAATAGCTAAACTTAAGTTAACTTGTGTGCCATGCTTGATATGCTTGCTATCTTTCTATAATAGATTGTGTGATGTTTAGTTAAACAACTCTAGGTGCCTATACTTATTTGGTGTGATCTTGTGCTTGTCTTGAATGCTTTTGTGATGCATCATGTTTTGCCTCCTTTCGGTTCATACATTTGCATCATGCATCTCATTTAGGTATGCTAGATGAACCACATGTGGATGTGAAGCATGGGATGTTGGAGTCGAACCAGAAAACGGTGTTGGTGGATAAGTCCTGAAGATGGTGTGTTGGTGGACGGATCTAGAAGATGGAAGGACCCCGGGAGTACATGCCTGAACCAGAGATGCTCACCAAGCGAGTGCCATCTAACAAGCACTGACCTAGTGTTGGATCCCAGGCAAGCCTCGAAGCATCCTAAGTCTCCCACTCTCTCTTTTTACAAATGCACATAAGTATAACTTTTGTATGCTGCATTATGTGATTGGAATTGAATGAAACCATTAGTGCATATTTCCTACCTTGTCCACTATATATAAACACCTGAACCCTTACTAGTATGAGTAGGATGTTCTATGCTTAGCCATGCTTAGACTGGTAGAAGTGGATGATTTCTTGTCACCTGCAATATAGGTGGATACCTGGTCACAATTAGCTATATTTGCTATCATGAAAAATGACCATGTGATGATGAATAAATGGAGACCGGACGAGACCTAGTGATTAAGAGGTAGCAGGATATGGAGGTCTTGTGTGCATATTTGTCACATCTATGTCGGTTAAGGACCGCATCATTGAAGGCCCTCTCATCATTTTGAACGTAGCCTCTCACTTAGGTGGCCGAATAACTCATTCTGACCGTGAAGCCGACTAGCTCAACTCAGGCTGGGAGTCATTTTCTCTAAGGGTGCACACTGGAGGAAGTAAGGATGTGCGGTGACATGGATATGAGACTAAGGGCAGGCCCAGCCTGAGCGTCCTAGCAACCAGTTGGTCCCTGAGTGTGCGACGCTGATCGAACCCACAAAATGAGACCTAAGTTGTACCAAAGGTGACCCGACATGACCTCGATGGGGGAATTGTGGGTTTGTGTTAGGATTTTGCCTAGCTGGTTGCAATCGCTTTGAATCGCCATCTCTCTTGGATAGTGAGAAACTAGATTGAGCCTCTTCATCATAGTAACACTGGATGGAACATGATGGTTTTGATAATTATATGATAAACCAGATATGGTTACTATTGTGATGCTTATAAATCAAGTGATTGCTCTAGAATAGGTGCAAGGGTAGCTATAATAAGCTTCACTAAACTTGATGCTAAAATATTGACTAAAATATTGAAAGTAAGGACTTATGGTAGTAATACTCTTTTTGCAAAGTTATGCTATCCAACCAACTCCACTAAATAAGCCTTGCATATCCTTGAGAGTCTTTTTATTTCTCTCCTATCGGGTAAGTCTAGCTGAGTACATTCAAGTACTTAGGGGTTATCCCACCATGTTGCAGGTGAAGTTCTTGGCCTGCTAAAGATGGTGGCTAACTGCTGGTGGGCTCGGCGACTCTATATTTATTTCTCGTCTATATGCTATTGTTGGAGGATGTTACTTATGCTAGGAATGTATTTGAAACCTAGGTTATTGTAATCATTTCAAGCTATCAGCCTATTCGTTTCATCGTAAATGATCGTGGATTATTTACTGTTGGCTGGTTTGGTGTGAGAGAAAAATACTGTTTCAGCTTATAATCCATGATCATATACGAGCAAGCGAACATGTCGTATGTTGTTGTCTCCAAAATCAGATTTGAACTTGATACTGTATTAGTTATTGTGAACTCAATTGTAATATTATTCCACTGCAAACTCCTTGTATGTGATGTGTATTTGCTTAATCATATGATCTTAGTTGTGATGTTGATTTACCGAGGTCCTTCATGACACTCGATAGTCTACCGGGTTTATATAAGTGCAAGTGTGTGCATGCCAACGTGTTACGCGGGGCAGCCGTGCTTCAGTTCTATCACACTAGCACTGTGAGAGACTGCCCACGGCTAGATGACGATAGCCATGCCAAAGAGGAGCCCTCTGAGCAAACTCCCATCTCCACCCACCCACAGAACAAGAAAAGTTGTCTAGGTTGGTATTACCTTATAGATGTCTATCAATCAATTCGTACTAGCTATTTGATATCCATGTTACTTTTCTAATAATTTGATTGCCGAGAAGTGCGAGGAAGCCGAGGCTTCGAACTCATGGATTAACAAAATGAGCAAATCAATGGGAGGATTGAGGATGCCCATCTCTGTTGCTAAGGGGAACAGAAGGCCACATGATCCAATGCAAGCTGCTATGTTTACCTCAGAGGTAGGTGTAGTAGTCAGGCATCAAATACCAATTTTGACACATTGAAAACATTACAAGAAGCCCTCCAGTGTCGTCCATTACAAAAAATTTGTTGAGAGGCTAACTGTATGTATGGGTATCCTCTCTTGACATTCAATTATGCTTTAAGCAACTTTAACGGATTTACTTTTCATTCACACTACTATGTGCAGTCAAGGCTGGACATTGACAAGGCTCACCCACCAACACAAGAAACTTGCTGGCATGTATTGTAGTGTGGGGTACAACATGCACGCTAAAGGTTGAAGCAAACCTACTTCAATGGTGTCCCTACTGATCAGATCCATATGACCTCTCCTATCCCATCCATGAGTGATGAACAATGGTGTGAACTTGTCAAGGCTTGGTCTAGTGCTAAGAACAAGGTGTGTGTGAACTAGGGATGAAAATGGTATGGATATTTTCCGACTATATTCGAAACCGAATCCGTTTAGAGGGGTTGAGAACTGTTCATATCTAAGTCTAGATATCCAACATTTGATACGGTATCCGTATCCGAATACTCAAATCGCATATTTATGATGTTGATATCCAATCATATCCTATCCGACATAGTTGACACTATCCGTATTCAAATCCAAATCTAGACAGAAATATGAAAACAAATGTAATATCAGTGATATTCATCCGTATCCAATCCGTTTTCATCCCTAGTGTGAACCTATCGATTTCCTATCTAATCTTGCTATGGTCTACTTGTGCTGCAGTCTAACAGAAATGAAGCTATAGGAAACATCTGAGATGAACAAGTGAAATCATGCAAAAGTGAAGTACCACTAGTCTACACGATCTCGCACCTATTTTGTCCAGCTGCAAACATTTGTAAGTGATGGTTGTGTTTTATTGTTACTCTTGCCTTTGTATAAATATAAACAAAACCCATGTGCAATGTGAATAGAAGGAGAACAAGAGGAAGACCGCAGAACATGATCAAGGACTTGATGAACAACATGATGACCTAAGACCTAAATAACATGGTCAACCTAATGAAGATGTTAATGCTATGGAAGTCTCCAAGGACTTCCATACTAGTACAAAAAAGGGCCTAAGCGATGCTGCAAGAGCAGCAGTTGTAAGTACCTTCATTTGCTTTCCTTGAAATCTATAGAACCCATTGCCATAAAAGAAGGAAATGCAGCAGGAGCCTAATGTGGCAACATCATTTAATTTTATAGTTGCAATTCTACACCAATCAATATGGTACCTGTACATTGTGTTTATGTAATCTCTATCGGCAGTAGGCTATAAAAGACCTATGCATTGTGCTTATGTATTCTCTATCAGCAGTAGGCTGAGGAAGTCCTATGCATTACATATTATGAATTAATCTTTTGGGTTTTCAATTGAAGTCCTCTTCCACTATCTGTAACCTAATGTTTTACTGATTGAATTTCATAGGAAACTATGGAAGCTATGCAAGCAGAACCTATTTTTGATGGGCAGCAACCAATGACTAGTGCTGATGTTGTTTCCAAGGTCCTCTGCCTCTCCTAGGGCAAGCCCCCCTCCCAGGCAAGCAGCAAATTTTTTTTGAAGAATGCTAGTATCCTGAGAAGCTCCACTAGAGCAAAGACATCGGTGGAGATGACACTTCAGCAGCAGCTTGCTGGTGAACAGGAAAGTACCACTACCCTCATCGAACTAGTGGATGAACTAAAGAGGAAGACATAAGAGTCTGAAAGAGAGTTTGAGGAATTCAAGAAATGATAATAGGAGGAGTACAAAAGGCTCTATGAGCAAGTCATGCACTTAAGCTCTCCTGGTAATTAACTCTTAGTCTTCAACTCTTGTAGCTTGATGCAGTGAACATTTGTGGTCTATTGTGTGGACTCATGTGATGGTTTGTTGTGGTGATACTCTGTTAGTGGCGTGTTGTTGGCGTGTGAAATGTTAATTATTGGTATTTGATTGCCAGCTTGAATAATTATGTTGTCAATCTATGTAGTAGTGACTATCTTGAATTACTTTTCTTATGTAATTAGTTATGCATGCAGTAGAACTAGGACATGCCACATGATCAAATAAAAATGCAACACGTGGACCAACTAGTGCAATGATACGTGAACTAGCAAGGGCACGACATGTGGGATATTAAAAATCTGACACGTGGAAGGAAATCATCAAGCCACGTGGACGTATAAAAATATGACACGTGGATGGACAACATCGTGACACATGGTCAAATAAGAAAAGGACACATGGACCAATAATAATACGACATGTGGTCCAATGAAGAAGTGACACATGATCCAATGGCAACATGACATGTGTGCCAGTAGAAAACTGACATGTGGAACAATAGAGAACTGACACATGGTCCAGTAAGAACCTGAAACAAGCAAGAACCAGAGATGGCCATGTTGTGCAATAAGAAGGTGACACGTACCCGAACCATCTCCAATGCAACTGGCTATAGCATGTACACGCGAAAAGCTTCTCCAATAGAAGCACCCACTAGCGTGTCATCCCCCTGCCATGCAAGCCAAAACAGTTCTATGATGTTCTATTTTTCATCATAGATCAAGCCACTTCTTTGAGGATTTGCGAAAACTATCATAGAAGTTCAAGTATGACACGACTTCTATGATGGACCATTTTTCATCATAAATTCATCATAGAACTAAAATTATGAAGATTTTGGCTCCTTTAGTGATGAAAACTATTAGTCATAGAAGTGGATATTTCTAGTAGTGAATGTCTCACCACAAATCTTTGTAGCTCCACTGCACCGCGATTGTCGTGCATCCCCTTGATGATTCAATGTGCTTTGGAACGTCATACCAACTCGTGTCCCCAACATCAATCCATCGATATGTTGTATCGGGAGTCCTATCTATGGTGGATTCAATTTGATCCATTTTCATCCCTACCTCATTATCAAACCACCATCTACATAGCTAGTTACAGGAGGCCTGGGGAAAAGAAAAAATAACTCAGACATGAAAATGGAAAAACTTAAACTATAACCGAGTCGATGTCTTAGTTGGACGAAAGATTTTGTGCAAGAAATTTTGTCTCTTTATTATTAGGCATAGATATAGATTGGTTTGCGCATGAGTCTAGTGCATCTCAAAGACAAGCTGAGCGCATATAGTACCACCATGTTTTTCTAAAGCTATACGGTGCACTTTATTGATGATTAAACATGGTTACGTCGTTTACCAGAGTTTCAAGAATAAAATCAAGAGGTTTATCAACCCAAATAATGTTGAGATATTTACATGTATGGTCTTAAAAAAATTGCGTCTTTCTTATATGGTCCTTATTTTTTTGAACTTACATATATGGCCTAAAAATGAAAATTTTGCCTCTTTATTATTAGGTATAGATATAGTGGGGAAACTGATGATTTCCCCACTTTTAGACACATGAAATGACTAAAATGCCCTTAGTAATTCCCATGTTCCCTTCCTCTATTTCTACTGTGTTTGGGTAGCCCGACATGGCCAGCTTCTCCCACAGCCAACCCGGCGCTGCCTGCCTCTCTAGCGGTCACTCCACATGGACGTCAGGGCCCTTGAAGCAGCAGGCGACCTCGACAACAGCAGCGTCGCTACTTGGGCTCATTGCCTTTGAATCAACCTGCCTTGGTAGCTGATGCACGAGTCTGAGTGAATATGAAGTGAACTGACATTATTAAATGATCAATAGTATAATTTAACTCATCATTAAATTCAACATTTTCTCTACAATGGGTCTAGAAGTAAGAACAACCAAAATGTTCTATCCTGAGGGACTCTAGGCTTTCAAGTGAACTCTATAGAGGTGTACAACTATAACCACATGAAAGAATAGGACTAACCACCATACCCATGCATCAAGGTAAGGGTTGCCTCATGTCTCCAACATTTCCCTAACCCGGCTAGGATGTTCACAAAAGGGTTGATAAGTTCTCGGGTAATCCTACCATGATCTACCAGGTGCCACCCTCATGCCAGTTTCATGAACAAACCGGTTGCAATTAGTTACTTGGCTTACCACCTTCATTTGCGATATGTGGTCTATACAGGTGGTTACTCAAACTCACTATCTCAGTGAATGGTCCTTAATTGCTCTGCAAGATACATCACTTGAGATCTCACACTCATAGTGACCTTACCCCTTGTATGAGTAGAGGTTTTTCAAATTGATCATCAAGTTTATATACCAAGTTGGGGTTGGTCCTTAGCCATTTTAGATAGTAGTGTAAGTTGTCACCCTTCATAAGTTTTAGTAGTTAATTAGCCCGGTGTAACATCCTACACGGGCGAGAGTGAGTTCCCTTCTCAAACTCGACTTCTAACGAAGTTAAGCAACTAAGCATTAAGCAAATCCCAACCCAATTGTTGAGTGGAGGGGATTAACTAAGTGGGTAGTTCTAAGTTAATGAAGCAACCTTAGTCTATTAATCTTATTCATATGAAATGCAAACTCATAATGAGGCAAGTAGTAAGTATCTAAAATAGGGTTCATAGTAGTGGGGTGCCTGACTAGTTATGCCATTTGGTCAACTGATGATGATGATGATGATGATGACTTATATACATTTCTCACATTCCTAATGAATCCTAAAAGAGAGGACAAATGAAATTGGAGATGATCGATAAAGAGATAGAGATGACGATCGAGATCTTGATTTGGAACTTGGGAAGAGACGTCTAAATTAAGCTCTACTATTACACTGTGTATAATCTAAGTATGGTTTAGTATGGTTGACCTCTAGGGTAATATTCTAATTAATTAGACATCTTCTGTTAACTGGCAGACCATCCGTAGTGGGCGCCGAACACTCCATTGGGTTGGACTTCTAGGTTACTTTGGTCTGGGTTGGCTCTCTTAAGGTTGACAGACTCTTCATTGAAGGTGATGGACACTTCGTGACCTTGCCAAATGTTCTAAAGAATGTTTTGATGGGTTTCATGGACTCTCCGCCAACTTAGTCTATAGCCAACTAGGCTCTCTGTGCTAAAGTTTATTATGATAGAAATGTTCCGTATTACTAGCAAAATGTTCTAGTGGCCTGCTTTTGCTCTCGTTCTGACTTATCACTGTACTGTACAATTCGATGAATGGTCCATGGAACTTGGTGGATACTCTATCAATGTCTACCCATTGCTGATTTAACTCCAACTTGTTTCAATAGTTATTCAAACTTTATGAGTGTTTCATACATACTTCATATACCTTGTATATATGCTATAGATCACATTGTCACATCTTTTGGATCCCTACACTTACAATTATTTAAAATTCCAAGCTTTACCTTATTCTTATCTAGGTTTACTAACTATTGATTATCCTTCTTGTGCTGTAGGCTTGGTGCAAGTCTCTATCATTAGGAATACAAGAGGTCAAGGGCTGACTCTTCTAGAGATGATGACGATGGGGGGACATAGCCGATGGATGCATTGGCAATTCTAGCCATTCATTTCCATTGGGTGCTGAAGGAGTTCAGTAAGGTTTGTTTATCCAGGCTCTTTGGGCAAGCGAGAGATTCTTCGTCATCCTATTTCCACATGGGTTCTTAGTTCATGTTGTTTTGAGAAGGTTTGGATATAAGGCCAATGCATGTTGAGCAATAATGGGTGAGCTTGGTCTATTTGGAAAGCTTTATGCAGATGGCAAGCTTGGTTGACATGTTTAGAGGCATCGGTTGGAGGAATGAGCTTGGCTTCAAGAAAGATTGGAATAAAGTAGTAATCCAGCAATTCTATGCCACTCTAGAGGTTAGGGCTCAGAAGGAAAAGCTTGTTTGGATGACTAGGGTTAGAAAATTCAAGGCCACATTCAAGGATCTAGTAGTAGCTATTGGTCTAAGCTACCGTGAGATGAAGCGAGGTAAGTTGGTCGTTGATCTTTCAAGGTTGCAGTCAGGTGATGTCTAATGTAACACCCTATGTGTTAGGCTTGCATAATTGCACTTGCATTGCATGAGCATAAGCATCATTCATTCATGCATAAGCATTTTCAAATGAAACATTGCTATGAAACATGTGAAACATACTAGTGTTCTTCTATGTTTCATTGTATGTATGATTTATGATCATGTGTGGCTAATGCAAGTGGTGATGTTTGGTCACTAAAACACCTTAGCTACACTTAGGATGCCTAATGGAACAATGTTCATGTGGATCACCTTACCTAATTAAGCTCCTAAGTGATGACATGCTTAGTTTGACCTAGGACGTACTTATGTGTGACCAATGTATGAAATGCTTGTGGGACCTTAGGAGTACCTTAAACATGTTTAGAATGTCACATGGAACAACTTTGGTATTCATGACTTGGACCAATTTGGCCTCTAAGTCATGGTTATAGTGTAATTTACCATTTTCAAGTTGTATGTTTGACCTAAGTTAAACTATAGCATAGATTGTTTGCATGGCAGTGCACCCTTAAGCAAAGTTGTATTACTTGACTAGAGTAACAACTTTTATTTTTGGGTCAAGAGCTAATTCAGTGCCTAACAACTTTTATTTTCTCTAAGTCATAAACCGGTTTTTAGTTTTCAAGTGACCTACTTTGAAGCTTTGCAGTTTAAAAACCATGGCGAATTAGATGTTACTCCCTAAAGCAAAGTTGGAGTTTACATGTAGCTCTACAACTTTTAGTAATGTTGTTTTTGCTAACTCGCCGTGGAATAGTAGATATATGATGATGAAATGGCGGTGTTAGATGGCCTGATGCCAGATTTGAACCAGGCACCGTGCACCATCATTGGCCAACCGCACTAGGCCACAGCCGCCATGTGGTGGCCATACATGGGCAACGACCGAGCTGGTTGGGCAACAACATAGTTAAGGGTGAGGCGACATCGCTGCTCCACTCAGTTTCCACTCTCTCACGCTCGCTCGCCTTCCCTCTAGCCCGCCAAACCATAGTGCCACTGTTGCCATCGCTGCCGTGAGTTCACCGAGCTTGCGCGCAACCGTCACCGCTCTAGTGTCTAATTGCTCATGCCAGTAGCATTGCCCTGCTCTGCTCTACCACCTCAAACCACCAATTTGACCGATCGAGTCAAGGTGAGGCTGTATTTTTAGTCGCCGTGTCTACAATGATCACGGTGTGCTGCCGAGCGTGAGCTCGCCATGGCTAGCCACAACATGTGAACCTCTGCTCCTTCTCTCCCTCCTCTAGTATTTGCCATAGGTCCTAGGATCCTAACCCACCCTTCTTTTTAGATTCTACCATTGGGTTGCGCCAGAACACGCCACCGCTCCAGCCGTGGCCACCACAGCTGCCATGACATGCAAGCTCACCGTTGCTGAGCTGGCCTATTGCCTCCCTCCTCTCTCGCATGCCTTAGGTAGAGTATACCTAACCCTAGCTAACAACATGATGGAGACCTCTCTCTAGCCACCTTCTAGCTAGAACGATGTGTGTTATACATCTACTTGGTCAACGAGTGTTGAACTTGTCATACACCTTGTGGATAACCATGCTCATGCATACACAATTTATCATATCATCTCATCTCTTATGCATTCAGGGTACTCATTTGTGCATATGCATGCAATAGGTTCCCCAAAAGGAGTGACACTTCTTGAGTTCAAACCCGAATAGCAGGAGGAGCAGTAGGTAGCCCTAGAGATAGAAGTTTAGGTGGAAGGAGGAGTCAATGTGGAAGATCTCCCTGAGTGCCTTGACCACCAACCTTCTTTGTTCTTG
Organism: Miscanthus floridulus; assembly: GCF_019320115.1. Lineage (NCBI taxonomy): Eukaryota > Viridiplantae > Streptophyta > Magnoliopsida > Poales > Poaceae > Miscanthus > Miscanthus floridulus. The sequence goes on along the minus strand of NC_089594.1, from coordinate 46,994,137 downwards.
AAAGGCAAGCCCCAGAGCATTATAAGCCTCCTATGTTTTACAAATATCACTTGCATCCTCTATGTTTGATGCATTAGGTTATAAGAGTTGATTGGAACCACTTGCTGCATATATTATCCTTGTCTAGATAAATATATCTTGAATCCTTGGTAGGTCTAGGATCAAATTGATGCTTAGCCTTGATTAGCCTGGTAGAACTCAGGTGATTTCCTATCACCTAGAACATATAGGTAGATAACTGATCACGGTTGGCTATAATTGCTATCGTGGACTTAACCATGTGTTGATGAATAAAAAGGAGACCGGGATGGATTGTGATAGAGAAGCACAAGGCATGGAGGTCTTGGTGCCTATCTATCCCCATCTATGTCGGTTAAGGACCAATTCACTATATGTCCTCATGTCATGTTGAACGCATGCCTAGCTCTTAGTTGGTCGGATAAGTCGTTCTAACCGCAAAGTCGAGTAGCTCAATTCAGGCCAGCCCCGGTAAGTGAAAGTGCGCACACTGAAGGCAGTAAGGATGTGCAGAGAGCCAATGGAGTAAGTCCAAGGGAGGGTTTGAGTCCTAATCTTCTTGGTAGATTGGTAGAATCTCTGAGGGTGTGGCGCTGAAAGCTCTAGTTTGGTTTTGGTTAATTGATGAAATCCTAAGTCCTAACCTAGTTTATCAAAGTGATTATGACATAAGTAGCACTACTCCAAGTGATAAAGCAATAGCGAAGATCATGACGATGGTGATGGCATGGTGATGATCAAATGCTTGAACTTGAAAAGAAGAAAGAGAAAAACAAAAGGCTCAAGGCAAAGGTATAAACAGTAGGAGCCATTTTATTTTGGTGATCAAGACACTTAGCGGGTGTGATCACATTTAGGTTAGATAGCCATACTATTAAGAGGGGTGAAACTCATATTGAAATGCGGTTATCAAAGTGTCACTAGATGCTCTAACTCATTGCATATGCATTTAGGATCTAGTGGAGTGCTAACACCCTTGAAAATGCTTGTGAAAATATGCTAACACATGTGCACAAGGTGATACACTTGGTGGTTGGCACATTTGAGCAAGGGTTAGAAACTTCACCGGCGCCCTATATAGAAAACATAGGGGTTCATAGAGTGACCAGACACTGGTGGTGCAGTGACTGGACGCTTGGTTCAGAGTCCGATCAGTGACAGCAGTAAGCACACAATCTCGGTCTTGTGACTGGATGCTGGCGTGTAAACTGACCGGATGCTAGCAGGGTGCATCAGGTCAGTGCTGACATATGCTGACATGAGGTGCACAGAGGAAACGTTGAGTGATCGGACACCGGGTGAGTCTGGTCGAGCATGACCGGATGCATCCGGTCATGAAATTTTGTGTTTGGAACCTTACTAGAAACGACCAGATGCTAGGGTCCTATGTCCGGTCACTTTCTAACTGACATGTTCGGTCATCACTTGACCGTTGAGATTGGGCGATCGGTGTTTGAAGCCAATGACACGTGGCAAGCATCGGGCGACCAGACGCTGGGGTCCTGCGTCCGATCGAACTGACTGGAGCGTCCAGTCACCCCGAGTTGTGCCCAGTGAAGGGGTACAACAGCTCTATTTCGCGGGGGCTTCTATTTAAGCCCCATGGCTGGCTCAAGCTCACTCTCTTGGACATTTGCATTGACATAGCAACCTTGTGAGCTTAGCCAAAGCCCTTCCACTCATCTCCATCATTGTTTCATCATCATTGTGAGATTGGGAGAGAATCCAAGTGCATTGCTTGAGTGATTGCATCTAGAGGCACTTGGTGTTCATGTTTTGCTATGGGTTTCACTTGTTGCTCTTGGTGGTTGCCACCACCTAGACGGCTTGGTGCATCGGAGGAGGATTGGAATGAATCGGTGATTGTTCATGGCCATCTCTAGTGATTGTGAGGGGATTTGTACCTTCCCCGGTGGAGCGCTAAAAGGTAACTCTAGTGGATTGCTCGTATCATTGCATTTCCTCACTTGTGGGTAGGTTCTTGCAGTGTCCAAATTGTGTGGACGAGGTTTGTGCAACACTTCTTAGCTGTCGAACCACCAAGTGTTGGTCGACACAATTGGGACATAGCGTGTTGGCAAGCATGTGAATCTTGGAAGAAAATTGGTTGTCTCTTGCCATTTGGTATTCTCCCGGTGATTGATTTAATATTCACCTTGTGATTGGTTCACTCCTCTACACGGCGGTATAATTACCCTACTCACTCATTTATATTCTGGCAAACTAGTTGTGGCAAGCTCTTTAGTGTAATTAGAATTGAGAGCTTGCTTTGTTATTTTAAGTTCATCTAGTGGAGCTCTTTAGAGTAGGAAGATTGAGAGCTCTTAGTGAGTAGTAACATTGCAAGTTGTGTGCCTAGTAATCATTGCAACTAGAATTGTTGGATAGGTGGCTTACAACCCTTGTAGAGCTAGAGCAAGTTTGCATTTCACTATTTGTCATACTAATCAAATTGCTCTAGTTGATTTGTAGATTTTTAAATAGGCTATTCACTCCCCCTCTAGCCATATTAGGACCTTTTAGGCACTGATTAGACCCACGAAGTTGGTTCCTAAATTGTACCAAAGGTGACCCGATGCGACCCCGACAGGGGAAGTATGGGTTTGTGTTAGGAATAATTCCCCAGCTAGGTAGGAATCGATTAGAATTGCCGTCTCTCCCGGATAGTGAGAACTTGATTGAGCAGCGGCAACGTAGAGTAACTTAATGGATACTTGATGGTTATGATGATGCTCAAATTATTCTTATAACCAAATATGGTTACTAATGCTTGTTAGTTTAATCAAGTGATTGCTCTAGTATAGGTGCTAATCTAGAGATGCTAAATTGAATAGGTATTCAAATTAATGCTAGAAGTACTAAAAATCCAAGTTATGTTACTTAAGCTTTTATGCAAAATGTTGTCAAGCTAACTCCAATGATAAAGCCTTGCATACTCCTTGGTGTCATATTATTTTTGGTTTATGATGGTAAGTCTAGCTGAGTACATTCTCATACTTAGGGTTTATTCCCTCTTGCAGATGACATGATGTACGATGGGTACTATAAGAACTGCCTTCATCCTGCCATGGATGAGGACTAAACCATGGGGCATGGTACTCTTGAGTTATCTCCTCTGTTCTGCTTTTGCTGGAATGACTGTAGCACTAGCTTGTATTTGAACTAAGTGTGATGTTGATGTTAAACTACTTTGCTTCCGCTATTTAAACTTGGTTTCTAATAACTATGTGAACTCTGATGTATGTGAGAAAATTGTGAACTATTTGTGAACTGTGATGTAGCATGTGACTGGTTATGTTGAATCATGTATGATCTTAGTTTATATATTGGTTTGTTTGAGATCCCTTGTTATTTCATTGGACTACAGGGTTTATATGAGCTCTAGTATGATGGTTTGATCGTTTCGGCGATTGCTATTGTACTTGTGCTCTTATAAATTAGACGGTTCTATTATATCTAAGGCTTCCATTATTAGGAGGCATCCACACATGGTCCACAATGAGGCTTTAGGAGAATTCCAAAGTTAATGTATGAGATCCTGAGGCATACTCTCATGCCTTCTGTGGGAAGTAATGATAGTGCCATTGGTTAGCCTTCCTATGAGATCATAACTGCTATGATGTCCAGGGAGAAGCTTAACTTGTTGGACTGGATGGTGAACCAAATGCTGGAGTGCAAGCAGGATGTGCACTAACCTCTAGCATTACAGCCTTACATCATGGCTCTGGTGCTACATATAGTTGGTGACTTTTGAGGCTTGTCGAAGATTGAGCTTCACATTTTTCATCCGTTTAGTTATAATTAGGGTTACTTGGAAAGGGAGTCATCGTCAATGTCCTTCCACCATAGTCTCCAAGTATATCTAAAAATCAGTCCCATCTTTCTATTGCCCACTATCTGTATCATTACATTGTTACCATTAGTGCTCTAACTTGTTGTGCATCCTATTGTGTAGAGCCCGTCCCATTGGAGGTAATCCCTTTGGATAGTTCAATGCCACTCGACGTTGTCCCACCTTCACTTGAGGTATATCAGGGCCATTCTGTTGCTTCTAGTTCTCACTCTGCAAGTTACATCCTAGGTCTCTGGTTTATAATTCCATCCTTGGTTTATGGGTCAATATCCATGTATTTATTGTCTGTCTTCCTGTCCATAGGTGCTTCCTCGCTGAGGTCTTTCACTCGTGCTACTTGTCTGGCAAAGGTGCTTCTCATCACCATGGGTTTCATGGTTGAAGTCTTCAGTTTGCCATCCTATAGATGTGTCTTGGCTTCCTAACATTGGTGGCATTCCACGTTATCTGTTCTATCAAACTTTTCATTGATCATGGTTAGGGATGTATAGTTTAGCTAGTTAAGTACTAAGATTAACTCTCTAGGTTGTGTGTTGTCCATCCATCGAGATGGAGTAATGGTACCTTAAACTTGCTCCTTTGGTTTGTCTATCCAAAACTATCTGGCTTACTTGTCATGAAATTTGATCCTTCTGATGTGAACATTGTTTGCACTTTTCATTTCATCTTGCAGTGATTGGGAGATAAGGCTAAGATACAAAGGGGATTTTGTTGAACTTCTTATGCAAAGCTAAGGGATAAAGACTACTTCCAAATACTCGAGAAATTGAGAATCTTTAGGGACTAGATAAGGGCTACGAGACATGTCCAAAGATTAGGAAGATAAGGGGTTCAAGAAAATGGATAGATAGGTAAGGAGATCAAGACTACTCTCTTTGGTGCTCATTAGCATAACATGCCTAGTATATAGGGTGCTTTAATTACAATTGTGGTTCCTCACATAGGTGATTTCCTAACATCCCACCCCGTTCTTGTGATCTAGTTACTATCAAGTTAACCTACCTCTAACTTTTAGAAAAATATTTTTCACTTTTGCCATTAGCAACTCCTTTCAAAACTAGTAGTGGGAAGATAAGAGGCTAGATCGGCTAAAGCATTGAAGTTTTCATTTTAGAAAAAACTTGCATAGCATAATAATGATCGGGTTATATAGGGCTTGACCAAAGGATCATTTGTGTAAGTCAACCATTGCTTTGATACCCGCTGCAGGGGCATGGCTTTGAGGGAATGTTCCTACACCTGTCAAAGTGGCATAGGTGTCATCCTCTTGACCAACCTGCACTAAATCCGACTAACATGAGGCCCCCAGGAGAATGCCATCTGCATCTCCTCTTTAGGATCTTTATATGGTGAAGTCACACGAAACTATACAAATAGCAAACCAATACATAACACAAATATCATGCCAGCACATTTACATTTCAATAAGAATAATAGAATTATTTATATAGAAAACAACAAGGTTTTATAACACATCTATTTCCACTACTACAGAAAGTCAATTCACCGTCGGGACCTTCACCAACGGTTTTAAGATAACCGACGGTGATACATATCACCATTGGTTTATGACCTATGGGGCTCCTCCTAGCTGAATAACCGGTGGTGATGAACGCTTTCGCCACCGGCTCGGCATATGATCCAGAGGAGAACAAAATTTTGAGCTTTGCCACCATATCATACGTCGAACTGACTGTGCAACGCTTACCACGGTTGGTCATTGATCTGATGCATGACACACGAAGAAGGCGTCAGAGATAACAAGTTTTCACCACTGGTGCCAAGATTGATGGGCCCTACACCATAAGATCCGGCGGTGATGCTTATGTAGACCGTTAGTTCATCGTATGGTCCGGTGTTGGAAATCACAATAATTGAAGACGTCTTCTCGCCCTTTCATGCTAGCGGTGATAAGAAAGTTTTACCACCCTTTTGTTCAGACACTGAATACCATAGTGTATGATCTGTTGGAAAAAACATAGAATCACCACCGGTTGTCCAATGAACCTGACGGTGATAAAGGGCTGCAAGAGCAATGAAAACCCCATTTCCCTCTTCTTCTTCACTCGGTTAACTTTTCTTCAATCATGGCTCCCCCACCATTTTTGGTGACCGCCAAGCTAGTGAAGGCTGTTGATTTTTGAAGGATGTTCTATATTGGGTGGTATGTAATTAACAACCCTTTTCATGTAGCTACCTTAGTTCGATCATGTGGTTAAATTGTGACCAAAAATCATCCTTCTTTGTTTTAGAGTGCTTCTTGATTTTAGAGGTGGCTTCTCTAATTCTTGATTGTTGTGCGCGCACTAAATTACCCTATAGTCAGTATGAATCCTATAGTTTTGATTGTATTAAATTGAATGACACATTAGTTAGTTCAACCTATGTCGATCAATAAGTTACATTGTGTTAATCACAGATGGATCATGTGGATGGATGTACTTGCTGCCCTGTTCATGGAAGGCATTAACTCTTTTGTGAAAGCGGCACCTGTGGTTTAATTGTGACCGAAAATTATCCTTCTTCCTAAGGGACTGCTTATTGATTTCTTCTGATTGTTGATTGTTGCATGCACACTAGATTACCCTATGGTACAACCAGTTTGTATCCTCTAGTTTGCTTGTATTAAGTTGAATGACTATAGTTGACCTATGTCACTAAAGTTGTGTTATTCACATATGGATCGTGGATGGATGTACTAGGAAATTGTTACTGCCATGTTTGTGGAAGGCATTGACTCTTTTATGAAAGCCACCAAGGCGGATGTAGGAAATAATGTTCCAAGTAGTAAAGGATACATACACTGCCCATGTGTTGATTGCAAGAATGAGAAGGCATTTAGGATCCATGACATCGAGTAGATATGATATCATCTGCTAAGTAGGGGTTTCATGAAAAACTATAAGGTTTGGAACATGCATGGCGAGGTGGGTGACAACTTACCTAAGGAAACCATCCAAGGACCCTTGTCGGAGACTGCAGCGAATGAAACCTTGTAGCAAACCATCCATGAAACAGTTGGTGAAACTGTGCAAGAAACCATCCATGAACCAGTGTGTGAAACCATGCAGGAAACCATCAATGAAACAAGCCATGACACTTTGCTAGATACTGAAGTACTTGATGCTCTAGACAAGATGATACATGATGGGGAGCCAGAGTTCCTTTATGCATGAATTTGAAGAAGTTGGAGCAAATGAGAAAGGATGCAAAAGCACCGCTGTTCAATGGTTCTTCTATGACCAAGTTAGAATCTTACCTTTTGCTACTTGAGATGAAATCAAAGAATGGTCTTTCAAACAAAGGATTTGATGATCTGCTAACTCATTTGAAGAGCAAGATGCTTCCATGGCCAAATGAGTTGTCAGAGAACACATATTAGGCGAAGCAAATGATCTATCCATTGGGGCTATAAATACAAAAGATTCATGCGTGCGACAATGATTGCATATTGTACCATGGCAAATATGCAGAGTTGGATCAGTGTCTGGTGTGCGAACTCTCATGCTGCAAGTCTGAATGCCCTGAGGCGATGACAATCATGGACCATAACAAAAGACCACCCAAGAAGGTTGTGTGGTATTTCCCTATAATTCCACACCTGAAGAGATTATTTGCAAGTGAAAAAATAGCAGAGCTGATGAGGTGGCATGCCAAAAAGCACATGAATGATGGAAAGCTCAGACACCCAGCTGATGGATCATAGTGGAGGGCTATTGATTCTAGATACAAGACATTTAAAAGGGAAATAAGGAACATAAGGTTCGGGCTGAGTACTGATGGGATGAATCCTTTGAACATGGTGAGCACCAATCACAGCACCTAGCCCATGACTCTATGCATATTCAACCTTCCACCTTGGTTGTGTATGAAGTGCACCTACATTATGATGTCATTAGTGATCCAAGGGCCACACCAACTTAGCAATAATATTGATGTCTGCCTACAACCAGTGGTGGATGAGCTAATGGAAATGTGGACTTCAAAGTTCAAGGTGTGGGACGAGCACAAGAAAGAACACTTTTATCTAAAAGCATTGCTATTCGTAATAATCAGTGACCTACCAGGCCTTTGTTGCTTGTCTAGACAAGTTACGAAAGGATACAAAGGATGTGTGGTTTGCATGGAGGACATGGATGCTTCATGGATGAAGAATAGTAACAAGATGGTGTACATGGGTCATCATTGGTTCCTAAGCATGGAGCATCCATACCGCAAGAACAAGAAATCCTTTTATGGCAAAATTGAGGATTGCCCGGCTCCTCGGACTCTATCTGCGAAGGATATCATAACAAAAGTGAACAAACTGAAAGTCATCCTTGGAAAGGGCAAAGGAAGCAAACAGGCATCAAGGTTCGCTATGTTAAAAAAGAAATCAATATTTTGGGATCTGCCTTATTGGCAGTTCTTGGATGTTTGCCACGCACTTGGTGGGATGCACATCACTAAAAACATGACTAAAAGCCTGCTCGACACCTTAATGGAGGCAAAGGGCAAGGGGAAAGATTCACTTAGCACTCGTTTGGACCTACAAGAATTAAAGTCAGGTCGGAATTACATCCTAAACTTCAACCTAACAGGACACATAAACTTCCAGTAGCCTCATGGACCTTAGAAATAGAGGAGAAAAAGAAGCTCTTATGTTTCTTCCATGAACTCAAAGTGCCTACTGGCTACTGCTCAAACATCAGGAGGCTAGCGAACATGAAAGATTTGAAATTCAACATGCACTTAATGAAGGCACATGATTGCCATGTTATCATGGCACAGCTGTTGCCAGTTGCAATTAGGGGCATCCTATCGGAGAAGGTGCATGACCCAATCATAAAGCTATGATCATTCTTCAACACAACCTCACACAAGGTTATAGATCTGGCTACACTTGACAAGCTAGAGAAAGACATGCACCATACTCTGAGTAGGTTGGAGATGCATTTCCCACCGACGTTTTTTGATATGTCTGTACATCTCATATCGCATCTCATTCAACAAAGAAGAGCACTTGGTCTGCTATTCTTGCATCAGATGCTAACTGAAATGCTAAAACCAACTCTATTATAGCATAGAAGATGACATTTGGCTCTATGACATCACTATCCTTGCTTTGAATCATTTGTATATTCCTTCGGGTATGTGTTGTCCACTAATCCTTTGTAGAGAAGAAATAGTGAGTAGAGCAGAAGGTCCAACATAGTGCCAAGATCCACAAAAGAAAGGACAAAAGGATGGCATGACAAAAGGATGAGAAAGGAGTTGATTAACCCACTATGGTAACTCACTGCTTATGTTCATTTGCATCTACATTAGAGTTAACATGCAGCTTATGTTGGAATCACCTGTTTCAAGGTCTACTATTCTTTGAATGGTTAAGCTAAGCTTAGCTCACACCAAGTCGACTGGTACCTGCAAAACAACTTAACAGCAGTACCGTGAATACGTTGCATACTCGTAGGACTTAATTCCAACATAGATATTTGGTGGATGCAGGGGATGTATGAGGCTTTTGTACATTTATAGAAAAAGCATGGATTTTGTTATTGAATGACATGTTCATGATTCATAATTAACCTAATTAGCAAGTATAAATCTATGATAAGTGAATATGAAGTGAAATGACATTATTAAATGATCAATAGTATAATTTAACTCATCATTAAATTTAACATTTTCTCTACGATGGGTCTATAAGTAAGAACAACTAAAATGTTCTATCCCGAGGGACTTCAGGCTTTCAAGTGAACTTTGTAGAGGTGTACAACTATACCCAAACAGAAGAATGGGACTAACCAGCATACCTATTCGCCAAGGTAAGGGTTGCCTCATGTCTCCAACCTTCCCTAATCCAACCAGGATGTTCACAAAAGGGTTGAGCAATGACGATGCCATACTCATAGGAATCTTGACTATCGTATATGCTGGCTACCGAATCCGTACCAAAGGACACCCGAAGGCCCATGACTCACCCATTCAAGGAAGGATATCTTAGGATCATGCCAAGACTCTAACTAGGTCATGACTATATAGCTTGTAGGGAAGTAGGCCTCAGAAATAAATAGCTAGCAATACCCTCTGTTGTATTCATTGAAACTCTCATGGGCATAGCCATCTTATAATCGCCATCTCGCTATTCGATGAGATCATAATACAAACAAGTAGCAACTGGATGTAGGGCTGTTACTCACTTCTCAAGGGCCTAGACCAGTATAAATCTCGTGTCCCAACTATGATTATTCTTTGCATCAAGCGAGTTCCTCCATGAACCAAATATCTGCCGGTAAAAAACATCGATAGAGGCACGCCAGGTAGGGGGATTTCAAGCAAAATTTGATCATGTCGATCATCAGTGGAGTTTGGTATGCTGATTTGATGCATTCCAACATCAAGGCACCACCTACTTTAGCCAAATCTGAGATCATGGGTGATTACCACTTAGGGCCTCAGATATATTCGCCATCCCACAACATGCCACCAACTATCCACTTTAGGAGTCTAGTATTCGAGCATGATGGATATTCTAGTCTCGAGTGGATGGGAATCGATGATCCAGATCTAACGCACGCTTGATGAGAGGTTTTCTCCTCCTAGGGGTAGCCGACTAAAGAGGAGATGAACGACAACGCTGCCCAACTTGATCTAGACTTTGAGGAATCACAGGACAAGATTAATCCTTTTGAAAGTCATTGAATCTACATGGCCACCCGACCACCTCCATATCTTAGCAATGCATCAATGCTCAGTACGGTTCAACCATGAGTGGCAACCCAGTCAACCCTGGCTCCAAGGAGTCTAAGTTCTAGCTTCCGAGTAGCGTAGGAAGACAACATTCATCTCATAACGCTCCTAGGCAATATGGGGCTCTGTCAAAAGAGGGTTCACCCTTGGAAAAAATCATCAAACAAGTGCAAGATCTGGCAAACCAGATGAAGCAGTGCATGGATGCCAAGGTAGCCCAATTTCAATCACAATCTAGAGGTCGCAATCCTCCTCCCAAGAGATCTAATTGATCGGTAGGAAACCGCTATCAAACAAGGCGAGACCAAGATCTATGGCCTAAACATGAGATGCATCAAAGAGGCCGCTGTAACACCCCAGGTGTTTGTCACTAGTTAAGCAATGGATTTGAGCTCAAATATGACATGATAAGTGTTGATGAAGGTGTCAAGATCAAATCTACAAGAGTGAGCTCCAACTTAAACTTGGACAACGCACCATTACTTACATGTGGACCCTTGTTAAGATTATGCAAGAGTAATGTTAAACATGCTTATTTCATATACATTACATCAACATGCATCCATCTTGACCAGTGGAAAAGTTTCATGAAGTTTGGAATCAAGAAGTCACATGAAATGATAAGTTATAATGTTTCTTGGATTGCTTTATTAAGTAAATGGGAATATGAGATGTCGACCCAACCTTTCTACCTTTCCCAACTAAGTCTAATTGAACTCTACAACAAAAGTCATGAAGTGTTTGTGTTGAGCAAATGTGAAGAAAATGCCTCAATTGGTCAAAAACCCTAATTCTAGGGTTTAACGAGATGCTACTTTGACTTGGTTTGAACTGTGGCTTAGAGTGTTTGCATGCCTATGGAACTTAAATAAAACTTGTACTCCATGTTATGTAGAACAAACTTTGTTTTTTGACCAAGAGCTAGATCAGCTTGTAAGTAATGACTTCGGCATCTCTCATTCTCATGATTTTGTTAAGGAACTTGATCGGGTATCAAAATAAAAGTTGGAGTATACATTGTGGAGAAGCGCATGCAAAAGAGATGGCACTAGTTTGACTTCATTTTGACCATCAATTTTGGAGTTTGTTAATTGCTGTCAATGCATTGACAATGCCATCTTGGAGTGTAATTAACCGCTAATCTACTGCCCTAATGACCTTGGTCCCTAAATGAAAAATGTAGAGTAGTTCATGGGCTTCCACTTTGCTTTCGGGCCCTAGGTCTAATTCAGCCTGTAGCTAGCCCAAAACAGCGCTCCATAGTGGCGACATCGTCACCCGCCATGTGCTCGGGGAATTGCACCAACGGACGACGCGTGTCTAGGACATTGCGTCCTGCCCGTGCATGCCCGCACCTCCTTGATGCATGCGCTTGTCTCCCTGCCACACCTCGGCGCCCTCCAAAGAGGATGCCCAAGCCTCCCCACTCCTTCCCCCACTCGCTCTCCATGTCGTGCCTTGGCCCCATGGACGCCATCGCCAAGCTCCACGTCCACTGCCCCTCACTCATCCTTTGAGCCCCCTCCATCTCTCCCATGTACCGGGGCATCTTCGCCATCATGCACCGCTCCTTCTTGCCTGAGGCAGCCTGCCGCTGCCGTCCTCACGGCGCCACCATTGATGGGCGACTAAGCTCCCTGCCTCCGCATGGTTCCGCTCCTCCAATGCTCCTGCATCCGAACTAACCACTCCACTAGGTCCAATGCACCTCCTCACCATTGTCGGCCATTGCCCGCCAAGGCCGACCAACCCAGCTGCCGCCTGCCACCGGAGCTGGGCCTCTGCGCACCGCGCACGTGCGTGGCTGGGCCACCTTGGGCCATCTTCGATCAGGCTGAGCAGTTCGATGGGTGCACCTGACCCCCCTGGTCCTTCCCCACCAATCCACTACCACCGACGACCCCCCTGGCGCGCAGAAATTCAAAGAAAGGGGAGGGTCGATCTACAAACCATACACTCATTTAAATAGTGCCTGAAGGACCTATTCACTGATGTTTAATTTGTGTTTTCTGTAGGGACCCTAGTGCAAAAGTGTGTTTCCTTTTCTTTTTCCTTATATGCATATAATCGGCTGAACTTTGAAAAATCATAACAAATTGTAGAAAAATCATAAAATAGGAAATGAGGACTTTTTTGAATCCTTGTGAAATTATCTATGCAATGGATCTATAATATGGCATATCTTGTCTTTTTCATAACTATAGTTATTGTGCTAAAAAATGTGAAATCTGTATGGAATGATACTCAGGTGATGGTTGATGTTTGGTAAAAATTTCAGGATTTTAGGCTTGATGGTTTAAGATATATAAAAATAACAGTTGCCTTGTGTTGCTTTGCTCCTATTCTGAATAGGCCTGAATGTTTGTGTTAATTGTCTTAGCTAAGTTATAAATCATGCCTTGATGACAATAAATGAGTTGTAGTACTTTTCTTAAGCTTTTCAAAAAGCTAAAGATCATAATTTTTGGTTTAGTAGATTTTTAGTTATAGTTGCTTAAATTTCTATGCCTGTTTCTGCCCAAACCCATACAGGGTTGCCTTGTTTGTAATGTGTCACCTTGTTAATAGTGGAATTAGCTCTAGATGTTTATAACAAAGATGTTTACAATTTGCTAAGCTTTCTAAAAAGTCTTGAACCACATTTATTGGACATGTGGAACTCTAGTTATAGTTGTTTAAAGTTGCATATCAGATTCTATCCTTGTTTTGGATAAAGATGCATTTATTGGATTAATACACCTCGTTAACTCTATAATCATCTTAAGATGAGAGTAAGAAAGTTGTATGTAACTTCATAATATTTTCAAAAAGTTATTAGTCATGTTTGTTGGAGGTCTAGAACTCTAGTTATGCCTCTCTAAAGTTCCTATCAGTTTTCTATCTATAATTGTACCACTGCTGTTTGGGCTGCATGTGCAGTTTTGCTTGTGCAATTATTTTCGTGGTGTAAATGATGTTTGCTGTGGTTGTAGTGCATACAAAAGTTATAGATAATTTCATAATCTTTCTTGTGTTCAAATTGCATGACCATAGGCCTGATAGTTTAGGAGTTATGAATTTGACAAATGATCTGTCATGTTTGGTCAATGCTGTGTGCAAATTTGAAGGATTTCATTGTTTGACCTAGTTAAGTATGAAATCATGTCTTAGTGATAATATAAGAGTTATAGTGCTTTCTTTAAGATTTCCAAATTATCCTAGATCAACCCTTTTTTGGTGTTGTAGAGCTCTAGTTATAAGCTTATGACGTTGCATGGCAGAATGTGTCCAAGTCTAGATAGAGATGCTCAATTGTGCTTGATTGACCTTGTTAATTGTGGAATCACCTTATTATGATAATAAACATGTTTTAGATAATTTAATAAGCTTTCTAGAAAGTTAAGGATCATGCTTGTTTGATGTCTGTAACTCCAGTTATGCATTTTTGAAATTACTACTATTTTTCTGTCCTAGTTCTGTGCAAATTTGAAACATTGGCATATTTAACCTGGTTAGCTTTGGAATAAGCTTTTGGTGATGATAACAATGTTGTAGGCAATTTCATGAGACTACCAGAAAGTCTAGGATCACCTTCTTTGGATGTCTAGATCTCTATTTATGGTTAAAACAAGTGACTGATGTGCTGCTGCCCATATTTCTAAACATGTGCTAGGTGATTGCTTTAGCTTGCTCTTGTTTTGGCTAAACATGTTGGTTAGTTTTTGATCTATGCAGGTGTGCAATATATGAACTTAAGTTCACTTGTGTGCCATGCCTAATATGCTTGCTATCCCTCTATAATAGGTTATGTGATGTTTAGTTAAATAACTCTAGGTGCCTATGTCTCGCATGATCTTATGTTTGCCTTGAATGCCATTATGTGATGCTTCTCATATTAGCATTCTTCATATTCATGCACTTGCATTATTGCATCTCTTCTAGGTATGCTAGATGCACCATGTGAAGGACATGATGATGGAATTGGACCAGAAGACGGTGTTGGTGGACCTTTCCCAAAGATGGAAGGACCCCTGGAGTACCTACCTGAACAGGAGATACTTGACAAGCGAGTGTCGTCTAATAAACACTAACTTAGTGTTGGATCCTAGACAAGCCCTGGAGCATTCTAAGCCTCCTAAGTTTTTACAAATATTACTTGAGTCCTTTATGTTTGATGCATTAGGTTATAAGAGTTGATTAGAACCACTTGATGCATAGAACTACCTTGTCTAGAAATATACCTTGAACCCTATGTAGGTCTAGGATCGAATGTATGCTTAGCAATGCTTAGACCGGTAGAAGTCGGGTGATTTCCTATCACCTGCAAGATATAGGTGGATACCAAAGCACGGTTGGCTATATTTGCTATCGTGGAAATAAGCATGTGTTGATGAATAAAAAGGAGACTGAACGGGATCATGATAGAGCAACAACAAGGCATGGAGGTTTTGGGTGCCTCTCTATCCCTATATGTGTCGATTAAGGATCGATTCACAGTATGTTCTCATGTCATGTTGAATGCATGCCTAGCACATATTTGGCCGGATAAGTCATTCCAACCACGAAGTCGAGTAGCTCAACTCAGATCGGGCCCCGATAAGTCAAAGTGCGTACCCTGGTTGGTAGTAAGGATGTGCGGAGAGCCAATGGCGTGAGTCTAAGGGTGGGTTCGAGTCTCGATCTTCCTGGCAGATTGGTAGAATCTCAGAGGGTGTTGCACTGATCGGACCCACAAAGTTAGTTCTTGAGTTGTACCAAAGGTGACTTAAGACTACCTTGGTGCAGGTATGTCTAGGTTTGTGTTAAGAGAAATTACCCAGCTAGGTAGGAATCGATTTGAATCTCTGTCTCTCCCGGATAGTGAGAACTTGACTAAGCAGCGACAACATAGAGTAACTTAATGGAAACTTGATGGTTATGATGATGATACTCACATTACTACACCGGCTAGGGTTACTATTGCCTATTACTAAATGATATTCCACATGTTTGGCACAGGTTAGTTGCTAATCTAGAGATTAATAGCTATAATTTACTTGGTTATTGAATTGTAAAATGTATAGCTCAACTAGTGGCTTTTATGCAAAATTTTGTCAAGCTAGCTCCACCTATAAAGCCTTGCATACTCTTTGGTGTCACTTTATTTCTAGTTTATGACGGGTAAGTCTAGCTGAGTACATTCGAGTACTCAGGGTTGATCCCACCATGTTGCAAGTGAAGTTCCTGGCCTGCTGAAGATGGTGGCTAACTGCCGGTGGGCTCGTTGACTCTGTATTTATTTCTCATCTATATGCTTTTATCAGATGATGTCACTTATGCTAGCAATGTATTTGGAACTTATATTAATGTAATCATTTGAAAGCTATGTTGTTTTCACTAATCGGTTTTGAAACCCAAACTTGTACTATTATTTGTGAACTCATTTGTAATATTATTTCTACTGCAACTCTGTGTATGTGATGTGTATTTGCTTTATCACTCGATCATGGTTATGATGTTGATTTACCGAGGTCCTTCATGATACTCGGTGGACTACTAGGTTTATATAAGTGAAAGTATGCTCGTGTCAACGTGCTAAACAGGGACAGTCGTACTTGATCTTGTATAAATTATGCGGTTCTGTCACAGCTGGCATCAGAGCAAGATTAAGCATAATACTGTCATGTACATAGTTTTCAAAACAAAGTTTTGTTTTAAAAAGCCTATTTTGACTAAACTTTAGCTATAGGCAAATTTGTCAAAACTAATTTGCAACAATATGCTAGCGACATCCTCCTTTATGCCCAATTAAGGACTACTAGGTGGCAATAAGTAAACTAACACTAACTAGGGGCTATTTACTTCTTGCAATTTTTATTTTATCGCCCATATGGTGTGCTATTGTATGAATGCCATTCGCTTGAGTGGTAATGTATGGATCAATATACCTCTACACCTAGGTAAGATGGTGAGTAGCATGACCGCAAGATGTGAGCATGCAGTCAATGGGGAGATGCAGTTTTGATACTTAAGTATATATCTCGTATATATATATGGAAGTATTTAATTGTGGGTTAGCTTTGGTATAACTATATATACATATTTGATATGTATGTATAGACATATTTACTTTCGGGTAGCTTTGATATAGAAGTATATATATTGGGATATATATATATATATGGAAGTATTTAGTTTACTACTTTTAGATATATTGTTGCTCTTGAACATTTGACCTAGAGACCAGACTTTTATTTCTGTGCATATATAATTGTGGGTTTGGCTAAAATGAAATCCTTTTATAGGTATGCTAACCACGAATGCGTAGATTGAATGTAGCTAATGACTAGCTATATGTCGAGAGAGTACATGTTATGCCACCAACATAGAACATGATTGCCACCTTAGGCTGGCAATTTTGTGAGGACAAATAGGACAGTCATGCATCATGATTGTGCTTGTGCATAAATATGCTTCCCTCACTTTGTTCTAATACTAAGTAACTTACGATCAATGTGATATTACTATCTTCCCTGTGTGAAGCTAAGCAAAATGCCTTGTTCGATGCCACTTGAATAGTTGTGCTTGAAGATAGTGTGTGATTAGCTTTGCCTTGTATGTTTGCTTCCAAAGGAAATCGATGACAACTTAATAGTTAGCAAAAACTTCACCCCTTTGAAACTAAATTGCTAAATGTAAGTAAAATTTGTTTTGTAGAGATATCCACCTATCAGTGCGGGATCCACGGGATACCCTGCAAGGAAGGAAGAAGACCTAGTCTAACTAGGACTCTTCCCCTATAATCTTAGTAGCAGTGTTACTCCGTAATCCTACTAGGAATTCTCATTATAAACCGACTAGGACTCTGACCTCCTGACTATATAAAGGAGGGCAGGGCTCCTTAGATAGAGAGTTAAAAAGAGAACAATTGTATGACACAACACTTCATAATCAATCCAACGCAAAAGCTAACACCGACTAGACATAGGGCTATTACTCGATCACGGTCGAGGGCCTGAACTAGGATAAATTGACTGTCTCTTGCATTAACCATCGAGTTCTGCATACGCCAAAACCCGAACATACTGCCCCGAGTACCCCCATGGTAGGCTATCGGTGGTCAAACATCGACAGCTGGCGCGCCAGGTAGGGGCTTTCGGTGACTTTGCATCCGAGAGCTTGATGGACCTCGACAACATGATCTTCTCAAAGGGATCAACCTTCATCTTTGGTTCATGGATCTGCAAGGCAGGCGACGATGGCAAGCTCCAAGGCTGTCTCCTTGAAGATTCAGATCATCATCAGGACCATCCTATTTCAACAATAATAACAGATCAGCTTGCCGGAAGATTCGCACAGCTCAATCTGACTCAGTTCTCGCAAATTCATGTGTCCGATTCAAACTCAAGTTCCGCTTCCGAAACGAAGTCTTATCTGAGTTCTTTCAGAAAACCAAGTTCTTTTCTAACAAAGCTCTGGGACATGACGTCAACCTGTCAAGAATACTACTCGGAGTACACCCAGAATACTTCAAAGAAGTCGGGTCTTTTTCCGTTCGGACTTCACAACATGGCAACATCCTATCAGACATGGCACGAAGGATCCACTTATCCCATGCTTAGAATGCCACTGAAGGGAGCCCAAGAAGGTCTCATTTTAACCATAACATCTCAAGATTGCATCATTCACTGGCCAGATACCATTCCTGAGGAGGGCGATGCCCAACTAGTCAATGACGCGACAACAGCAATTCTACCCTACCAAGAAAAAGATTCCATCTATGACTTTGAGACCTCTACTGAAGTCATCAATAGCTCTGCCAGTACGAAAATCAACGATGGTGATAGAACAACTCACGCTAGAGAAGTACTCATGATTCGTCGTCCTCGATCACCATTGATCCCCCCAGAAGCACCCGACGTAAGGTCTTTAGATGAATCCGAGTCCAATATATCACCATTTATCCAGGGATACGATGGTGAGACTAAGAGCCAGAGGCAAGCAAGAGAAAGAAAGAACAAATTGAAACAAGGACGACAACGCCATGTGAAATAGTGGAAAGACACCTGGATCAAATATGAATCAGACCTAGCCGAGTATAATAGAAGAAAATCAGAATGAGAAATCAAAGAAGGACGAGCAGTGAGTACTCCCTACGATAAGATCCAGGAAGCACTAGAAGAACTCAGGGCGACCTCACATACCAATAAGAAACAAGAACAACTTCGAGATTTCCTTCGATCAACAATCTTTAAAATGAATGACGAAAAGGCAACATCTCATGAACAGGAAGATCAAAATTAAAGGAAGTCTACTTTCAAAAGACTAGGACCAAGTGGAAGTCATAACGGAGGAAGCCGAAGAAATCACAGTCAAAATAACCAAGTCGAGCAACCAAGAAAGGACAAAAGCAGAGCACCTACTCGGACAGCCACACAAAACTACTCTTACCAAGACGACAGTTGGCAAGAAGGGGGCGCAGAATCAGAATATACAGAAGCCAGAACACACGATAGATTTCCTTTTTTTGCAGATAGACACGCTTCGATTCGACTACCTCACAAGTTCAAACCATCCAACCACTCCAAATATGACGGTAAGACCGAACCAAAGCAATGGCTCAAGATTTACTCACAATCGATTGAATTAGCTAGAGGAGACGATGACATCAAAACCTTGTTCTTCCCCATGGCCCTAGAAACCATGCCGCTTCAATGGTTTGACAAATTAAATCCTGGATCAATCAAAAATTGGGAAGACTTACAAAGAGCTTTCTATGAAAATTTTGTGGGAATTATTACACATCCAATCACCCTGCTCAAGTACATGACATCACACAACGAGAAGTAATCGAAGCTTTCTCTCATAGAATCATGGCTAGGTGGCAATTCCAAGACTTCTGCAAAGAAAACCCAAGAAATAATGAAGAATTCAGAAGAATAGTAGAAAAGATGATTACTGCAGAAGAAAAAAACGAAAGAAAGATTCCCGGAAAGGAACAACAGAGACAACCCGGATAAGCAAAATCCTCAAAACAACAGACATCAGGAGAGAAAGCGAGGTCCAGACAACACGGTAGCAATGGCTGACATATCAAAGAAATTTACCAAGCCCAGAAGATATGATGACATTGAGAACATGCGTTGCCCTTTGCACCCCAACAGGAGGCACACCATCGGAAATTGCTACACCTTCAACAAAAGGTACACTAGAAAAGATAGCAAGGGAAACAATAAAGAAGACAATCAGAAAAAAGAAGGAGACAACCATAATGACAAGGGATTCCAAAAATTCAGAGGGACAGTAGCAGTAAACTTTGCCGGGATCCTAGACTCCAGAAGCAAACATCAAGAAAAGCTAGCGCTACGAACAATTATGGCCGCAGAACCCGCTACACCAAGATATCTCAACTGGTCAGAGTACCTAATCCAATTCTAAAGAGAAGACCAGTGGACCAGCATAGGAAACGCAGGCCATTACCCATTGGTTCTAGATCCAACCATTGCTGGCATGACTATCATGAAAGTACTAGTTGATGGAGGAGCAGGACTCAACATCATCTTTTTAGAAACTCTAAGGAAGATGGGACTACAACTTGCCGAGATGATCACACCAATAAGCACACCTTTTTATGGCATAGTACCTGGCAAGGCAGCAATGCCACTTGGACAAATCACTCTACCAATTACCTTTGGGACTCCCTCGAACTACTACACAGAGTTCATCAAATTTGAAGTCATAGATTTTGATTCCTCATATCATGCAATTCTTGGGTGCCCAGCACTAGCAAAATTCATGGCAATACCACATTATCCATACCTGTTGCTTAAGATGCCAGGGCCTAATGGAGTTCTTTCTCTTTGGAGTGATTTAAAGCGCACATTTGACTGCGACGTACAAGCGATCCAAATTGCAGCAAAGGCACAGGCAAACGATGGAAGAAAAGAAATAGCCACTAGCACCGCAGAAATAAGCCAAGAAGACCTAGAGATACTGACTAAGAGACCAAGCATCCTAGCACCACCAAAAGAAGCCAATGTGAAGCAAATTGACCTAGGCACCGGTGATCCCACAAAAACAGCAACCATTAGTGCCCACCTATCAGCAAAATAGGAACTCGCGCTCACCAACTTTCTTCAGGACAACAAGGATATCTTCGCTTGGAAGCCGGCTAACATGCCAGGGGTCCCAAGAGAGTTGGCTGAGCATGGAATTGATATCAATAAAGGCTCCAAGCCTATGAAGCAACGACTACGACGATTCTCTCCCGACAAGAAGGCAGCGATTAAAAAGGAAATTACAAAACTAATGGTAGCTGGATTCATCAGGGAAATTCTACATCCGGATTGGCTAGCAAATCTAGTTCTGGTATAGAAAAAGAACACAGACGAGTGGCGCATGTGTGTTGAGTACACAGATCTCAACAAACACTGCCCAAAAGATCCGTTCGGGCTACCACACATTGATCAGATAGTTGATTCAACAGCAGGATCTGTCCTATTATCTTTTCTTGATTGCTATTTCGGGTATCACCAGATCGCATTAAAAGAACAGGACCAAAGCAAGACATCTTTCATCACTCCATTCGGCGCCTACTGCTATAGGACCATGTCGTTTGGACTTAAGAATGCTGGAGCCACTTACCAAAGAGCCATCCAAACATGCCTCGATGATCAGATCGGTGAAAACGTAGAAGCATACGTGGATGATGTGGTTGTAAAAACAAAGAACCCGGATACACTGATTGAAGACTTAAAACAAACCTTCAAGAACCTAAAGAGGTGGAGGTGGAAATTGAACCCAAACAAGTGCATATTCGGAGTTCACTTAGGACAACTACTCGGATTCTTGGTCAGTCATCGTGGAATCGAAGTAAGCACCAAGCAAATTCGAGCAATAATAGAGATGGGCCCTCCTCGAAACATCAAAGAAGTACAAAAACTAATAGGCTGCATGGTGGCACTCAACCATTTCATATCAAGACTTGGCGAAAAAGGATTGCCTTTCTTTAAACTACTAAAGAAGACAGACAAGTTCGAGTGGATGGAAGAAGCCAATGAAGCTTTCAAGAAACTTAAGGCATACCTCACCTCCTCACCAGTCCTCACACCTCCAAAGAAAGATGAAGACATGATGCTATACATTGTAGCAACTACTACTGTAATCAGCACGGCAATAGTAGTGGAAAGAGAAAAAGAAGGGCGCGTGTATAAATTACAATACCTAGTATACTACATTAGTGAAGTTCTATCAGAATAAAAAATCTAGTATCTGCAAGTGCAAAAACTACTCTACGCCCTACTAATCACTTCATGCAAGCTTCATCACTATTTTGAAAGCCACAAGATTACTGTGGTAACAGATTTCCCACTAGGAGACATCTTACACAACAAAGACGCAACAGGACGCATATCCAAGTGGGCGGTTGAACTCGGTGCTCTCAACATTGATTTCACCCTACGGAAAGCAATTAAATCTCAAGCCCTTGCTGATTTTGTTGCCAAATGGACAGAAATTCAACAACCCGTATCAAGCGCCATCCTTGATCATTAGAAGATGTACTTTAATGGATCACTTAAGCTAGGCGGAGCTAGGGTAGGTGTCCTCCTAATTTCTCCAGATGGAAGACAACTAAAGTATGTCCTCTAGATATATGGCAAGCCACCAACAATGAAGCAGAATATGAAACTCTCATACACAGGCTAAGAGTAGCTATTACCCTCGGAATCAAGCAACTACTCGTATACGGTGATTCAGCAGTAGTCATCAACCAAGTCAACAAAGATGGGGATTGCACCAAAGAAAACATGGGTGCTTACTGTGCTGAAATCCGAAAACTCAAAAAACACTAGAAATTCTACATGTCGTGCGGGATTCCAACATTGCAGCAGATGTTCTTGCCAAGCTTGGATCCGATAGGGCAAAGGTCCCACCCGGCATATTCATAGAGGAGTTATTAGCTCCTTCTATCAAACAACTCGGTGAGACAACCACAGAACTCACAGCCAAAGGCAACTAGATTCTGGTGATCAACACTTCATGGACACAGGTTTTATTGATTACATCAAAGAGAATAAGTTGCCAGCGAAAAACAGCAAGCCACACAAGTCGTCCCCAGAAGCAAGAATTACATCCTAGTAGGAGACAAGCTATACAGAAGAGCCACATCATCAGGAGTACTCCTAAAATGCGTCTCATTTGAAGAAGGCAAACAAATCCTAGATGAAATACACTCAGGCTGCTGTGGAAATCACGCCGCTTCAAGAACACTAATCGGCAAAGCATTCCGCACTGGTTTCTACTGGCCAACCACTTTGAAAGACGCAGAAGAACTCGTCAGAAGATGCAAAAGTTGTCAGATGTTCGCAAGACAAGCTCATGTGCCAGCCCACAACCTCATCTGCATTCGACCTGCTTGGCCTTTCTCCTGCTAGGGGCTGGATCAAGTGGGACCTCTCAAGAAAGCAAAGGGCGGTTTTGAGTTCATCTTTTTAGCAATCGACAAGTTCACCAAGTGGATCGAATACAAACCACTCGCAAAATAAAGCGCAGCCAAAGCGGTCGAGTTCATCCAAGATATTATGCACCACTTCGGCATGCCCAATCGAATCATCACAGATTTGGGTTCTCCCTTCATAGCTACATAATTCAAAAGTTGGGCATAGGATTGTGGCTTCAGTATAGATTATGCATCAGTCGCACATCTAGAAGCCAACGGACAGGTAGAAAGGGCTAATGGACTCATACTAGCCGGATTAAAACCAAGATTGTATGAAGAACTAGTAGACTATGGGTCAAAATAGATCAAAGAATTACCCAAAGTTGTATGGGGGCTATGGACTCAAATAAGCAGAGACACCGAATACTCACCTTTCTTCCTGGTATACGGATCAGAAGCCATACTACCCGCAGACCTGATCTGAACGTCACCAAGGATAGAACAATACGACAAAGAAGAAGCAGAACACACCCGAAGATTAGAACTCGACAGCATAGAAGAAGTCAGAGTAAACGCTACCCTGCAATCAGTGAAATACCTCCAAGGACTAAGGCGCCACTACAACAAGAATACACAGTCTCGATCATTACAAGTCGGAGACCTAGCACTAAGAAGAATACAAAAAACTGATAGACGACACAAACTACTCAGTCCATGGGAAGGTCCTTTTATCATCGCAAAAGTCATCGGACCAGGCACATACAAGCTCATAACTGAAGATGGAAAAGAAGTCAACAATACATGGCACATCAGTCAGCTACAAAGATTCTACGCATAAAAACAACTCAAGGGAGAATATGTATACAAGACACAAGAGGTCAATGTTCATGATCAACAAGATACCGCAATGTATCATTGTAACACATCAATATTCATGATCAATAAAGATGATTATCTCTCAACAAACATATGTCTCATGGCTCTATCCGAGTTGTTTCCTAAATGCAAAATGGCTAAAAATACGCCTGAGCATCCCGGCCGAGAGCAAAATAGTTGAAAAGATACTTGAGCCCGCCGATGAGGGTAGCTAACAAGCTAACACCCGAAATAAAATGCAAAATGACTGAAAAGATGCCTGAGCATCCTGGCCGAGAGCAAAATAGTTGAAAAGACACTTGAGCCTGCCGATGAGGGTAGCTAACAAGCTAACACCCGAAATAAATTGCAAAATGGCTGAAAAGATGCCTGAGCATCCCGGCCGAGAGCAAAATAGTTGAAAAGACACTTGAGCCCACCGATGAGGGTAGCTAACAAGCTAACACCCAAAATAAAATGCAAAATGGCTAAAAAGATGCCTGAGCATCCCGACCAAGAGCAAAATAGTTGAAAAGACACTTGAGCCCGCCGATGAGGGTAGTTAACAAGCTAACACCCGAAATAAATTGCAAAATGGCTGAAAATACGCCTGAGCATCCTGGCCGAGAGCAAAATAGCTGAAAAGATGCTTGAGCCCGCTGATGAGGGTAGCTAACAAGCTAGAACCCAAAATAAAATCAAAATGACTGAAACTAAGCCTGGGCATAGAGTAGAGCAATACCAAAAGCAAGACCCTCCAGCTAAGATCTATATATACCGAGTTGTTTATAGGGCACAAGAGAAGGACAGACAAGCACTCGATAGATCAAGAAAGGTTGTCAACACAAAGATCTATATATAACAAGTTGTTTACTTGAATAGAAAAGTACTTGACAAATCATCCGAGGAATAGGCAGAGCATTCAGGCAAAGAAGACATCAACAAAAAAGACCTTCATTCAAAAAAGAAGTATAATGTCATATTACAAGGCACGGGCATAAAAGTCAAATACATCAAGCCTCATCATCAGGAGAAGGGAGAACGATATTGAGATTATCTACTATCCTACTAGCTAAGTCTTCAACTTCAGGCTCCATCCTCTCAACAACATCGATGTATTCTTGACTATCAGCTTCCTCTGCTATCTTAGACGAAGGAGCCGCTGGAGCAAGAACCCGGACTTGGGCCAGAACATTCTTGGTACACAGTTGAGCGCACCTCTTCACAAACTCTTGGAAACGAGTCAGAATTCGGGGAATCAACTGAGCCCAAGATTACCCATCATCCGCTGGAGTTTGAAGAACATCGGCTACTGAACGAAAGGATTTCCACAAAGCCTTCCAGTTTTTAGTAGCCATCGCTAACCTGCCAGCCAAGTCTTTGGTTTTCTAGGCCTGCACAAGATCTCTATTAGCTCCATGCCTAATCAACTTAGCAAGCGCAAGTTCCTCTTCAGCATGAGTAATTACCTCCTCAGCCTTGTTATGACTTGTACGAATAAGAGTCTTCATTTCTTCAATGCCCTCTAAGAGTTTCTGTTTTTCAACCCAGAGAGCTGGACAAAGTAACAGACAACAAGTCAGCAGAAAGGAAAGTTTGAATACAAAAAGAAACAAAAATAACCCTCAATACCGTTGCACTCCTTCTTCACAGCCTCCAAGTCCTTCATGGCCTCTGAGTTCTTTTGAGCCTCCTGAAGAGCGGCATCCCTCTGCTTCTCGATTTCAATAGCCTAGGCACATAGAGACTTTTCTTCATCCTGATGCATTTGACGCTCAGCCTCCATCTTGGCCCGGAGGAGATCAAGATCAGCTCTCAAGGTGCTCACTTCTGAAGACAACTTTTTCTCATTTTCAGATGAGAAAAAGAAGCTGGTATGATCATGAGAGAAGGACTGAGCAAAAAGATACAAAGAAAAACAAAGAATAAGGACCAAAGAAAAATGAACATCCAAAGAAGGAACGATGAAAAAGCTTACTTGGAGCTTTTCTCTAAAAGAAGTCACAAGGGATGACAAGTTTCCCCAGGCAGCAGTTAATTCCGATAGTCAATGAGTGGCATTGAACTGCTGCACCACATCATCAATAAAAGGCGGACTGCTAGAGGCAAGAGAAGGAGAGGGAGAGGCCGACCGAGGTGAAGAAGGAACGACCAGAGCGACCTCCCAGGAAGCCGAGGCAAACCCTCAGAAGGACCCAATGCAATGGCCATGGTCACCTCCGAGCAGCCAAGTCTACAGTGGCACCGTCGCCAAAAAGCTTTGTGGCCCCCTCAGCCACTTCACCAACAGAACGCTGTGAGTCCTGAGGCTTGGTACTCAGTGGCACGATGGAGGGCTGAGAAGAAGTCGACGAAGAAGCGAGAGAAGATGAAGGACTAAAAATTGATAAAAGAAATTGTAACACCCTAGGTGTTTGGCTTCCACATATTTGCATGTCATTTCATAAACATATGCATCATCTATGTCATCATGCCATTTGTCACTGAAACATGCATATGCAACATTCGCATATTCTGTTTGTTCGTACTTTATTGCTTATGAATGGTGGTAGTGTAACATGTGAATGTAACATGAAATTCTCATACTTTGAAACATGGCAACATGGTAGTAATGTGACAAGTATAGAATAACAACAAAGTCATGCAACATATGAAACATTGCATTGCAACATATGAGTGAATTGCTTGTTTTAGTTGCTTTATCACATGTGATCTTTAGAAGTGGTATAACAATTTTGTAAAGTGGTTGATCATGGTCTATTACACCTTAACTACATTTAGGTTACTTGTTGGAACATTGTTCATGTAGATCAAAATGACCAAAATGCCCTTAAGTGAAGGTTTGACTAGAATTGACCCTTGGAGTGTCACTGTTTGACTAATTCAAAAGACCAATTTAGGAACCTTGCATGGCTTTACACTCTTTACAAAAGTTGTAGTTAATTTATTAAGGAACAAAAGTTGTTTTATGGCCAACTCATGAAAATGTGTGGAGCATGGTCAAACATGGCCCACAAGTCAGATTTACATGCTGTTTTCACTGAAAAATTTGTCTAAGTCTTAAACTGCATTTTCAGTTGGATCAGGCCAACTTGGGCTTCATTTAACTGCTTATCCATGGCGAATTAGATCTGGGTCCTTGAAAAGAAAATGTAGCTAGATGGTACATCTACAATTTTCATGTACACGGTTTTTGCAAACAAGCAACGGATTAGTCAGGATAATGCGTTGAAATGGCGCTGTCAGTCTTGGTCATCAGCACTGAATCGCGTTTTCAGAAAACGTTCAGTAGCGTCATGGCCGACCGGTTTAGAGTTCGCTGGCCGTGTGGTGCCACCCGTCGCCGGCCTTCTGCTCGTGTAGGCCATGCGCCATGGATGCCCTGGCACGGCCAGCCGCGTCTTGAAGCCACCCTGCACCTACCCGACTGAGTCGCCCACCCCAGTTCACATTTCTTCGCCTCCCACAGTGCAGCACCGAAGCCATTCGCCATTGCCGCCAGACCTTCACCCTCGCCTAGCTCCTGCATCTTGGCAAAAACGCGTCACCCAGCTCACCCAGAGCCCCACCGTGATCCCCTCTCCCTTTTCCACCGTGCTATCGAGTCAATCGAGCCTCGGTAAGGGCCAATCGTCGGTTTTTTTCTTCCACCGCCGCCATGGCTGCCCACACCAGAGTTAGTGCTCCTCGCGGTTAGCTCTCCTCGCATCCTTGCCATCTCACCTCTATCTTGCACTAGGGTCTAGGGATGCTGCCGTAGCTCGTAGGGTCGTCCTATTGGGCTACGACGCCGTAGCGTCGTTGGAGTCGGTCAAGCCGCGGCCGTGCGCCGCCATGGCTATCGCCATTACCCTTACCGGCGACGATAGCTTCAATAGACAGTTCCACTAGGTGCGCATGAGGAAGGCAAACACAGTAGCGTCGATGGTTTTGCCAGAGAGGTCACCGGCGATGACCTTCGCCGCCGCCCTATTCTTCTCCCCTGTTTCTCTCGCTGACGCATGGGCCCCTCTAGTCAGTCACCACGGCTAAGGCGGGAGCCCAGCGTGGGCCACGCCAGCGTTGCTCGCGGGCCGCCATTTCCTCGGGCCGGCCCAGCTGTGGCTGTGATTTGTTTCCTTATTTTGTTTTGCTTTATTATTTCACAGATTTGCATTGATATTCAAAAATATGTATTTCCTAGTATATAGATCCAAATGCTATGGTTCTAATTTTGTTGAGTTCCTAGTAATGTCTAGTATTTAATAAAAATATTATATGAGCACATGTTTTAGAAATTCTGGATAAATTAAATAGGACTTTGAAATGTGTTTTTGGATATATGCAAACTTGTTTGAATTTTATCTTGAGTTTCTGTGGTCCAAAAATGATGAAATTTTGTGGGTAATCTATTATTGCTTAGTAGAATCTCTGGTTAAAATTTCAGAGCTAGTGCATATATAGTTTTTGAGTTATAGAATTTCTTTTTATCAATGTATGGATCTTGTGTGAATTTTCATAATTTTTTTATAGATCCAGTGTAGGTAAAATTTGGTGAGTAAGGTTATTACGCTAGAATGATGCTAGGAAAAATGAGAAATCTGTTGCTTGACACTTTTCATTAGGGTTTCCTAATTATGCTAAAAATGGACATACCACTTGTTATTTTGGATACAGCAAGTTCTGCTTGCTCAATGGCTTTGAAATTTTTATGGTAGTCTATGTGAAGCATGAGATAGCTACTGTAATTTTGTAGATTTTTATGAATAGTTTTACTATATATTGCTTTAATCACCTAATTAACTAAATAAATTGGAAAAGGATATTAAATAATTTATTTAGAAGTTAGCACTATACTTTCTAGTGTTCCTCTGGTAAGTGCAACAAGTTGGTAAGCTTGGTTTGGTCAAATTAGGCTTTTGCATCATCATTAAATAATTAAGTTAGTAACCCTGCTATTCTGGACAAATTCTAGGTTTACTAGAATTCGATTTAGTTAACATAAGTATCATGCTGTGATGTTTACAATTGTTTTGTAGAGAATTTCATAAGCTTTCCAGAATGTCCTCATACAAGTCATTTGGAATTGTAGAACTCTGGTTGTGATTGTAAGGGACTACTTGTATGCATACAAAGCTTTAAATGTTAAATTATGTATACCTTTACTATTTCTAAGTTTATGGTAATGTTCTTAGGTGTTAGGCCTTTAACTAAAGATGAGCATCTTTACCTTAGGTTATGCAAGTTAGGTAAGTTGATCTTGTTCTTCAAGTTAAGATTAGATACATGTTTTAAAGTGATTTGAATAGAGCTATTCTTAATCGATAAACGAGTGTCCAGTGATGTTTCGTTAAACACTTACTGTGATTCATTCATCATGAGCATCATATCATTCCTTATGCATCCATGATATGTATCTTGTGCATTGGCATGCAATAGGTGTTCCGGAGGGAGTTACACTTCTGGAATTCGAGCCAGTACTTTCGGAGGAGCAGCAGCAAACTCAGGAGTAGGAGGTGCAGGCCCCCGAAGGAGTCAATGAAGAAGTTCTTGAGTGCCTCGATCACCAACCTTCATCTTTTCTGAAAGGCAAGCCCCGGAGCATTCTAAGTCTCCTATGTTTTAAAAATGGTTACTTTGAGTATCTTTATTTATTGATGCATTAAGTGATAGGAATTGGATGCGAACACTTCTTGCATATATATCTATTCCTTGGCCAGTATACGTACCCTGAATCCTATTTAGGTCCAGGAGCGAATCAAAGCTTAGCCATGCTTAGACCGGTAAGAGTTAGGTGATTTCCTATCACCTGCATATTAGGAGAATGTCTGGTCACGGTTGGCTATAATTGCTATCGTGGAGAATAACCATGTGTTAATAATGAATTGTGACCGGGCGGGAGGTCGATAGAGAAGCAACAAGGCAAGGAGGTCTTGGGTGTGGATCTATCCCTGTCTGCGTCGATTAAGGACCGATTCGCTGTACGTCCTCATGTCATGTTGAACACATGCCTATCACTTAGTTGGCCGGATAACTCATTCCGACCGTGAAGCCGAGTAGCTCAACTCAGGCCGGAAGACCGAGAAGTGAAAGTGCGCACCCTAGCGGTAGTAAGGATGTGTGGGGAGCTATTGGCATAAGTCCAAGGTGAGATTGACCACCTAGCAGAGTGGACTCCCTGAGGGTGCGGCGCTGCTCGGAGCCGCGATTCCTGAGATGTACCGAAGGTGACCTAAGGCTGCCTTCGTGAGGTATGCCTGGGTTTGTGTTAGGAATACCCCTCCAGCTGGATAGGAATCGATTCGAATCGCCGTCTCTCCCGAATAGTGAGAACTTGACTGAGCAGCGGCAACGTAGATGCACTTAATTGAACTTGATGGTTAAATTGATGATGATGATACAACATTATATCAGATATGGTTACTAATGTTTGGAGTTAATCAATTACTTGCTCTAGTACAGGTGCTAATCTAGTGGATAGGTTAATATTGTTAAATTGCTGCTTACTCATAAATCAAATTATGTTCTCGGATCACTAAAGCTTTTATGCAAAATGGTTGTCAAGCTAGATCCACCAATAAAGCCTTGCATAATCCTTGGTGTCATTTATTTTTGGTTTACGATGGGTAAGTCTAGCTGAGTACCTTCTCATACTCAGGGTTTATTTCCCCCTTGTTGCAAATGACGTGCTCTATAACAGCTACTACAAGTATTGTCTCCACCTTGCGGGGGATGAAGACTAGATCATGGGCATGATCATCTATATTATCTTATCTTACAGCTTTTGCTGGAGATGACTATGGTACTGGCTTGTATTTGAACTAAGTGTGTGTGATGGTGTTAAACTACTTTGCTTCCGCTATTTGTGAACTTGTTTTGTAATAACTGTGTACTCTGATGTATGTGGTACTTATGAACTACTTGTGAAATGGATGTAACATGTGGCTTGTTATGTTGAATTACTGTGATCTTGGTTGTATACAAGTTGGTTTGAAATCCTTCGTGGTTTCAGTTGACTACCGGGTTTATATGGGTTCAAGTATGACGGTTTGATCACTCCGGTGATTGCTTTTGTACTTGTGCTCTTATAAATTGGTCAGTTCTGTTGTAGCTGGTATCAGAGCTAGATTCAACATTAAACATGTCATATGTGTATTTAAAACAAAAGCTTTTGTTTGCAAAAATCAGTTTTGACAACTTATAGCTACATATATATAGGTGTTCAAATATGAAATTTTATCTAAGTATGCCAGTGGTTATATCCTCTATGCCCAAATAAGGACTTTCAGGTGGCTTATTTAAGTAATGACTTTTGGGGGGGTAATTGCTTTCATTTTATTTCGTCGTCCATATGGCGTGCTATTGTATGGATGCCATCCGCTGGGATGGTAATGTATGGATCAATTGCCTCTATGCCTAGGTAAAGTGAGTTGTGAGAGCATGATCGTCCAACTGTTGGTCTAGGGAGAGTTAGTTATGGTTACCGGAATGTTTACATGTTGCACACATGTACATATGAAGGTACTTAATTGTGGGTGTATCAATCGGGTAGCTTTGGATATCGAAGTATATATATCCGGGGATGTATATATGGAGAGTATCTTAGTTTACTGCTTTTATTGCGTACTTATTTCTTTTGATGGGATGGGCTACAATGAAATTTTCTGACAGGTACACTAACAACGCAACGTGTAGCTCGACTAGATACGTATATGAGAGAACGTATGTATGCCACCGTTTATGTCGCTAGAATGTTAAATTTCCTTAAGATTCATGAGGACGTACGGAACAGTGCATGCATCATGTTTACTCATGCCATTACATTTTTGCATCACTCCCTCCCTTATCTTTAATTATTCCATTATAGTTTTCTCATCCTGTAAGGTAATCCTCTCTCACCCAAGTTGCAATGCTACTATTGATGGCCGCACTAGCACTACCGCCCTGGAGCAGCACATTCCTTCATGTGTTTGGCACCCCAACCCTGTTGCGGATGGTGCTACATTTAGTAGGATACACGGAGCAGTCTCGTTATACTTAGATGTAATCTCTGAAACTTGAAGTTGACCAAAAAATTGGCATGTGAGCGTATTCATCGCATGAATGTGCGGAGTAAAGTTATGGCGATGTTATGAGGATGAATTATTGTGCCTCTGTTTATTGTATGAAATTAATCTCTCCAATAAGTTTAGTTTGGCATAATTCTACAATTCATCTGCAATGTATCTAACATCGTCCATCATTACTCACAAATGCACTTCTGCAGATGTCGCACAATATGCGTTCAGGCCATGGTGGGGGTAGTGGTGATGAAGATCTTCCATCGCCACCATCGCCCACACCGTTTGATCTGTTGGCCATGCTCGTGGAAGGTCAGCATGCGTTGGTTGATGCTATGCATACCATGGCCCAACATCAAGCCTAGGGCTGTAATCAACGATAGGGACCAGAGCCCAACCAGTTTAGTGATTTCAAGGAATTTCAAGATACCAAGCCACCCGTCTTCAAGGAAGCTGAAGAGCCGCTCTAAGCAGAAGAGTGGCTAAACACGCTTGAGCACAAGTTCTGTTTGCTCAGGGTGACAGAGCAGATGAAGGTGGAGTATGCTTCGCATCAGCTACAAGGACCAGCAGGTATATGGTGGCGACATTATCGGTCCACCCTACCAGAAAATGCCCATATCACTTGGAATCGATTCCAAGAGGCTTTCAAGAGTCATTATATTCCTCCTAGGTTGATGGCCATAAAGCACAATGAGTTTATGAAGTTGGTGCAAGGCACCAAGACACTCACTGAATATCTTCATGCCTTCAATCATCTGGCAAGGTATGCTCCAGAATTTGTTGATTCAGAAGCAAAGAAAATTGCCAGCTTTAAGAGAGGGCTTAGTCCCAAACTGATGAAGTCCAAGGGGAACAACAAGAGTATCACTTTCAATGAGTTCGTAAGCGATGCTCTTACTCAAGAGAATAACGATAATGTCTATGCTGCTTCCAAAAATCGCAAGAGGGTCTTTGAGGCAGGTGTCTCTCAGGCTAGAGCTCTAATAGCGAAGACTCAGTTTCGCCCACCGACTACAGCCGTTCGGTACCGGCCACCACAAAAGAAGAATCAGGCAAAGACTAGGTTCAAGAAGGCATTTACTGTACCTCTTCCAAAGGGTACCATAGGACCAAGAAATTCTTTTGTTCCACCAGCTAATAGGCCCTGCTGGAATTGTGGCAGGATAGGTCATTGGTCCAAGAATTGTCCGTATCCTCAGAAGAACAATCAGAAGCAAGGGAATTCTAGTGCTCGTCAAGGACATGTTAACTACACCAACGTGACCGAGATACTCTCAGGAGAGGTAGTCACCACGGGTAAGTTTCTTGTGAATCACCATCCGGCAGTTGTACTATTTGATTCTGGTGCTTCGCATTCATTTATGAGTCCAGCTTTTGCATCAAAATACAATCAGAAGGTAATTACAGTATCCACGGGTAGTTATTGCATTAGTGCAGCTGGAAGTAATATTTTGACCAATCAAATAGTGCTGGGGGTGAGTATTGAAATAGAGGGGTGAGTGTTTATGGCCGATGTGGTAGTTCTACTAGGATTAGGGATAGATGTAATCTTGGGAATGAAGTGGATGAGCGGTCATGGAGTGCTCATTGATACTTCCACTAGGGTCATTATGTTGAGGGATCCTATCAGCAATGAAGCCTTCCTTGTGCCACTTCCTAGAGAGCTAGAACTCCACAACACTGCTAATGCTATCCAGACCTGAGAATTGGGGACATCCCAGTAGTGTGTGAATTTCCAGATGTATTTCCTGATGATCTACTGGGTTTACCGCCGGATCGAGATATTGAATTCAAGATCGAGTTAGTGCCGGGCACTGCACCTATTTCTAGAAGGCCTTATAGGATGCCGCCCAATGAGTTAGCAGAGCTTAAAGTTTAGTTACAAGATCTATTAGAGAAAGGTCTTATCCGACCTAGTGCCTCTCCCTAGAGTTGTCCTGCTATATTTGTGAAGAAGAAGGACAAGTCATTGCGCATGTGTGTGGATTATCGTCCACTCAATGCGGTGACAATCAAGAACAAGTACCCATTGCCCCACATTGATATTTTGTTTGATCAGTTGTCTAAGGCAAAGGTATTCTCTAAAATTGATTTGAGATCTAGTTATCATCAGATAAAGATTAGACCAGAGGATGTGCCTAAGACCGCTTTCTCCACCAGATATGGGTTGTATGAGTATCTGGTTATGTCTTTCGGCCTGACCAATGCTCCTGCATACTTTGTATATCTGATGAATTCTGTGTTCATGGAAGAACTGGACAAATTTGTAGTTGTCTTCATTGATGACATCTTGATCTTTTCTATAAATGCTAAAGAACATGCCGAGCATCTAAGAGTTGTTTTATCCAGGCTACGAGAGCATAAGCTTTATGCCAAGTTCAGTAAATGTGAGTTTTGGCTTAAGAAAGTACCTTTCTTGGGTCATGTGTTGTCCGATGAAGGGATTTCGGTTGATCCGTCTAAGGTGCAAGAAGTCATGAATTGGAAAGCACCAACTTCAATACATGAGATCAGAAGTTTCCTTGGTTTGGCTGGATATTATCGTCGATTCATCCTAGATTTCTCTAAGGTGGCCAAGCCCATGACCAGGTTGCTTCAAAAAGATGTAAAGTTTGTTTGGACTCCAGAGTATGAGACTGCTTTTTGCACTTTGAGGACCTTGTTGACATCAGCTCCTGTGTTGGCACAACCTGATATCGAGAAACCTTTTGATGTGTTTTGTGATGCATTAGGTACCGGTTTAGGATGTGTCCTTATGCAGGAAGGCCGAGTTATCGCCTATGCCTCATGTCAGCTAAGGAAGCATGAAGCTAATTATCCAACTCATGATCTTGAGTTAGCTGCGGTTGTGCATGCTTTGAAGATTTGGAGGCATTACCTGCTCGGTAATGTGTGCCATATTTATACCGATCATAAAAGTCTCAAGTATATCTTCACTCAACTAGAATTGAACATGAGACAGAGAAGATGGCTAGAGTTGATTAAAGATTATAACTTAGAAGTTCATTATCATCCGGGTAAAGCAAATGTTGTTGCTGATGCCTTGAGTAGGAAATCTCACTGTAATTCTCTCTTGGAAGCAGATTATCATTTGGTGCATCTGTTACATCCTTGCTGTGTTGCACAGTATTACCCTTAGTTGCTCTCTGGAAAGTAAAATCATCGAGCTTCAGAAAACCGATGTGGGTGTGTTCCACATCAAAAGAAAAATGAAGGAACAAGAGACAAAACACTTTCGTATTGATGAGAAGGGTGTTCTATGGTTTAAGGATAGACTGGTAGTACCGAAGGACAAAGAGCTTAGAAACCAAATCTTAGGAGAAGCTCACTCATCCAAGTTATCTATCCACCCGGGAAGTAGCAAAATGTATCAAGAGTTAAAATCTCGCTTTTGGTGGACAAAGATGAAGAAAGAAATCGCAGCTTATGTTGCAAGGTGCGACAATTGTTGTAGAGTCAAAGCAATTCACATGAAGCCTGCTGGACTTCTCCAACCATTGTCTATACCAGGATGGAAGTGGGAAGAGATTAGTATAGATTTTATTGTTGGACTTCCCCCTACCCAAAAGAATTTTAATTCCATATAGGTGATAGTGGATCGTTTAACAAAGTCTGCTCATTTCATACCAGTTAGAGTTGACTATCGACCAAGTGACTATGCTGAGCTATATTTTAACTAGATAGTATGTCTCCATGGTGTTCCTAGAACCATTGTATCTGACAGAGGACCTTAGTTCACCGCTCGTTTTTGGGAACAACTGCATAAGATGATAGGGACCAACTTAGTTAGAAGTTCTGCTTATCATCCCCAAACCTCCGGATAGACGGAGCGAGTGAATCAAATATTGGAAGACATGTTAAGAGCTTGCGTCATATCATCCAAAGGTTCATGGGATAAGTGGTTACCCTTGGCTGAATTTTCCTATAATAATAGTTATCAAGAAAGCATCAAGATGGCCCCGTTCGAAGCGTTGTATGGTCACAAGTGTTGAACTCCTTTGAACTAGGTTGAATCTGGAGAAAGGAGATACTACGGCATTGATTTTGTCAAAGAGGCTAAACAACAAGTCCGTACTATCCAAAAACATATGAAAGCCACTCAAGCTAGGCAGAAAAGCTATGCGGATAAAAGAAGGAAGCCCATTGAGTTTGAAGTGGGTGATCACGTTTATCTGAAGGTATCACTAATGAAAGGTGTGCAGCAATTCGGAGTAAAGAGAAAGCTTGCACCTAGGTATGTAGGTCCATATCCAATCATGGAGAAGAGTGGGAATGTAGCTTACAAGGTAGAGTTGCCTTACGAGATGAGAGCTATCTTCAATGTTTTTCATGTATCTCAATTGAAGAAATGTCTACGTGTTCCCGAAGAAAGAGTCACTTCGAGATGTCAAGTTGAAATCAGATCTATCCTATGAAGAAAGACCAGTGCGGGTTATCAACACGAGAGAAAGAGTAACCCAGAATCAGTGTGGTTAAGTTCTACAAGGTTATGTGGAGTAACCAGGGTAGTGAGAGCGATGCAACGTGGGAGCGGGAAGATTATTTGAAGGACGTATACCCTACCTTTTATTCAAAATGGTACGCTTTTCAAATCTCGGGGTGAGATTTTTATAAGGGGGAGGGCTGTAACACCCTAGGTGTTTGGCTTCCACATATTTGCATGTCATTTCATAAACATATGCATCATCTATGTCATCATGCCATTTGTCACTGAAACATGCATATGCAACATTCGCATATTCTGTTTGTTCGTACTTTATTGCTTATGAATGGTGGTAGTGTAACATGTGAATGTAACATGAAATTCTCATACTTTGAAACATGGCAACATGGTAGTAATGTGACAAGTATAGAATAACAACAAAGTCATGCAACATATGAAACATTGCATTGCAACATATGAGTGAATTGCTTGTTTTAGTTGCTTTATCACATGTGATCTTTAGAAGTGGTATAACAATTTTGTAAAGTGGTTGATCATGGTCTATTACACCTTAACTACATTTAGGTTACTTGTTGGAACATTGTTCATGTAGATCAAAATGACCAAAATGCCCTCAAGTGAAGGTTTGACTAGAATTGACCCTTGGAGTGTCACTGTTTGACTGATTCAAAAGACCAATTTAGAAACCTTGCATGGCTTTACACTCTTTACAAAAGTTGTAGTTAATTTATTAAGGAACAAAAGTTGTTTTATGGCCAACTCATGAAAATGTGTGGAGCATGGTCAAACATGGCCCACAAGTCAGATTTACATGCTGTTTTCACTGAAAAATTTGTCTAAGTCTTAAACTGCATTTTCAGTTGGATCAGGCCAACTTGGGCTTCATTTAACTGCTTATCCATGGCGAATTAGATCTGGGTCCTTGAAAATAAAATGTAGCTGGATGGTACATCTACAATTTTCATGTACACAGTTTTTACAAACGAGCAACGGATTAGTCAGGATAATGCGTTGAAATGGCGCTGTCAGTCTTGGTCATCAGCACTGAATCGCATTTTCAGAAAACGTTTAGTAGCGTCATGGCCGACCGGTTCAGAGTTTGCTGGCCGTGTGGCACCACCCATCGCTGGCCTTCTGCTCGCGCAGGCCACGCGCCGTGGACGCCCTAGCACGGCCAGCCGCGTCTTGAAGCCACCCCACGCCTACCTGACCGAGTCGCCCACCCCAGTTCGCATTTCTTTGCCTCCCACAGCGTAGCACCGAAGCCGTCCGCCATTGCCGCTGGACCTTTGCCCTTGCATAGCTCTTGCATCTTGGCAAAAACGCATCGCCCAGCTCACCTAGAGCCCCGCCGTGATCCCCTCTCCCTTTTCCACCGTGCTATCGAGTCAATCGAGCCTCGGTAAGGGCCAATCGTTGGTTTTTTCTTCCACCGCCGCCATGGCTACCCACGCCGGAGTTAGCGCTCCTCGCGGCCAGCTCTCCTCATGTCCTTGCCATCCTGCCTCTATCTCGTGCTAGGGTCTAGGGATGCTGCCATAGCGCGTAGGGTCGTCCTATTGGGCTACGACGCCATAGCGTCGTCGGAGCCGGTCAAGCCACGGCCGTGTGCCGCCATGGCTGTTGCCATTACCCTTACCGGCGATGATAGCTTCAATAGATGGTTCCACTAGGTGCGCACGAGGAAGGCGAACACAGTAGCGTCGATGGTTTCGCCGGAGAGGTCACCGGCGATGACCTTCACAGCCGCCCTGTTCTTTTCCCCTGTTTCTCTCGCTGACGCGCGGGCCCCTCTAGTCAGTCACCGTGGCTGAGGCGGGAGCCCAGCAGTGGGCCGCGCCATTGTCTGGGCCATGCTAGCATTGCTCGCGGGCCACCATTTCCTCGGGCTAGTCCAGCTGTGGCTGTGATTTGTTTCCTTATTTTGTTTTGCTTTATTATTTCATAGATTTGCGTTGATATTCAAAAATATGTATTTCCTAGTATATAGATCCAAATGCTATGATTCCAATTTTGTTGAGTTCCTAGTAATGTCTAGTATTTAATAAAAATATTATATGAGCACATGTTTTAGAAATTCTGGATAAATTAAATAGGACTTTGAAATGTGTTTTTGGATACATGCAAACTTGTTTGAATTTTATCTTGAGTTTCTGTGGTCCAAAAATGATGAAATTTTGTGGGTAATCTATTATTGCTTAGTAGAATCTCTGGTTAAAATTTCAGAGCTAGTGCATGTATAGTTTTTGAGTTATAGAATTTCTTTTTATTAATGGATGGATCTTGTGTGAATTTTCATAATTTTTCTATAGATCCAGTGTTGGTAAAATTTGGTGAGTAAGGTTCTTATGCTAGAATGATGCTAGGAAAAATGAGAAATCTATTGCTTGACACTTTTCATTAGGGTTTCCTAATTATGCTAAAAATGGACATACCACTTGTTATTTTGGATACAGCAAGTTCTGCTTGCTCAATGGCTTTGAAATTTTTATGGTAGTCTATGTGAAGCATGATATAGCTACTGTAATTTTTGTAGATTTTTATGAATAGTTTTACTATATATTGCTTTAATCACCTAATTAACTAAATAAATTGGAAAAGGATATTAAATAATTTATTTAGAAGTTAGCACTATACTTTCTAGTGTTCCTCTGGTATGTGCAACAAGTTGGTAAGCTTGGTTTGGTCAAATTAGGCTTTTGCATCATCATTAAATAATTAAGTTAGTAACCCTGCCGTTCTGGACAAATTCTAGGTTTACTGGAATTCGATTTAGTTAACGTAAGTATCATGCTGTGATGTTTACAATTGTTTTGTAGAGAATTTCATAAGCTTTCCAGAATGTCCTCATACAAGTCATTTGGAATTGTAGAACTCTGGCTGTGATTGAATTAAGGGACTACTTGTATGCATACGAAGCTTTAAATGTTAAATTATGTATACCTTTACTATTTCTAAGTTTATGGTAATGTTCTTAGGTGTTAGGCCTTTAACTGAAGATGAGCATCTTTACCTTAGGTTATGCAAGTTAGGTAAGTTGATCTTGTTCTTCAAGATAAGATTAGATACATGTTTTAAAGTGATTTGAATAGAGCTATTCTTAATCGGTAAACGAGTGTCCAGTGATGTTTC